>NC_037335.1:65393073-65696104 GCF_002263795.3 Bos taurus | reverse complement strand
GGCATACTCCAGGTGTGGATGGTTGCTGCTGCTGCTGCTGCTGCTAAGTCACTTTAGTCGTGTCCGACTCTGTGCGACCCCATAGACAGCAGCCCACCAGGCTCTGCCATCCCTGGAATTCTCCAGGCAAGAACACTGGAGTGGGTTGCCATTTCCTTCTCCATTGCGTGAAAGTGAAAGTGAAGTTGCTCAGTAGCAACCAACTCGTAGCGACCCCATGGAATGCAGCCCACCAGGCTCCTCCATCCATGGGATTTTCCAGGCAAGAGTACTGGAGTGGCTTGCCATTAAATTAGTGTTTCGGAAATATTTTCACATGTGTTTTTTTCACCCATGAATTTGGAAATTTGTATGGGTGTAATGATGACGGACGTGAATCTGAGTGAACTCTGGGAGTTGGTGATGGACAGGGAGGCCTGGCGTGCTGTGATTCATGGGGTCGTAAAGAGTTGGACACGACTGAGCGACTGAACTGAACTAACTGAATGGTGAATTTCTGTATGCATAAAGGGCAATATTAGGAAAAGGACTGGGGTATATTATTTTGGGTATACAGTCTTTTGTGTATTTGGGGAATGTCGGATGATCATTTGTGTATTCAGGATATCATTTGTGTATTGTGTATGTTGGATGGATTTGAGGCTTGTGTGTGTGTGTATTTGCAGGAGCTGTCTATGTATGTTTTGCTGTGTAGGGGGCAAGTCTGTGGCTATTGTATGGTACTGGTAGATGTTGTATATGTAGGTGTGTTTTGTTTGTGTGATTCTGTATTCTTCATGATGGGAGAGAATTGGGGAATCTGGGCTTATGTATATGCTGGCAGTGTGGTATTATATGTGTATTTTGAACAAAGGTTATATACCGCTCTATCTTTGCATATTTGTAGTGTAGTGGGTAATTGTGATTGTATTGGGGCTTGTGGATAGTTGTGTGTATAATGAGTTTGTATGTGTATTCAAGGGGCATGGTCATTTGCAGGAATATTTGTGGCTGCTTTGCATTTGTATTTTTACTAGGGGCCTCTTAGGCTTACATATTTTGAGAAGTGAGTATGTGTGTATCTGATGTTGAGGTGGAGTTCTATATTTCTAGAGGAGATGCAGAGTTGCATTTATATGTATTAAGAATATGTGATATGGTTATTTGTTGGTCTTTGCAGATGTAGGAGCTGGCTCGTACTCACTAAGGATAATTTGGTATATTGTCAGGAGCCAGTGTGAGGAGCTCCGCCCGTGGCAAAGGTCATGAGGGAGAAGGCTCGACATACGCAAAGGCGGGATCGAGCCTCAGGAGTCCCCCTGGAAATTCTCGAGCATCTACCCCCATAACCAGAGCCTGCCTACTTTACTACTTTGTGCTCTCACCTACACCTCTGACCTTACGGGGGGCTGTCCCCCACCACCTCTTTCGGAGAAGGAGTTAACTTAGAGCTCCAGTTAATAATAATTCCTGGGCGTGACAGGAGTGTTTCAACCTACAAACTCCTCTGAAGGTTCTCTAGCCTGCCTGACAGGCTTGTCCAGCCACATGTGATTGTTCACAGCCTCCCAACTGTGAGAGGCACAAGATGCTTTAAACCTTCTAAAAACAGGTTCTTTAGAGAAGTTAGAAAACTATTAGTATAAGTATAGTGGGCTGATTAGAAATTGTATTGGTGAAGGGTTTTTCATTTGTTGAGCCAATGTTTGCTGCTAAGTCTCCACATCCCCTGCCCTTATACACATTAATGAATATATAGAAGAAATAAGTATTAACCTTTGATATTAATCACGTTGGACCTTAGGCTAAGTAAATTCTTTTCTTAATTAAAACCCACTACACCCTCACCTTATAGGAATGTAACTTTATCTGGTACCTTCGGAAGGTGGCGTCTGTTTTAAGAATAATCACCCCTGGAGAAATAAGTGTTCTGGTTGACTGACCGCTGTCACAAGGAGAGGGTCATAAATTGTCAGCAGGCCCCCTGGCCAGAAGATGATGTAACACCCCTAAGACCTCTGTATACATTTGTATGAAGCACCTGACTTTCATAAAAGTCAGGACTGCTGACCCCGCGTGACTTTTGTATAACATCTCAGTGTATAAAAACAGACCCTGGAAAAATAAAAAATGGGATCAGTTCCTCGAAAGACTGGTCCCCCCATGTCATTCTTTCTCTCACCTTCTGGCTGAATCCCCATCTGGAACGTGGAGGCTCGTCAAGCCTACTAATTATGCCTGGGCTTCTAAGATCTGACTGGGGAGGCCTTAGTGTCTCCTCTCCTTTGGGGGAACAGGAGGACGCCTGTGGCCTAAGTAGGTGATGTAAATTCCTTGTATTGGAATTTTATTAGCTTTCCACGTAAACCAAGTTATTCAGCCTCTTTTCTCCACTGAATTTTCCTACTGAGCTATCCTCACTTAACCACTCTATAAGCCTCTAGTTAATATTTAATCTAGCAGTTGTTTCCTGATTGCCGAAGCCATCTCTCCTTTGAATTTCCCTGGATCTACTGGGGCTGGACCCCAGCAGTATACGGAAGATATTTCATTAATGATTTGCTGTAGATATTTCTCTGTGTCTTATTGTGTATTGTAATTTGTATGTCCATCATCATGTGCATGAATTATCAGTTTGTTCATAAGGTATGGAATTGTTAGGTATATTCTTAGTGCATTTCTTTGGAGACTCCTAGGATGCTTATACATGGGTTTCAAAGTAGGTAGTAAGCAGTGGTCTGTTTGTGTATTAGTGTGAGGGTAGATATATGTATATAGTGTCTTTTGTTGACATTTTTTGGGATCAATGGGAAGGTTGTATTCTGGAGAGGGAGCATAATGTAGAGTGTTTGGGGCAATCTCTACATTGAGGGGTTGGGAATATTTGCACGTGTGTATCCATAGATGTGTGAGAATTGTGTATGTATATTAGTAAGATGCAGAGATTGTTGGTGTTTTTCTGTTTTGTGTGTGTCTGAGCATTTGGGGTATATACACATAGGTGGTATGTAGATGTGTGTATTTGTGATTTGTGAGTATATCAGCAGTCCTCTTTGTATCTGTCTCAAAATGTAATGCCTAAAGATTTTAGTGGTGTTGCTTGTATGTGTATTCTCAGTTGGACATATAAGTACAGTTGATTCTGTAACATCATGGGTTTGAACCACACGGTCCACTCCTAGTGGTTTTGTTTTTTCTGTCTTTTTTTTAGTAAATACTATATAGTACTGGATGAAGCACAAGCTGGAATCAAAATTGCCAGGAGAAATATCAATAACCTCAGATATGCAGATGACACCACCCTTAGGGCAGAAAGTGAAGAGGAACCGAAGAGTCTCTTGATGAAAGTGAAAGAGGAGAGTGAAAAAGCTAGCTTAAAGCTCAACATTCAAAAAACTAAGATCATGGCATCCGGTCTGATCACTTCATGGGAAATAGATGGGAAAACAATGGAAAGTGACAGATTTTATCTTCTTGGGCTCCAAAATCACTGCAGATGGTGACTGCAGTCATGAGATTAAGAGACGCTTGCTCCTTGGAAGAAAAGCTATGACCAATCTAAATAGCACATTAAAAAACAAGACATTACTTTGCTGACAAAGGTCCATCTAGTCATAGCTATGGTTTTTCCAGTAGTCACGTACAGATGTCAGAGTTGGACCATAAAGAAAGTTGATGCCTGAAGAATTGATGCTTTTGAACTGTGGTGTTGGAGAAGACTCTTAAGAGTCCCTTGGACTGCAAGGAGATCCAACCAGTCAATCCTAAAGGAGATCAGTCTTGAATATTCATTGGAAGGTCTGATGCTGAAGCTGAAACTCCTATACTTTGGCCATCTGATGTGAAGAACTGACTCATTTGAAAAGACCCTGATGCTGGGAAAGATTGAAGGCAGGAGGAGAAGGGGACGACAGAGGATGAGATGGTTGGATGGCATCACCAAATTGATGGACATGTGTTTGAGCTAGCTCCAGGAGTTGGTGATGGACAGGGAGGCCTGGCATGCCGCAATCCATGAGGTTGCAAAGATTTGGACACAACTGAGCGACTGAACTGACTGACAGTACTAATATGTGATCCATGTATACAAAAGCACTGAATGGAGGGCTGGCACCCTATAGCCCAAGTTGTTCCAAGTTCAGCTGTATTTGATAAGTGTAGGTGGTTTGTGCCTGTGTGTGATTTGAGTTCCTGGGGCTATTAAGTAAGTATTCTGGTGGATGTGAGGATTCAGTAGACTGTGAATGTTATGTATATGTTCAGAAATCTGGAGTATTTGTATTTTGGGGCTGTGGGATTGCATGTGGGTCTTTTTGGAGTTATACATGAGGCAGGTTTGTACTTGCTGAGCCTGTGTGTGTATGTATTCAGTGTGTGCATCTCGGTGGTATATTGGTTGCATGTTTGTGTTTAGGCCCATGCTGTGCTTGTTTATATATATAGTTGTAAGAGTGGCATGGAAATATTCAGGGTGAGTAGGGCTCTGTCTGTGAAAATTTAGGTAGTAAAAGTTGCTCTGTGTGCATATTTATTCAAGATGAGGGTAGGAATGTACATGTGTATTCAGAATAGATGTATATGAACACAACACACACATGCACACATATATGTATATATATATGTGGTGTCCTTCTGCTTATATATCTGTGGTGGGAGTTGAGGGTCCTACTCTTGGTGTAAGTAGATTGTATGCACATGCTCATATGAAAAGATTTGGGATGTGCTGGAACTGGTTAATACTAGCATCAGATAGTCAATGGTACGTATCTCCTCCCAGCTCTGTATTCAGTGATGTCAAGTAGGTAGGTTGAAACTGATCATGGTGGGAACATTTATGTAGATACCACAAATAAAGTCCTTCCTGCCTTTCTCAAAGAGCTTTTTATTAAGCATTTATCAGCACACACTGATGTTGTGTTTAGAAGTATGTATGTGTCAGCAAGAATGTTTGGGCATCAGTGGGAACGTTGTAGGACACTTTTATGTGACTGTGGGTGTGGCTTCTGGGGTTTTGGGCCCTTGTATGTGTGAATGGACCCTCATCATTCTGAATTATTGCATTGTTCCTATCAGGTGCGTCAAAGAATTCCCATCAATGTTGGAGATTCCCAGCAGAAATCATGCAGATGTATAGAGGGATGTCTGTACCTTAGGCTGGTGGGCACTCCTTCAGCATTTGTGTGGTGGGTCATAACATCTGGGCCCCTAGAAGGGTGGGTCTGGTGGACAGATGGCATGCAGCGGAGAACCTTCAGAGGTGTGTTGTTGGTATAACAGGCAGCAGTCAAAAGTCATGACGCTTCCTGGATAAGAGACCAGATAACCAAGTGCTCTCTCAGGAAAAGCCCCTGCGAGTTGGTTGGACATCTCCAGGTGGTGCTGGCTCTTCTGTGGCACAGCTGATGGGCAAGGACAACTCCATATTGGGTCCAGGTGGTGTAAGTCTACAAAGTCATGTGTGCCTAAACACAGTTGCCCCAGGATGTCATGGGCACTACTGAGTATCAATCTGTATCACAGTGATACAGTATCAGCTGTATCACTAGGTCTCAACCAACCTCTGTGTGTGCACTCAGTCATATCTGACTCTTTGCGACCTCATGGACTATAGCCTGCCAGGCTCATCTGTCCATGGGTTTTCCCAGGCAAGAATACTGTAGTGGGTTGCCATTTCCTCCTTCTGGGGATCTTCCTCACCAAGGGATTGAACTCAGGGATCCAGGGATCAATCCACATTGCAGGTGGATTCCTTACTAGTAAGGTGCCAGGGAAGCCCTTCAACCAGCCTAGATGTGTGGAAGCCTAATATCTCAGGGATACACAGGATCTCTGGGATCAGTGAACTGACAAGGATGAAGGTGGGTGTTTTGCAGAAAGTTTTCACATTCGTCTCAGATCCAAAGAATTTATTAACAAATTGCGTGGATTTTGACCAACACCCAGACATAAATAGCACTGGAAAGTTGCATGACATCACATATCTGGAGTCCCAGTTGGAAAAAGTTTCCATGCACACCATGAGTGAGATTTCAAATGTTGGGATTTGGGATTCCAGTTTATAATCTGAGGACTCAAACTGATACCATCATCAATCTGTGAGCAAATTGCAGCCTTGGTTTCATATTAATGCTGTTTGTTTGACATGCAAAACTGGAATCTTGTTAAGCCTTGGACTTAGTTGGCCAGGGACCCTCCAGTTCAGTTCAGTTGCTCAGTTTTGTCTGACTCTTTGGGACCCCATGTACTGCAGCATTCCAGGGTTCCCTGTCCATCACCAATGCCCGAGGGTTGCTCAAACTCATGTCCATTGAGTCAGTGATGCCATCCAACCATCTCATCCTCTGTCATCCCCTTCTTCTGTCTTCAATCTTTCCCAGTATCAGGGTCTTTTCCAATGAGTCAATTCCTCACATCAGGTGGCCAAAGTATTGGTGTTTCAGCTTCAGCATCAGACTTTTAAATGAATATTCAAGACTGATTTCCTTTAGGATTGACTGGTTTGATCTCCCTGCAGTTCAAGGGACTCTCAAAAATCTTCTGCAACACCACAGTTCAAAAGCATCAATTCTTCAGGCATCAGCTTTGTTGATGGTCCAATTCTCACATCCATACATGACTTCTGGAAAAAACCATAGCTTTGACTAGATGGACCTTTGTGGGCAAAGTAATGTCTCTGCTTTTTAATATGCTGTTGAGGTTTGTCACAGCTTTTCTTCTGAGGAACAAGCGCCTCTTAATTTCATGACTACAGTCACCAGCTACAGTGATTTTGGAGCCTAAGAAAACAAAGTCAGAAACTGTTTCCATTCTTTCCCCATCTCTTTGCCATGAAGTGAAGGGGCTGGATGCCATGATCTTAGTTTTTTGAATGTTGACCTTTAAGCCAGCTTTTTCACTCTTCTCTTTGATTTTCATCAAAGGATCTTCAGTTCCTCTTCACTTTCTGCCATAAGGGTGGTGTCATCTGCATATGTGAGGTTATGCAGATAACAATCTTGAATCTAGCTTGTGCCAATCCTGGCAATCTTGATATTCGTTTGTGCTTTGTCCAGCCCAGCATTTTGCATGGTGTACTCTGCATGTAACTTAAATAAGCAGGGTGACAATATACAGCCTTCACCTACTCCTTTTCCAATTTGGAACCAGTCCATTGATCCATGTCCTGTTCTAACTGTTGCATCTTGACCTGAATACAGATTTCTCAGGAAGCAGGTAGGGTGGTCTGGTATTCCCATCTCTTTAAGAATTTTCCACACTTTGTTGTGATCCACACAGTCAGAGGCTTTAGCATAGTTAATGAAGCTGAAGTAGATGTTTCTCTGGAACTCTCTTGCTTTTTTCATGATCCAAAGGATGTTGGCAATTTGATCTCTGGTTCCTCTGCCTTTTCTAACTCCAGCTTGTACATATGAAAGTTCATGGTTCATGTACTATTGAAGCCTCACTTGAAGAATTTTGAGCATTACTTTGCTAGTGTGTGAGATGAGTACATTTGTGCAGTAGCTTGAACATTCTTTGGCATTGCCTTCTTTGAGATTGGAATGAAAACCAACCTTTTCCAGTCCTGTGGACACTGCTGGTTTCCAAATTTGCTGGAGTATTGAGTGCAGCACTTTCACAGCATCATCTTTTAGGACTTGAAATAATGCAGCTAAATTCCATCACCTGCACTAGCTTTGTTCATAGTGATGCTTCCTAAGGCCTACTTGACTTCACACTCCAGGATGTCTGGCTCTAGGTGAGTGATCACACCATTGTGGTTATCTGAGTCATGAAGATCTTTTTTGAATAGTTCTTCTGTATATTCTTATCATTTCTTTATATCTTCTGCTTCTGTTAGGTCCATACCATTTCTGTCCTTTATTTTGCCTATCTTTGCATGAAATGTTTCCTTGGTATCTCTAGTTTTCTTCAAGAGATCTCTAGTCTTTCCCATTCTGTTGTTTTCCTCTATCTCTTTGCACTGGTCGCTGAGGAAGGTTTTCTTCTCTCTCCTTGCTCTTCTCTGGAACTCTGCATTCAGATGGTGTGTCTTTCCTTCTCTCTTCACCTTTCCTTCCCTTCTTTTCTCAGCTGTGGTAAGGCCTCCGCAGAAGCTATTTCGTCATCCCCAAGACCATCCCCAAGACAAAGAAATGCAAACAGGGTCCCTCCCGGGGCTCAGCAATTTCAAGACTCGTCCCCTATCATATCTATAGTGCCACCAGGCTTGCACTCACAATAGGCAATCAGGGCACTCAAAGTCAGAGCAGTGTGCAGGCAAGTTAGAAGCTAGGTCACAGGCCTGCTCTGCTCTGTCTCTGAAGCCTGAAAGAGACTACTTATTTAATTTCCCTTATTGTGGGGAGGTGCTGTCCCTGAGATAGAGTTGAGGTCAGAGAACCAGAGAGACTGAGGAGTCCCACTATGAGGAGATATGGCTCTGATGTTCCCAAATCCTTTAGACGTGTTCTCTGTTCCTTTGTGAAGGTTTAGGATTCTTCCAGCAGTGGGAAGCTCATCTCAGTTTCATGTTTCACTGATGGGATGAAGTGACCCTTTTTTTTTTTTTTTTTTTAATTATTCCACAGCAAGCTGCAAAGCCATCAGATGGAGCCATGTGATCAGTGTGGGCTCCAGCTGACCCCACAGCCACCTTCTGCCTCCCATGCATCCACTCAAGAATTTCTGAACTTTCTTAATCGTGAGTCTTCTTGGCCTTTTCTCCCTCATTGTGAATCCTCCTGCTAACAAAACAAGCTGTGAAAATTAAGAAAAGTAAACCTTAACTATAATTGGAGTCTGCAAGGTCTATAGAGGGCGCTGTCATGCCCTGTCATTCATCCTCCATTACTTCAACCTGAAGAGGTCATTTACATATCCCAACAGGAAGAAATACACCTTGCATTCCCAAACTAGAAGTGCAGCCACATTACCACTCCAGCTGGAGGAGGGAAGACTTGCCTTTTGGCCAGCAACAAACCCAGCTAATAGAAAATTCTGCCATTTAGCTAATGAGAAGCCATTGTCACCTGAATGTTTACTTTCCTCCACAGATGTTACACTTGTTCTCTTGCTGATGACTTATTTCCTTGTCCTGCTCTACTTAGCTTAGATGCCATCAATGATATTTAACCCCTTGGAGTATCTCCCTATCTTCTGAATGAAATGCTGCCTGGTTCATGAATCATTTACTAGAGTCAGTTTATTACAAATTCAAAGTAAATCTTCAACTTTACTCAGTTAATTTTTGTTTTTTAATATACTGGTTGCAGCAGTGGGATCTCAAGGGAATTTCTGATGGCATTTGGAGACAAGGAGAGACAACTGTGGTGCCCACACATCCTCTGAGTCCGCTGTCTTTCTTGGCATTCACGGAGGTTGTTAGTAATCTCCTCTTGGTTTGAGCTCCATTCTCTTTGCATTTGTGCCCCTAATCTAATTGGCTTTCCTTTCAGGGCAGCTTGGGTTGGCTGGCAGATCATTCTGCCCGAGGCCAAACCCACCTATTAGATCAAATTTCCAGTGCACAGTAACATTTCTTGGTTGTTGCCAATCTATTTTTGAGTGGTAAACCCTAGCTCCTAATTTTGTTTGCTAGACCCCATGTTGGGAACTGCTGACAATGTAGTCTTTACTTCCCCATGTGTTGGAATCAGTATCAGCCCCTAGATTCTGCACTCAGAACTGTTGGTGACCAGCTATACTTCATTTTGCATGGAATCAGTCTGTAGTCCTCATTTCTTGGGATTTCCTGGTTCTATGCTCTTCCTCAGTACAAGGTTCTCTGGGAACTGGTGGTTGTCTATGCCAGGCCTTATTCAGCCAGGTGGTCGTAGCATCTCTCGGGTAGTGCTGATATATTATGGCGCAGGTTTGTTTGTCTTGTTTTGGGATGACAAAGCTAGCTAAGGAAAGGGTAGCCATACCCCTACTGAGCGTGCCACCTTCTGGCACACCAGTTATTTTATATTTTATATGTAAGAGCTATAGACCTTGAGGCTGTAGATATCTAGAAAGATGGCAAAATTTTACCAATGTTGATCTAGAATTATAACAGTCATTGTTTGGAGTGTTCCAGTTAGACAAGATTTTTCATTTAAGGAAAACTCTAGAGAGCATCAGATCCCAAATTGGACAAGGAGAATGAGACGCCTAATTTAATTGATATGAAAAAGCTTACAGAAAGTTTCAAGATTCCTAAATAAAGGTCTGCTTCTTTTAAGGACTCAGTACAAAAAGCCAATGAATGCATTGAAATGGGTGCATTACTCTATGTAGAATATTTAGCTAGTGAGAAGTCGCTATATGACACAGGGAGTTCTACCTCCTGCTCTTTGACAACCTAGAGAAGTGGGATGAGTTGGGGTGGGAGGGAGGTTAAAGAGGGAGTATATATATGTATATACTTATGGCTGATTCACATTCTTAAACTGCAGAAATCAACACAACATTGTAAAGCATTTATCCTCCAAATAAAAACATTTATAAAAAAGTAAAGAGACAAAAGGTACCTTTAAAAAAAGACTATAGATGATGTAACTAGATTTCAACCCTACTGCCCACCTCCCATGTCTTTTTCCACCTGAGTATTCATGTTTTACTAATTGTCTGAAATACTTTCCTAATCTAAAGAGATATTTAACTATTATCATTTAAGACAATTGTACCTGAGGTTTTAGGCGAGCCCCCTCAGTTGTTCTTTACTCCTTGTCAGAACTGAACTGAGAGCTCTAGTCAAAGTATTCTTGAAACTTAAGGAGGAGCCCCAACATTTTTTGAAGAGCTAAGAGTCACTGTCAGGGCCTGTGACCCCAAAGTGCTAGATCTTTCTCAGCTTGCACACATGTTGGCAGGACCGGGGGAGGACCCAAATGGATGCAGGAAGCAAAACGGAAAACTCCTAGGATGGTATTCAAGGATGGGGAAGAATCCCCTGGGGGAAGGCATGAAACCCTACCCCAATATTCTTGCTGGAGAATCCCCATGGACAGAGGAGCCTGGCAGGGCTACAGTCTACAGGGTCACAAAGAGTTGGACATGACTTGAGCAACTAAGCAAGCACAGCAACCTTAAAAGGCTTCCAAAATAACAACTGACTTTTTATAAGCCATTTCTAAAATCATCCCTGCTCAGACTGATTGATCTATTATTTGATCATACAAACAAAAGAGGGAAGAGTCTGTGCCATTCTACAGCTAGTTTGGAAGCATTCTTTTTACCGAATTTGGGGTTCCATGTAATAAAAAGGACATTCAGCTAACTTTAGCTGCCCTCTTTGTAAATGTATTATCTTCTGAGATAGTTGTTGTTCAGTCACCAAGTCCTGTCTGATTCTCTGAGACTTCATGGACTGCACCACGCCATGCTTCCCTGTCCTTCGCTGTCTCCCTGAGCATGCTCAAACTCACGTCCATTGAGTCAGTGTGCCATCCAACCATCTAATCCTCTGTCGCCCCCTTCTCCTCTTTCCCTCAGTCTTTCCCAGCATCAGGGTCTTTCCCTATGAGTCAGATCTTTGTATTAGGTGGCCAAAGTATTGGAGCTTCAGCTTCAGCACCAGTCCTTCCAATGAACACCCAGGACTGATATCCTTTGGGATAGAGTGGTTGGATCTCCTTGCAGTCCAAGGGACTCTCAAGAGTCTTCTCCAACACCACAGTTCAAAAGCATCAATTCTTCAGCATCAGCTTTCTTTATGGCCCAACTCTCATCTATACATGACTAGTGGAAAAACCATAGATTTAACTATAAGGACTTTTGTCAGTACAATGATGTCTCTGCTTTCTAATACACTGTCTAGGTTTGGTAAACGCATGCCAGCTGTCATTAAAGTCAGTTTTAACAAAGCAGGGAAACTAGTTGCTTATGAGCAATGAAAAGTATGTCTGTGATATCACTGAAGTCTCTCTTTGGAAAGGCTGGATATACAATGTGAGGATTTTGATGATTGCTGTACACGTTGTGTATGTTAATGCACTTTGATTATTTATGTAAACTTTGTTCGATTCAGATGTGAAGTCCCTTCTGGTCATATTATTAGGGGATGAGTATACATCAAACATAGATTATATGATATCTTTTTGTAAATTCCACACTTTTTGAGGCAAAGTATGCTTTTTTAGCCCTGGAATGAACATAAAATGGAGCACATTTGAGTCTTGGAAACTGTGCATTTTAAAGAATTATTTAAATACGGAATCTTCTTCTATAGTTCATCAGTTTAAGCTATGTTATCTGGACATTAGAATTTTATCATATGTTGGAAATATGCATAATATCATTTGAGGGCATACCATATTTTGAGAAAGAAATAAGTGTATTTTTACAGGAGACCAAAAAGGAATATTGCCAGATAGATGATTCATTTGAAAAACATACACATTTTCATTGAAAAATAAAACCCAAGCCTGACACAAGCTGTTTTGTACAAAATGCTGCGTTAGTTGCACAGCCCCCTGGGAGGTGAATGAAACTCCACACACCTTGTTGCTGCTTTATTTTGTTCTAGAGCCCATTTGCTACAGTCCTTTACCTTGTTTCCAAAGTAAAGAAATCTGCATCTTGAGTTCAGATCTTATCCTCCTTGGATAAGAAAAGAAAAAAATGTGATCTTGGCACCATCTGACAGGAAGTTGAATAAAATGGGACAAATAAGATACTTTCATGGGAAGTTGGCAGCATTTAACTCATGTTTAAAATTTGTGCTTCTCTAAGCCATGGACAGAGCTGAAGTTAATGAAGATCTGTGGAGGAAAGACTTCTGCAGGTCTGCACATAGAACACTGTGACTCTTTGTTCAGAGGCAATGGTGACAAAGGACAGAAGGTATGAGAATTTCCCCAGCAGAGACCCCACCCCCACCCCCGTTTAGGACAATGCTGGTGATGTCTGGATGTCTTGGAGTTCTGGGGGCAGGAGTTGGGGCCGGGCACCATCTCTGGTCCTTCTCCTGTGCTGCCAGTTTGTTAACTGATACCAAAATCACCATGATGGACCTGTCAGTGGGGGAATACTCAAATCCTAAAGAACACCTGTGAGGCGTGTGCGTGGGACGTCTCAGACAGAGGTCTCTGTGGGATGCTCTGAGAGGTCTCTGGGTGAGATTTCTCAGAGTGGGTGTGCGGGAGGTCCCCATGTGGGGACAGTGTGGGTCTCTGTGTGGAGACTCTTAGTGAGGGGACCTCCGTTGCTGGCTGTTCTTCCCTTACAGCAAGAGAAGGGCACAGAGATTTTCCCCTTCCGGTTTCTTGCTGTTCTGTTGGTGTCCCTCTGTGTCACTTATCCCCACAGGTATCTTTTGACTCAGCGCCCCCGCCCTCAGCACTCACCTCTCAATGCCTCTGAGAGGACCAGGCAACACCCAGGCTCAGAGTCTCTGCTTTATGGCTCCCTCCCGCCTGAGTGCTGGAGGCCACTCTGTGTCCTGGTTTCAGCCTCTCCCTTAGGTCCTGGCTGAGCCCCCACTGCTGCACGCACCCTTGAGGATGGGGCCCAGCGGCAAGACCTGGCTACAGGTAGAAACCCCAGCACAAGTAGGCCTGTGCATGCTGCCCTGCAAACCTGGTCCTTGTCCCACATGTGGGGGCCCTTGTCCCACATGTGGGGGCCCTTGTCCCACATGTGGGGGCCCTTGTCCCACATGTGGGGGCCTAACAGGCATGAGGGCAGGGCCATTCCAGCTGTCACCTGGATCAGAGGCCCTTCCTGGAGCTGGTCTGTCCACAGCCTTAGTGACTATGACACAAGCCCTGAATCACTCTAAGAATTGCTCTTGTCTCCCTGCTTTCCAGGGCTTCCATTGTGGCTCAGATGGCGAAGAATCTGCCTGCAGTTCAGGAGCCCTGGGTTTGATATCTCGGTCAGGAAGATTCCTTGGAGAAGGGAATGGCTACCCACTCCAGTATTCTTGCCTGGAAAATTACATGGACAGAGGAGCGTGGCAGGCTACAGTCCATGGGGTCTTAAAGAGGTGGACATGACTGAGTAACTAACACTTTCCTGTGTAGATGGGTCCTGGGGAAGAAAGCTGACCGCTCCCTTCTCCACAGGTCACTTGCCACCTGCTGGGTAACACATCGTGTCTGCTGGCTTCCTCCCCTTCCAGGCTCTGGGCTGAGCAAGGCTGATGACAAGTGAGACTTGCTACGACTTCAGAGAGCCCTTGGGCCTGTTGAGTCCCACCTGTCCTCTGGGAGCCTCCTTGGGCCACATGCATAGGTAGAGGCCCCAGACCGCGAGTCTGTCCTGAGCTCCCCGTCCTGTGAAAGCTGATTACACTGTGGAGAAGTATTCCATGCTCGGAGGCACCTCTGCCTCTTGGTGCCTGGCCCTCTGTCAGGGACTCCAGGTGGCCTCCCTCTTTCTGGGCTCTGGGAGCTAGAGTAGAAGGGATACTCTGGGGGGGGGCCACCAGGAGTCAATGGGCCCCTAACTTCTTTCCTCTGGGCCTGTAGACGCTGGTGGGACACCAGGGGCTCCTTGGTCACTGCACCATCTATAGACAGCTCTGCCCCCTGCCTCCTTTCCCCGCATCCGGCACTAGGGGCACAGTGTCCCACTCAGACAGTGAGGTGACTGCACACAAAGACATGCCCCTGCCCATTCCCTGGCAGAGGTGGGTACTATGGGCAGGGCTGTCCTCTTCTCCAGGTGGAGGTGGACTGGCCTTTGGAGGCCTCCATGCTCCACACCACACACGCTTAGAGCTGAGAGTGCGGTCCTCATCCTCGCCACTGCTCCAGAGCACGAGAAGGACAGAGGACGGGCGACAGGCTTGGCCCATCTCATTACAGCCCATCCGGAAGAGGAGGGGCTTCCAGGACAGTCATCGAATCCCACCATTACACGGGGAGGATCTCTCACCCTGGACTCTGGGCCAGCACTGCCCCAAACTTCCTCCTTATTCTTACATGTGAATTGTCTCTGACACTTTCTGAGCCTGAGGGGAATTTCAGCTTATGCAAACTCCTCCCCTACAGACTCACAATTTCAAGGTGGACAGAGAAGTGGAGACCACAGAGCTAGATCCTGAGAAGAGGGAGGTCTTTAGGGTTAGTTCACTGTGACGTATCCTGAATGCTGTTGCTTGTTTCTGTAATGCTGGTATTATGGACACTGAGGTGCAGGGAGGGAATTAGGGTATGGATGAGTATCCATGCTGGGGTTCACTTTCCTTCCATGGCCTCGTCCCATATGGAAGTCAAAGCAGGCACCTGGGAAGAGTAGACCCTGATCCATTTCCTTCCCACCAGCAGGGCACAGACAGAGCACCATTTCTCATGAGAAAAAACATTTCAGAGAACTAATTTTGTGGTAGGAAGAAGCTTTTAGCACACAGAGGATGTTCTAACATGAGAGAAAAATGTTTTCATATGCATGGTATGCATTTTTTCTGGAGAAGTTTTCCTCTCAGGAAAGCTGTGACAACCATGTTCTGATTGACCAGAAGAGGTGTATTTCTGAAGAAGACAGTGCCTTGGACAGTGGAGGGGATGGCCTGGGACACTTGTCACTCTTGATGGATGCTGGCAGGCTCTGCCTGGAAGGGGACCTGACTCCCTGGGAGGGAAGGTCCACGTGTAGTCCCTGGGACTGGTCCACTTACTCTTTGTAGGACAGCTGTGGCCCATGGGGGTAGCACACTGTTTGTCCCCCATTTGTCCCCCGTGTTTTTCCATCACTCTCCTTTGCTCATTGTTGGAGAGAAACTTATGGTAGCAGTAAGCTGGACCTCTGGGCCCTGGAGTTCTCCTTTGTACCAATGAAACTCTGAAGCTGAGGTCCATGGTGAAACTCCATCTTCTCTACGATCTGTCCAACAGCTGTCATGAGAGCCTGAGCCTCAACAGTCTTGACGTCTATAATCAGACTTCTTTTGACTGTTCCCTGGCTCTGGGCAGTGTCTGCGGCAGGCTTGCCTTTTTGCAGGGGCTGTTCCGGTCTTTTGCTTTATTGGGGAAAGTCCACTGCAGAAAGTGCTTAATCCTTTCTCTGAAGTGGTTTTCTGAAGAAATACGTCCCTTCACCAGGATTATCTTGTGAGACTTGCTTTGTACTCTGCTGATTCCTTTTTCTCAGCAGGGTGGCTCATCCTGCAGGCCTGGTAGGACCTCCGTACCACCAACCACTTTCTATGCTGTCCTAGTTTGGGATTCCTATTAGTCTCTCTCGCATCAGTGGAGATGAACTTCCTGTGCTGACTCTTACGCTGGGGCTGCCTTCTCAGGGCCTCCTGCTGTCCCTGGCTGCTCCCTCCACTCGATGTAACATCACATGTGTGGGAATCGGATGTGTCTCCACTGGACAAGGTCTCAGAACAGCACAGAGATTCCTGAGAAGCCAAGGTGTTTGTGGCAATGAATATATCCGAATGACAGTCTTTGAGAAGCCTCTCAGTGGCACAGTCTTGAAGGAGCAGGCAAGTGGCCTGGCTCTGAGCCTGTTTCTGCCAGTCTGTGAACCCTTGGAACTTAAGCTTATGAGACTTTTCATCAAAGTATACATCTTCTGGATATGTGGCAACAGACTTTGTGTTCGAGGAGGGATTTTTATGGGACCTTGGATACCATGATCTCCTCATATCTATATTAATTATTTGGTATGTGATTAAAAGACTAGGTTCAAAAGTACCTTTCCAAGTAGTGTCTCTGCCCATCGCCTCTTGTTCTCTGGAAGATTGGGAATATTCATCGAGGTCCATGACTCTCTCACTAGAGCAAGTTTCTGGGGAGGCCCATCCTCCAGATTCCTCCTGTGCCTCATTCATGAACTCTGCTGGATTTGGATTGGGCTCCAGGCTGCCTTTGTCAGTCTCCACAACAGACTCATTGTGCCAAATTCTGTTCTATGTGGGGGCCTGAGAAGGTAGCTTGTCTTCCTGTCCAGTCAGAGCGGCCTCTGAGGGCTTCTGGACATTTGCCAGTTGAGGTTCCTCCCAGAGCCCCCCGGGGTTTCCTCAGTCACACAGTAGGGGGCAGGGAGGGGACTGTCCAGGGTGGGCACTGCCTACATTGTTATCACTTTCTCTCCTGGATGGGGATGAGAATGTTTTCCCAAGCCCTCTGGTAACTGGGCTTTTGGGTGGTCCCCAGAGTGGCATATGCGGTGAGTACTCTTCAACTTCAAGCTAAATGTGATCTTGAGGACCTTGGGTAGTAGGACCCATCAGTGCCCGACGCGAAACTTTGTCATATGCACTTCCAGCTGCTATTGAATATAAGGACTGAGGACAAGAGACTTCATGGGAAGTGTTCATGGAGGCTTCCCAATCCTGAGAGGAACCTGCATTTTCTGTACCCGGAGGAGCATTTGACTCTCCAGGAAGGTCTAAGAAGTGGTTGGCAGCAAGCCTTGAACAACAGACATTAACAGGGCTCCGTCACTCATGCATCTGCTGTCCCTTACTGCTTATAAGGACCCCCAGGACTCCTGGATGCTTCCTGCCTAGACTCAACTCTTTCAATTCAGGCTTTGCACTTGGAACCTTCACGGAGGGTTGGCTGAGATCATGTACAGATCTTTTAGGATCCTCCCCACACTCTGTTTTACATCCTGGCACAGGTGCTTCCCTGGTGGGATCCTTGCTGGGTACCAGGATCTCATCTTCTGTGCATCTGGATTGCTTTTGCCTAGACCTCCAGAGGGACTTGAGGGCCCCTTCTTTTCCAGTGCCTGACAAGGCCTTAGGGAATCACCCTGAGTCTGCATCACTTTCTGAGACTCTTGGATTTTGCAGGGCAGGGCACTCTCTTGTTGCATGAACCTTTTGGAAAGATGGTACTCCAGTTTCTCCCAAACCTGAGGGCTGATCAAATGCCTAGGAGTGATGGAGACAGAGGTGTGGGCCTGAGAAGACCTGTTCCCCTGGGGAACAGGGGGTGACCTGGCTAAAGATTTGCTGAGATTTTTTAACCAAAGAGGATAAAGTTCTCCCACTTTCTAGTTGCTTTTTTAAAAAAATGATATTCCAGGATTTGAACTGCATTGGGGATCAAAGATTGTGGCTTATTTTAGATTATAGGGCAAGACTTCATAGTACCTAGTCTGCAATTGAGAGGAAGATGGTTGAGTTGGGAAAGACAGTGTGAGATGGGCAGTGGTCTCTAACTGAGCCCAAAGTGGTCCTTGATCTTGGGGCTTGGTTAGAGTCATGAGTTGCAGTAGGGCCTGCCTCTCTATGTGAGCCTGAAGTTGTGGCTGTGAGTGAGATATGATTGGACTCAAGGGTTGGGGTTGGGCGAGCATTCCAATATGATCCCGAGGTTGTGATTGTGAGTGATGCTTGGTTGGAGTCAAGGATAGGAGTTGACCTGAGTCTTTATGTCAGCCTGAGTTTGTGGCTGTGAGTGAGATATAGTTGGAGTCAAGGGTTGGGGTCAGACCTGGGTTCCCATGTGAGCCCGAGGTTGTGGTTGAGACTAAGGTTTTATTGGAGTCAAGAACTCGGGTCAGGTCTGGGTCCTCATGTGAATGTGGGGTGGTGGTTGAGAGTGAAGCATGGTTGGAGTCAAGGGTTGGAGTTGGGCCTGGGTCTCCATGTGAGCCTAAGATAGTGGTCAGTGAAAGTGAGCTGTGGTTGGAGTCAAGGGTTGGGGTTGAGCATATGTGTCCACATGAGCTGGAGGTGGTGGTTGAAAGTGAGTCATGGTTGGAGTCAAGTGTTTTGATTGGACCTGGTTCTCCACTTGAACCTGAGGTGGTGGCTGACACTGGGGCATGGTTGGAGTCAAGAGTTGTGGTCTAGCCTGAGTCTTCATGTGAGCCCAAAGGCGGTGATTGAATCTGGGGCATGGTTAGAGTTAAGGGTAGGGGTCTGGCCTGTGTTTCCATGTGACCCAGAGGTGATAGTTGCAACTGGGACATAGTTGGAGTCAAGGACTGAGGCTGAGCCTGGGCTCCAGCGTGGGTAAGGGCTGGACCAATGATAGCTGTGAAGTTAATTTAGCTGGAATTTGGAATTGTTCAGCCTTAGAGCACTCATTGAATAAGATAGGCTATAACTCTAGAGGGGACCCAGGTACTGTGTCAGTAGCTACCAGAGACTCACTCTGCAGAAAGCGGAGACCCCAGAAGAGCTGCCTGCATGTCTTCTGTAGATGGTCCCCCAAAGTGTCAGGTATCAGGTCTTCTGGTGACCAAGCAGCTGTTCTGGTTTGCCTTTTATGCTCCAGAAATGTTGGTGACCCAAGGTGTCCTGCTTGTCACTCAGTGACTTAATTCTCATCCCCAGTGAAGTCACATGGTAGCCTGCCTCCTCTTCCTTTTATTTCTCCTTCCAAATCTTCAGTTCCACTCTCTTGGTGATTCATATCTCCAGCAGCTTCTGGACATACAGGTTGACAAAAGAGAAGCTTCCAGCCTCTACCTGTCTGTTTCTGGGGTGTCCTAACAGCAAGGCCCCTGGTGGGTGGCAGTGAAGGTGTTCTTGCTGGGACTCCAAGTGTGTCAAGGTGGAGACGCTCCATGCTCTGGCAGCCCCCTACCTACAAGACAGGCTTGAAAGAGGACAGCTTGAATGGACAAGCCCTGAGATGGCTGGTCTCCAAGGGGAGCATGGGGATGACCTTTGTGGGATGGTGCCTAGTGGGAGTGCCATGGAGTTACCCTAGGTGAGACTCAGCATGGAGCCTGATGGTGGTGAGGTGGAGGAGGGTGTCAGAGGTGGAGGGCAGGTCCCTTCATCAAGGTGACATGGTGGGGAAGGGGAGACAGCAAGTGGCCTTGGTGAGAGACTGTGCAGAGGAAGGAAAGGCTCTCGTGTTGAGAGGCACTCAGGGATGAATTAGAGTGAGTGGAAATGAAGCAGGGAACTGAGCCAGGAGAAAAGGAGGAGGCTCGAGGTAGAGGCTGTTTGGGCAGAGGAGACATGGTGGGATTCCACTGCTGTTGGGCTCCAGTAGGTGTTGCTTTGCACAGCTCCCCAGGAGTATCTTGAGAGGAGACCTGATGAAAGCCACCCTTGTCAGGGAACCACCCCAGGTGTCTACAGGAAACTTGAGGAGCAAGCTGCAGCCAGGAGCTGCCGGGCCAGGAGAGATGGGCAGGCTGGCCAGGGTGGGTATCTACAGCCCACAGCCCTGCACACCCCCCATACTGACTTTACAATGCTCCTGCTGTTCCTCACCCCAGGAGTTTAGCCATAACCCACCCCCAGGACTCCCCCTGCCAGCTCAACCCCAGGCTACCTGCAGCCCTGGGGTCACACCATAGGCTCTGGGAAGAAGAACCACCAAGGAAAGAAGAGGAAGATTCTCTGCCTTTGCAGAAGTGATAGATCCCAGACCTCTTCCAGTGCTTCCAGGCAACCTCTGCAAGCTGGAAATCAGCAGACTGCATCATGGTGAGGAAGCCAGGGTGTAAGGGTATTATAGGAGGCTGATTGCAGTGTCCCTTTAAGGGGACACAACTGGAAGACTGGAATCCAAGTACCAGGGTCCAAGGCCACGTGATCCCTGACAGTGATGGTGAAGCTTATGATAGGGTTTACATTAACAAAGTGCTTTCATATCCATTACCCCTTGACGCCCTCACCAACCCCTCTGTGGGGAAGAATGGACAGCAGTCACGGCATAGACGAATATGAGAGAAGTTAAACGATGTGCAAAAGTGATTATCTGCCAGTTAAAATAAATTAATTAAAACAAAAAATGTGTCCACAGTTGGACCTGGAGTCCCACCTCCCAAACCAGGTGCTATTAGCTCCATGCAGCCCACAGGCACCTGCTGGGCCACACCTTTTTCCAGGCTCCTCACAGCTTCATTCTCTACATGGAACCTGGGTAGTATCTGGGTTCTGCTGTTCTTCCAGGAGCTTCCCTGAGGTTTCTGTTTCCCAAGGGACGGGTCCTGCCACTGGCCTCTTCTGAACCGGTGGTCCTGGGCTCTCAGGGCCGGAGAGATGGGGCTAACTCCAGGGGCACACATAGCTGAATGGCAGAACGTACCTTTCAAAGCTCCATTTTCCTTCCTACTCCCGCTTCTCTCCTTTAGCTCCATTTGATGCTGAGACCCACCCAAACATATGAGGGCTTGAGACCCAATTTTCAGGCTCCCCTGTCTAGACAAGCATCAGACACTCAGTGTCCATACGTAATATGATTTTCTGCATTTCACTAACAGAGCTCTGTGTTTTTTCATTCTTTTCACGCATTTTTAAGGTGGATAAAAATATTTTCTGTTTTCCTTTTTTGAAGAACATAAGGATTTTGAAGTGAGATTCACCCGGATCTTTTGTCATTGTTCCTCTGCTCAAAAACGCACACATTCTCAGAATGGGTGAATCTGAGCGCTGTCAGGTGGGCCTCTGTTTCCCAAGTCCAGGGCCCCACTCCAAGACTCTCAAGACCTCAGCACTGTCCTCAGATCAGAGCTCGTCCAAGATACCTTTTCGTGGCTGGTGAGGCGGTGCTTGCGCGCCTGTGTTGTAGTTGAGATTGAACTCAGTATCCAGCCCTCGGGCCCTGGTCACTGTGTTTGGGACATATCCTGGAGCCCTCAAACATACCTGGACAACTGATATCTGAGATCCTTGGAGAGAAATGCTCACTCTGCCCCCTGCGCAGCCTGGGGCACCCAGAGGGTGATGCTTTATTCTTTCATGAGAATAGATGTCCTATGCTTTCCCTTCTCAGGGATCTCTCTAGATGATTCAGAAGAGTAGAAATAATAATAGAAAAGAAGAGAGGATCTCGAACTTGTGGGTCTCCGCCAAGGTTTCCTTACCTTCCTGATGTTTCCACATTTCCTAGGAGGAGGAAAGGATGGGTTATTCTCGAGGTAGGGAAGAAACAGGAAAAGGAACTCTAGTCCACACAGAAAGGCGAGAATGGTACCGATCGCCCAGGAAGTGGAACTGGAGTTCAGCCAAATATCAAAAGTGCTTTTCAGAGAAAAGTGAGGATTCTCCATTGCCTGCATCACAGTGCTGCCCTCAGGCAACTGCGAACAAGGTGTGCACTTGGGAACTAAAGTACTAGGCCCGCATCTTAGAGCTGTGGTCTGGTCACATTTGAGTCCTGAGGGTGAGGAAGGAGTAATAGAGGAGGAGGCTGGAACATGGCCCCTCCCCAGCCACTCAGCCCTGCAGCTCCATTCATCCCCCTTCTCTGAGCCTCCCATCCTGCCTTCTCATCCTGTTAGGCAGAGACATTCGTCAAGTTTCAGTTTATTCCACCTGGAACTCACAATACTTGCACTTATGATGGTTTATGTCAGCAGAAGGATACAGATTAAAACCAGCAAAAGAATATAGATCAGAACTAGCCAAAAAAAAAAAAGATGCAGGGAGCCACATGCAGTCTTCCAGATGTCTGGCCTAGTGGGGCTCTACAGACAGTGCTTAGTTCTCTCAGCAAACAGTGTGACAGCATGTGTAGAGTAGTGTCAACCATCATCCAGCCTTGAATGTCCAGGGTTTCTATTGTGGGGTGGGTCACATAGGGATGAAGAGCCCATATACTTGACCTTAGCTGCTTAGTCACCAGTACCCCTTCCTGAGATCAGACTGATACAGCCTTGCCAGGCCTCCATGTCGACTTAAAACAGGTGTACACTGTAAATCACATCATTTCCATAAACTATTTGGGAAGACCAAGGTCTCATTTATACAAATATAATCTTATCAAGTAGGCTATTCCCAGGACTGAAAAGTGATCTTCAAGGATCAAAAGGTCAGTGGTCACTCTGGAATGTGAAGGGCTTGAGGGACCTCAAGCTCATTGACTTAATGCTTTGCTGGAACTTTGAAAGATGCTAGCAACTTATGAAAAATTTACCCTGAAGGCTTAACTATTTCAATTTGCTTTATATTTCATGGCCTTGTAAATTTCAAATCATTTTTTATCTAATTTTTAATTCCCATAGTTGAATATAGTAAAGATTAACTGAATTTTAAAAAAAAATTAGTATCATAAGAGTAAAAGTACCTGTGATTAACCAAACTTAGGAGAACTCCAGATTCTTTACAGTATTGATGAGGCTCAAGCAGTTATGTCAGAGGAATCAGGAATTCTCTTGAGTTCTAGGTGGACTGAATTGACACTTGACTAATGTCTATATAACAGATGATAAGGTAGGAAGGGAAGGCTCAGAGGAAGGGAGATGCATGAAGCTGCAGGGCTGGATGGTTAGGGAGGGGCTATAGTCCAGCCTCCTCCTCTGCTGCTCCCTCTTACCCCCAGAGCCCTTTGTGACCAGACCACAGCTCTATGAGGTGGGCCTAGAACTTTAGCCCCCAAGTGCACACCCTTGCTCAGTTGCCTGAGGGCAGCGGTATTATTCAGATGATGGAGAATCTGCTCTTTTCTCTGAAAAGCACTTTTGATATTTGGCTGAACTCCCATTTCACTGCCTAGGCAGTCATTACTGTAATCACCTTTCTGTGTGAACTGGGGCTCTTTTTCCTGACCCTTCCGTACCTCAAGAATAATTCATCCTTGCTTCCTCCTAGGAAACATGGAAACATTAGGAAGGTAAGGAACTCTTGGTCCAGACTCACAAGCACATATTTTTCTGTTCTTTTCTATTATTATTTTCACTTTTCTGAGTCAACTAATAAGACCCTTGAGATAGAAAAGAACAGGACATCTATACTCAAGAAAGCATAGATGAATATCCCTCTAGGGACAAACCAGGCTGAGCAGGGATACAGTGAACACTAGGATTTCTATTTAAAGATCTCAACCCATGTATCCAGGTAGGTAGATGGCTCCAAGGCAAGTCCAAAACACAGTGACCAGAGGCCAATGACTGGATTCTGAGTTGAATCTCAGCCAGAGGACAGACTTCTGAGCACCAGTTCAGCAGCCATGAACAGTGTCTCAGACAGGAGTGATCTTCTGGCAGTAGTGAAGCCCCGAGAGCCTCAGAGCGGGGGTTGGAGGGCTGGGGGCCTGGTATCAAGAAGCAGAGACCTACTTTATGGAGCTCAGATTCACCCATGCGTCTGAGTATGTGTGTGTTTCTTGAGCAGAACAGTGACGAAAGAAGTCCAGAGTGAATCTCACATTGAAAATACTTCATTATGTTCTTCAAAGAAGGAAAACAAAATATTTTATCTCTTTTAAAAATGAGTGAAAGGAAAGAAAAATCACAGAACTCTGTTAGTGAAATGTAGAGTCATATTCTGTGTGGACACTAGTGTCTGATGCTTGTCTAGAGAGGGAAGACTGAGATTTGCGTCTTACGTCCTCATTTCTCTCTCTCTCTCAGTATCGAATGGAAAGAAGGGGAAGAAGCAGGAGCATCCAGAGAAATGAAGCTTTGAAATTTGGAAGGTGAGTTCTGACATCCAGCCCCAAGTGTTAGTCCCCACCTCTCTGGCCAGGAGAACCCAGTTCCACAGATTCTGAGGGGGTCTGCGGCAGGACTTCTCCCTTGAGAAATGAACTCCAAGGGAGGCTTCTGGGAATGAGAGCAGAACCCAGATACTTCCCAGATTCCATGTGTAGAATGAAGCTGTCCAAAACGGCATGCAGGTTGCGTTGGACCAACAGGGCCTGGATTGGGAGGTGAGCCCTCCAGGACACGTAGGACACATGGTTTTACTTTGCTCAGACCCAACTGCAGAGTGGTGCCTGCCCATTCTCCCCACAGGCAGGCTGTGAGGGCATCAGGGGTAATGAATATGGAAACACTTCATAAATGATAAACGCTTTCAGAGCTTCACCATCACTGTCAGGGATCATGTGGCCTTGGACACTCATGCTTGGGCTCCAATCTCCCAATGATGTCCCCTTAAAGAGACAGTGCACTCAACTTCCTGTAAGACCCCTAGGCTCTCATGTTCACCATCATGACCAGTCTTCTGATTTCCAGCTTGAAGAGATTGCCTGGAAACACTGGAAGAGGTTCCAGACCTGACTTCACTTATGGAAAGGTGGAGAAACTTCCCCTTCTTTTCTAGGTGATTCTTCCTCCTAGAGCCTATCGTGCAACCCCAGGGACACTGGCAGCCTGGGGCTGAGCTGAGAGGAGAACTCCTGGGGGTAAGGCCAACGTCCTGTGGTGAGCAACACCAGGAGCATTGTGAGGTCAGCACTGGGGCCATGCAGGCTGTGGGGTGTAGGTGCCCACCCCTGCCTGGCCTACCCAGTCCTCCAGGCCTGGCAGCTCCTGGCTGCAGCTTGTTCCACATATCCCCTGCAGATGCTTGGGGAGGTTCCTGGACAAGGGTGGCTTTCATCAGGTCTAATGTCAAGATTAACCTGGTGAGGTTTGCAAATCAGTGCCCACTAGATCCCATCAACCATGCAGGGAAGAGGCAGCTCCCACCATCTACACAGCTCCTCTGACCAAGCAGCCCCTACCTTGGGCTTCTACCATTTCTCCAGGCTCAGTGACCTCAGTTTCCATTCCCTCATGCTCATCCCTGAGTACCTCTCCATCACCAGAGCCTTTTTTCCCCCTGGACAGCCTTTCAACCTGGCCACTTATACTTTCCCCTTCCCCACCAAGCCCCCTTTATGTGACAGCCTGCCCTCCACCTCTGACGCCCTCCTCTGCCCCACCACCATCAGGCTCCAAGTTGAGTCTCAATCAGGGGGACTCCACAGCACTCACACTGGGCACCATGTGACACAGGTCATCTCCAACTCCCCTTGGAGACCAGCCATCAACAGCTTTGTCTGTTCAAGCAATCCTGTATCAACCTGGCCTGGTGGCAGGAGACAACAAAACCGTGGAGCTTCTCCACCTTGACATACTTAGAGTTCCAGCAAGAACACCTTCCCCTCTACCCACCTGAGGCCTCATTTTGGGAGACCCCACAAACAGGCAGGCAGCCTCTCTCTTGTCAATGCGGATGTTGACAAGATGCTGGAGATACTAATCACCAATAGAGTAGAACTGAAGATTTGGAAGAAAGAAAAAGAGGACGAGGCAGGCTACCAGGTAACTTCCCTGGGAAAGAGGAGCAAGTCACTCGGTGACAAGCAGGATACCTTAGGTCGCCAAAACTTCTGGAGCATAAAAAGCAAACAAGAACAGCTGCATGGTCCCAGGAAGCCCTGATATCCTGACACTTTGAGGGATCATCTACAGAAGACATGCAGCCAGCTCTTCCAGGGTCTCCTCTTTGTGCACAGTGAGAGTCTGGTGGCTACCATCACAGTACCTGGGCCCCCTCTTGAGTTATGCCTTGTTTTATTCAGTGAGCATTCTAAGGCCGAACCATTCCAAATTCAAGATAAATTAACTTCACAACTGTCATTGTTCCAGCCCTTGACTTACCTGTAGCCCAGGTTGAACCTCAAAACAAGACTCCAACCATGTCCCAGGTGCAACCATCATCTCTAGGTCACCTCTAGGGTCACATGGAGACTCACGCCCGCCCCCAACTCTTGGCTCCAACCATGCCTCACTTTCAGCCACCACATCGGGCTCACATGGAGACCCAGGCTCGACCATTTCTGGACTCCAGGCATGGCCCAGTTTCAACCAGAACCTTGGCTTGCATAGAGATACAGGCCCAACCCTTACCCTGGTCTTGCTTCAATGTCAATCACCACCTGAAGCTTCCATAGAATCCCAAGGCCAATCCCTACCCTTGGCTACAACCATGTCCCAGTTTCAACCACCACCTTGGGCTCACGTGAATACCCAGGTACGACCTCTACACTTGACAACAACCATGGCCCAATGTCAACCACAACCACCTTGGCCTCTCATACAGACCCCAGCCCATCCCCTACCCTTGATACTAACCATGTCCCCATGTCAATTACCACCAGCTCAGGCTCACATGGAGACCCAGGCCCAACCCCAACGTTTGACTCCAATGCCACCTCCTTAGGCTCACATGGAGATCCAGGCCCGACTCAAACCCTTGACTCCAAATGTGTCAAGCATGACCTCAGGCACAGAGACCACTGTCCATAAATCACCCTCTGTCTGAGTCTGACCACCTTCTCAATACCAGATTGGGTCCTGTGAAACATCTTCTCTACAGTCCCAAATAAGGCACATCTTTCATCTCAAATGCAACTGAAAACCTGGAATGTCACTTTTGGAAAAAGGAACTAGAAAGAGGATGAACTTTCCCTCTTTGGTTAAATCTCAGCAAGTCTTATCCAGGCCACTCTCAACCTTTCCCAGGAAAATAGGTCTTCCCATGCTCACAGCTCTGTCTCCATCCTTCCTGGGGAAAGGATCAGACCTGAGATTTTGGAGGTACTGTGGCATCAGTTTTCCAAAAGGTTGCTGCACCAACAGAGTGGCCTGCTCTGCAGAATACAAGCATCTGAGAGACTGATGCAGCCTCAAGATCAATTCCCAAGGCCTTGTCAGGTGCAGGGAGGGGCCCTCAAGGCCCTCCGCAGGTCAAGGCAAAATCAGCTGGGAGTCAGAGAAGATGAGGTCCAAGTGCCCAGCACAAATCCCACCAGGGAGAGAGCAACACTACGATGTAGGGCAGAGTGTGGGGAGGATCCCGAAAGATCTGTACCTGATCTCAGCCAACCTCCAGTGAATGATCCAAGAGTGAACCCTGAGTCAGAGAGTTGAGAGTAGGCAGGAAGAATCCAGAAGTTTCAGGAGGAAGGCACAGGAGATTCACGAGAGTGAGATCCCTGTTGAATGTCTGTATTTCAAGATTTGCTGACAACCTTCTTTTAGACATTCCTAGGGAGACGCATGCTCCCACGGATACAGAAAATCCACACTCCTCTCAGAATGGGGAAGCCTCCATGAACACCTCCCTTGAGTCTGTTGTCCTCAGTCCTGATACTCAACAGGAGCTGGAAACACATATAGTAAAGTTGAGGGTGAGGCACTGGTGGGACCTACTCTTCAAGGTCTTCAAATTCATACTTAGCTTGAAGTTGAAAAAGGCTCAAGGGTCTACCTTGAAGGCCACCTGTGAATCTGGGGACCACTCAATAGCCCTATTAACCAAAGGTTTGGGAAAAGCTCCTTAGCCCCATGCAAAAGAGAAAGTAGTAACAAGGGGGCAAATGCCTCCCTGGACAGGCCCCTTCCCACTCCCTCACAGGTGAGTGAGGAAGCCCAGGGAGCTCTGGGAGGACCCACAGCTGGTGACAACCATAAGCCCTCAGAGGTCCCTCTGACTGGACAGGAAAGCAAGCCACCTTCTCATGCCACCACATACTGTTTAGTGACCAGAATTTGGCACAGTGAGTCTGTCATGGGGGCGGACAAAGGCAGCTTGGAGCCCAGCTGTAGTCCAGCAATGGCCAGCAATGAGCCACAGGAGGAAGTTGGGGGACAAGCCTCCCCAGAATCTTACTCTATCATGATATTAGTGGGCCTCAATGAATGTTTCGCATCTTCCAGGTAACAAGAGTCTGCGGAAGGAGACCCTGCTGGAAAAGAAACTTTGGAACCTAGTGTGTGGGACAAATCCCTACTCACTAATATGAATTTAAAGAGTCCACAATCTCTAAGGTCCAGTAGAAACCCCTCCCTGAATACAAAGTCTCTTGCCTCCAATCCAGAAGATCTAAATTTTGAAGCACAGTTTCATAAGCTTGAGTTTCAAGGTTCACAGACCAGCAGAATCACAATCGAGGTTGGGCCACCAGCGAGCTCCATCAAGACTGTGAAACTGGTGTGCTCCTTCAAGATTGTGCCACGGATACACTTCTCAAAGACTGTCACTCAGATATGTTCCTTGCCGTAAACATCTGGCTCTCAGGAATCTCTGTCTTGTTCCCAAACCTTGTCCAGAGGAGACACATCCACGTCCAATTCCCAGACACTCTATGATATTTCATCGAGTGGAGGGAGCAGCCAGGGGCAGCAGGTGGCCCTGAGATGGGAGCCCAAATATCAGAGTGTTCCCACTGAAGGGTGCGAGACATATAGGAGCCCCAAAATTACACAGCATCAAAAAGGATTGGCAGAACGAATGGTCACCAGGTCAGAGGGATTAGTCACTCTGGCCAGAAAAAGAAATCAACAGAGTGCCTAAGATGCAAGTTTCAATATTTAATCCTGAAGATGGGACAGGTTCTTTCAGAAAGTTGCTTCAAAAACAGGATTTATCTCCTTCTACAGTGGGTTTCCCCCAGTAAATTCAAAGGCCTAGAAGAGCCACTTCAAAAAGGAAAACCTGAAACAGCCACAGCCCAGAGCCAAGAGGCAGTCAAAAGCACATCGAGCACGGAGAGCAGGGCTATTGAGGCTCAGACTCTCATGACAGCTGTTGAACAAATCCTAAAGGAGAAAACGGTGCTTCACTATGGACCTCATGCCTTGGAGTTAAACTGGTACAAAGTGGAACTCCGGGGCTCGTTAGGTCCACATTATTGCAACCAAAGTTTTCTCTCCACCCAAGAACACACAAGAGTGAGAAGAGACATAGCCCATGATTACCCAGTTACCCCCATGGGCCATAGCTCTCCAAAAGAGAGTAAGTGGGCCAGTCCCAGGGACAGCAAGTGGGCCTCCCACCCAGGGAGCCAGGTCCCCTTTCAGGCAGAGCCTGCCAGCATTGCTCAAGTAACAAGTGTCCCAGGCTGTCCCCTCCACTGTCCAAGGCTCTGTCTTCTTCAGAAATATGCCTCTTTTGTTCAATCAGAACATGCTATTCACAGCATCCCTGGTAGCAAAACTCTTCTACAAGGAAAAAATGTTTATCTTGCAGAGACCCTTTTTTTCCCCTCATATTAGCACATCCTCTGTGTGCTAATAGCTTCCTGTTACCACATATTTTTTTTTTTTTGGTTCCTGAAATGTTTTTTCTGATGAGATCTGGTGGCCTCTGTCTGTGCCCTGCTGGGAGAAAGGCAATGGATAATGATCCACTCTTTCCAGGTGCCTGCTTTGGCTTCCAGGTGGGATGGGGCTGTGGAGGGAGGTTGACCCCAGAGTGCAGACTGCACTTCTGTTTCCATCATCTCAGCATTATTGAAACAACCAATAGCATTTAAAACAT
Organism: Bos taurus; assembly: GCF_002263795.3. Classification (NCBI taxonomy): domain Eukaryota; kingdom Metazoa; phylum Chordata; class Mammalia; order Artiodactyla; family Bovidae; genus Bos; species Bos taurus. The sequence goes on along the minus strand of NC_037335.1, from coordinate 65,666,253 downwards.
ATTAAGGTGAACTAAAGCTAAAGACCTCCCCATTTTCAGGATCTGGCTCTGCTTCTCCTGCTCTCTCTCTACCTGGAAATTGTGGGGCTGTAGGGGAGGGGTGTTCAGAATGCAAAATGTTTGTCTGAGGAGGCAAATAGAAGGGGAAAAAGTAGAAGCAGTGACAGATTTAATTTTCCTGGGCTCCAAAATCACTGCAAGATTTCATTTAACTTCTATTAAACCTATGTGCATCAGTTTACAAAAGAGGTTTACAAAAGAGGTTCAATAAAAGTTGGATTTCTGGCAAATAGAACAAATTAAGCTCATTTATCTATATGGCTATATATTTACAGAAAAGGCACTTAACGATATCTATTTAGCCTTAACAAATCAATTTCAAAATTACTTTACCCTCTTTTCAAAATCAGCATTTTAAAAAGATAGCAGAGATGAGAGTTCCTGAGAAGACCAGATAGGACTTTTGCATCTCAAAAACACAGGCATGTTTTCCTTGGATGACTTTGTTTCCCTTTTGTTTGATACTTAAAAGCCTCCTAAGATAAATATGGAAGGTTTGGTGACTGGTATCTATTAGAAAGTCCATCAACTTCTTACCTACTGTCAAAGTTACCCAGGACTCTTGTGGGGAAATTGAAATAGGATGCCTCAAGTCCAAGGGAATCCTCTGGCCTATTACAGGAGAGTAGTGCAAGGGAAATTGCCCTGCTGTGGAAGTGGCTCCTGGTCCAAATTGGGTACCCTGTCAAGTCTTACATGGTTATACCAGAAAAGGTTCCTGTGTGCCACGGGTTAGCATAGAGCCTACTACTTAATCTCCATGGGTAGGAGAAATAGGAGGTGGTGAATATGTTGATGGCATGGGGGGAACGGCAGTTGGAACAAGTACCAGTGTTGCCTGCTTGACTACTGGTGAGCTGCATAGACTGGAGGGATTAAGTTTTGAAGTAACATGTCCCCACTCTCACTTTTTCCCTCTTTCCTTGTAGAATAGGTTCTTCCCTGGGTTTCCTTTCAAACTGCTGCACATAAGGTGGGAATTCTCCCACTACTTTTCCTCCGGATGCCATAGCATAATTGCCTCTACATATGGAATCAAATCTCTTTTCCCTGCTTTTTTGCAAAACACTTCTAACCATGAGAGCCATTCAGGGGCTCTCTTTTGATTCTAACATATATTAGGTCCACACCCTACCTATTACAATGGTATATCATGTCTTAGTCATAGGCTCATGGCTAGGTTTTGCCCATTTCTCTAATATATGTCCCAAAGGGGTCTCCTTCAAGATAAGTGGGAATATTTCTCATTTCTATAAGTCTGACAAAAGACACAAATTCCAGCACAGAAAGCCCAAATTCCAGTATCGATGCACACAAAACCAAACCAAAACCAAAACCAATGAACCAGTTTTCAAATCAAATAGACTTACCCTACAAAACCAGTGAACTGGTTCCCAAACCAGGTAGAGGCCATTACAATTCCCTTCTCCAATTGGGTGCCCCAATTAAACAAATTGGCTTGCCCTGTAGAGGTAAAGCCCAAACTGAGGGAGAAATATGATTCCAGGGTGCACAATGGAGTGACTTACCCTACAAAATTGAGTCAATCACCTCGCAGAAGTTTGTTGTTTCCTTGCTTAACTGCCAGGTGCTGGGGCAGTCAGTGTCACTTCAGGGAATTTTGAAGGGAAGATCTTCAGGAATACTTGCCCCAGTATTCCCTGACTGGGGCTGGCTAGACTGGAATAGCGGGGCTCCTGACTGGCTCACCAAATTTGTTTCTGAGTCCAGGCTCTTTCTGCCTGAAGTATGACAGACCATAAATTTGGAGATGAGGTTTTGGGCCAAGGAAGAATGACTTTATTCAGAAAGCTGGCAGACCAAGGAGATGGCAGACTAGTCTCTTAAAAAAAAATCTCTTTAAAAAATCCAGTCTCTTAAAAACTGGATTCCAGTTTCTTTTATAGAACAGAGATGGGGAGGAGCCGAGGAATTAAAGGAAAAGTAAAGAAAAAGGCCAAAAGTCTTCCTAAATATCTCCTGAATAGCCAAGTTCTGGGAGAGGATGTGGCAATATCTTCTTCTTTCTTGCAGCTATTCAAAGGGGGCTAGGGTCAGGATGTTTCTCTGAACCAAGGCACTTTGGTTTAACACGCAGGCAGAGACAGTGTTCCCTAAGGCAAACCATTATGTATAGACAGTGTCCTTTCAGTGAACAAAAGCAATGGGAAGCAAAGGTCAAAGTGAAAGAAACAGACTCAACAGCAGTCCGATTTTGTTTTGCCCTGTAACATCACTACTTATCAATAAACCATCAGTATATTGTTGCCAAGTACCCTTATGAAGACTCAGTTCCTTTGTGTTTCCAAAAAGATCCGGGCTGTCCTGAAAACCCTGTGGGAGCACTGTCCAGGGATATTGAGTAGCCTCTCAAGGTCCCTCCATTCAAAGGTAATAAGGTATTGAGAGTCTAGATGTAGGGGAATACAGAGAAATGCATCTTTGTGGTCCTAAACAAATACTGAGTGCTTCCTGGCACTTGGTTGAGGAAAGTGCATATGTTTGGCAGCAGTGGGTATATAGGGATGACTGGCTCATTCGCTGCTCGTAAGCCTTGCACAACTGATATTCCCTATTAGGCTCCTGAATGGTGGGGGGTGGGGGTGGGGAGGATCGGGGTGTTACAAGGGGATTGGCAGGGCCTAATGAGTCTGTATTTTAGGAATTTGGTGAACAGCAGTTGGATTTCCCTCATGGCCCCAAGTTTTAAAGGACATTGTTTTCTCCAGGAGTATATTTCCCCAGGCCTTAACCTTATTTTTATTGGAGGAACATGTTTTCCCTTTCCTGGTCCTGAGGTATCCCTACTTGTTCTCTGACTTTGGGGGGAATATTTTGATGACCAGCAGGTGGGTCATCTGGGGTTACTAATCGATGCAATCTCTGCTTGAATTCTCTACCTTCTTGGACTTCACCCCATCCTAATAATATACTAGCTCCTAACTTATTTATCAAATCTTCTGAGAAGGGGGACGTGGAACTCTGGAATATACAAAAGGGAGTGAGTAGTAACAATGGACCGGACTCCTCAGGTGAGGGAAGATGTAATTGCCTTCCCTTTGACAGTCCATCAGCTCCCATCACAATACAGTCTCAGTTGGAGACAGGGCCAAGTCAGAACAGAGCAGGCAGCTCCAGTGTCTTCAAGAAATTCAGTTCTCCTCCCTGCCATATCAGGGGTGACCCGAGACTCCCCTGGAGTGATGAGGATGGATCAAGTGGAATCTGGAGCCAGGCAGGCACTCAGGCCCCAGCAGTTGATGTGTGGGACTCTCTCATCCAAGAGATTCACAAGGCCCTGACGTCAGTTGGGATTGCCTCTTAGGCATCCCACAGGAGAGCACTAAGGACGTTCCCCCCTGCAGGGCCTCCCTTATGACAAAAGGCACATTGGTTCAAGCCCAGGCAGCTTCTTTGCCATCTGCCCAGACATCTCAGCCCTCCAGGGTCCACTCAAGGCAGTGGGTGAATCACAGCAGCCAAAAATTGTTTTCTTTACTAGCCCCTTATCCTTATTGGCCTCTTCCATCAAGTCTTGGTTATTCTAGACCTTGAATGCCTCCTCTACCAAGACTAACAATGGGGATGGGAGTCTAGCCTCAAGATTTTATAATTTTCTCCTTATATCAGAAGTAGCCTGGGTGATAAAATGCATGGCAATACCATCCTCCCTTCTGTGGACGGAGGCTTGCCTGAAGGCCTCTGTCACCCAGTTCAGGAAGACTGTCAAGTTTTCATCTCTTTCCTGTGTAACCTTTCAGATCTTATCATAATTTACAGGCTTCACCATAAACTTTTTCATTCCTTCTGATAGACAAGTAATATAATGTCTCATCCTAGCCTGACCTATACGATCTTCATAGTCCCGGTGTGGGTCATGTTCTGGGGTTGCATCCCCACCCACCTGGTAAATTTGGTGGCATGGATCAGTGGCCCACTGCTTGTTTCCTGGCCTTCCTCAGAATATACTCCTTTACAGCCGGGGTTTAACTGTAGGCCAGATTAACCATGATGTCCTGCCAGGTGAGAGAGAATGTCAACTCCAGCCTGATAAATTCATCCCTCAACTTTTCAGGGTTCTCTGAGAACCTGTGAAGCCTCTCCTTACAGATGCTTAAGTGTCCCACTCAGAAGGGGACATGCACTCTAGGAGTCTCTCTGTTCCCTCGGCCACTTCCCGAAGGGTGTGAAGGCCTTGTGGGGCAGAGGTGGGGGCTAACTTTGAAGCTGATCCTGGGCGACAGGAAGTTCCACTTACAGATCACCCCAGAGGGACTAGTCTCTCTCTCCTGAGGTAACAGAGGATATAAAGGAACATAACGAGGCAGAGTTTGGGGGTAGTCAGAGGGCTCCAGAGAAGTAGGTGGTTCTGGGAAGTGGGTGGGGCTTGGTTTTTCTCACCTGAGAGTTGGGGAAGGCTGGAAGGGGATCATCTAAAACATCAGAAGTGTTTACTGATTTGGTTTTTGATTACAGGAGCAAGAGAGAGTAGGGTTTTGGTAAAGGACCATGAAGCCTTTTTCCCCTTTTTGTTTGCCAAAGAGACCTGTGGGATTTTAGTTTCCCAACAAGGGATCAAACGTGGCCCCTCAGCAGTGAGAGCTTGGAGTCCTGACCACTGGACCACCAGGGAATTCCCAGGACCCTAGGGAACCTCAATCCATTTTTCCATGTTGCAACAGTAAAGACCTAATTGCAAGATGGTATTATAATTTAGAGAACCATTTTCAGGCAATGTTTTCTCCACTTTCCAATTTATATAAGGCCAGTCCATGTTACAATAGAGTTTTAAGTTTTTCCCTTTTCAGTCTATTTTGAAAATTTTTCAGGTTTTAAAAATATACTCCAGAGGTTTCTCTTCTGGCTTAGATCCTCACATGTTGAATAACCTGCAATCCAGAAAGAGCGCTCCTAGAAATGTAGTTCCATGTCCTGGAGACATTCACCTGGAGCCTTTTGCCCTGTGATATGTTTTCTTATGCTGGGGGTGGTATTCCTTGAGTGTGAGCATCTGTCAAGCCTAGGATGGGGGCTGCCTGGAAGCGACCAGCACAATAGGTATTCTGTGGCATGGTAAGGGCTGCCAAGGCCTGGAGAGAAGGGAGTCCCAGAGGTGGACAGAAGCGCTCATGAAGGAACCGGGAGTTGAATGCAATGAAAAATGCCATGGGCGACACGACTTGAGAGCCTAGAGGTGCGATTATTCCCACAGGGGTTTTCTTTTTAGGTAGTGAAAGAATAAACAGCAGAAGAATCCAAAACCCTTTCCCCTACTTGACAGCTACAATAACACTGGGGAGAGCCTGGTAACTCCATCTGACACAGGCAACAGTGAGTTTGGACAAGGTTTCCCTTGTAACTTAACTACTAAACGAGCACAATTAGTTTAGGATCTCTCTTTCGGATGCGCCACGGGCCCCTTGAAGCATTCCAAAGTTTACTGGAAGTCAAAAGAAATTCAACCAGAATTTGATATTTGGGGAATCTTTCAAAATTTCAAAAAGTTTTAAAATACCCAGTCAGAGAGAATCATAGGTTGCTGTGAAACAATTATTCCTTGAGCTAACAAAATTTCAAAAGTAAGTACAGATCACTTAACACCACAGAAACTCACAATCTGTTATCAAAAACAGTGTTTCAGGAAAATTTCATTCTCTTATGAAAGAAACCAAATCCAGTCTCATATCAGCCTACTCTTAATAAAATCCATCTATCTACTTAAATTTAATCCAACCTTAGACAGTTCCAACCTCATACAAAATTCTTTTCTCAATGTTCCTTTCCCAGAAATCCTCTACAATTTTCTGTAGCCATATTTTGTACCTTCTTTTATCCATGCAGAGCTAACCAGCTCTAGAACAAAATCACCTCTTTCCTTTTATTAATAGCAAAGTATATTTCCATTCCTCATACCTTCTTTTCTGAAAACATACATACTATTTTTCTGAAGCCACCATGAACTGCATTTTACATTCACATTCCCTGACTGGAATATCCCATAACTTCTAGAAACACATATCTTTCCAAAGCACAATTTCTTTCCTTGATGTGCTGCAAGACATGTGTCTAATAAAGCCAAACATCTTTAGTTTCTCTCTCACAGGAGAGAAAGAATAGGTAAATTTAGACCTGTTCAGCAATTAAAGTTTCATTTAATTTAATATTTCATTTCATTTAAAATGTCCTGGATGCTCAGTAGATTACCATCCTTTAACTTAATTTAGTTTCAAGTTACCAAAATTAGGAGGAACTATTCTAGATAGATATTTCCAAAACAAATCATTCCTATAAAAGTGTGGATATGTTAGTCACTCCGTTGTGTCCAATTCTTTGCAACCCCATGAACTATAGCCAGCCAGACTCCTCTGTCCATGGGATTCTCCACACAAGAATACTGGAATGGGTAGCCATTCCCTTCTCCAGAGGAGCTTTCTGACCCAGGGATGGAACCCAGGTCTCCTGCCTTGCAGGAGGATTCTTTACCATCTGAGCCACCAGGGAAGCCCAATTATTCCCTTAGAATTTACTGAAAACTCTTATCCCAGTCATATTTACTTAGAAGTTTAATCATATCAGGTTATTTTCCTCAATGGCAGATTTTACAATAGAAACAATATGTACTTATTGACTTCCAGTAACTCTAGGTACAATAAAAGTATTATACTTAGTGTTGATAATACAGAGGAGTGTGTATTGATTAAACCCACAAACTTAAGCCAGACAAGTTAATTTTTACACCAGAGATGTCATAGTTTTCCTGCTGAATTCTAAAAGGCCTTTTATTTCCCCCTCAGTCTGGGGGTATTTCCTGAGAGAGTCCTGGCCAAATACATTTCCCAGGTGGTGCTAGTGGTAAAGAACCCGTGTGCCAATGCAGGAGACATAAGGGCCACAGGTTCAATCCCTGGGTCAAGAAGATTACCTGGAGTAGGAAATGGAAACCCACTACAGTATTCTTGCCTGGAGAATCTCATGAACAGAGAAACCTGGCGGCAGAATAGTACACTACAAATCAGAGGAGAGAGATACGGGCTCCTCTCTTCTTTTTTTGTTCTTTAAACTCCCACTAAGTTGGCTCAGTGGGTAAAGAATCTGCCTGCAATGCAGGAGACACAGGAGACAGGAGTTCGATCTATGGGTTGGGAAGTTCTCCTGAAGAAGGAGAAAGCAACCCACTCCCCTATTCTTGCCTGGAAAACCACACAGACAGAGGAGCCTGGCGGGCTACAGTCCAAAGGGTTGCAAAGGGCTGGAAAGCACACAGGAAAATGACCCAAGGCTGGAGTCTCAGACAATGTGGATTATATTTGTATTTCAAGGCATAGGTGCTCCACCATGCCCACAATGTCAGCAGAGACTTGCAGGAGCAGTTGGACAGACAAACCTCAATGACAGAAACTTAAAGACACAAACAAGAAGTATTCAGGATTAAGGGGATGGGAGTGCAGGTATAGGACTAAGGGAGAGCTAAAGGGAGGAGGGACAGAAAAGACTGAAAAAAGAGAAAGGGACAGAAAGAGATTGCAGGTTCAACCACTCCCTGTGGGTGTCTATTCAGGCACCAACCTGTGTGCTTCCAGAAAGGGCCAGTTAAGGAGGGAGCACCCTGTGCACTGCCCACTGGGGTGATCAAGCCTGGAAACCAGCCAGTTGGACATTGACTGTGGGACTCTAAGCCACAGGTGGGACTCACCCATGTGTACACCAGTATATGGGAATCCGCTGCAGCACTTCAGCAAAGGGCTCCATGCCCCAGTCTGTCTCAAAAGTGGAGGAAAGATAAGAGACATACAGAAAACAAATTGCAAACTGGATAATGTGATTCCAACCATATTAATCATCACATTAATCTGAATAGATTCAATACTCAAAATTAAAGACACAGGTTGATAGACCATATTTTAAAAACAGGATCCTTATCAATGTCAACTCTATAAAGTGGAGGAAAGAAAGAAAGGGGGAGAGAGAGAAAGAGGAAAGAAGGGAGGAATGGAAAAAGAAAGAGAAAAGAAGATAGGAGGGAAATAAGAAACTACAGGAATCCAACTTTAAATGGAAAAGTTAGAACTTTCATTGCAGAAGACATGATTGCATGTTTTATAAAACCCCAATGAACCCACCAAAACAAAGTAAAACAAGATGAAGTAGACTAGGATAAAAAAAGTTTAGAAAGTTCATAGGGAGCAATATTTCTTATAAGAATAAATTGTGTTCCAAAAATTAGGTACAAAAATATGAAAAGGGAATTAAAACAATTTCATTCAGAATAGCATGGAAAATGATAAAATACCTAGCAATAAACATAATAAAGAAGTATACATCTGTACACTGACAACTACAAAATATTGCTGACAGAAAGATCTGTCCAAAGAGAAAAAGAGTTCTTGTTCATGGATCAGGAAATTTCATATTATCAAGAAAGCAATTCTCTTCCAATTGGTCTATAAATTCAATGCAATCCCAATGAAAATTCTAGCAGGCTTTTTTTGGATGGAATTTGACAGCTGACCTAAAATTCAGAGGGAAATGGGAAGAATTCAAAACAGCCTAAACAATTTGGCAGTAGAACAAAGCTGGAGAACTTTTATTACCTGACTTCAAATTTTACCATAACATACTAATCTAGACAGTGGATCGGGCACGGGAAAGGAATACAATTCAATGGCACAGAATTGAGAGTCCAGGAATAGAACCTTCCTTTTTATTATGAACTGATTTTCAACAAATGTCCTAAAACAGTTCAATATGAGAAATACTAATCTTCCTTTCTAACCAAGAAAAGGTACTGGTACAAATGGATAGCCACAAGAAAGACCAAAAACTAAGAAACAGAAACTTATTATATACCACACTAGGCAAAAATGACTTAAACTTGATCATGGCTTCAAATGTAAGAAACAACCTTTAAAATTTCTCAGAGAAACATAGGGGAAACTCTTCATGAGCTCTTAGATATAACATCGAAAGTATGAGTTACATAAGAAAAAATTAGTAAATTAGACTTCATTAAGTTAAAAACTCTTGCTCTTCAAAAAGCCACTGTTAAAAGACAAACCACAGCCTTGGAGAAAATACTGCAAATCATATATTTGATAAAGAATGAAATCTTACCATTTGTGACAACAGGCATGGACCTAGAAAACATTATGTGCTCTGTTCTGTGCTAAGTCGCTTCAGTCATGTCTGACTCTTTGCGATCTGATGACTGTAGCCTTCTAGTCTCCTCTGTCCATGGAATTCTCCAGGCAGGAATACTGGAGTGGGTTTCCATGCAACCCAAGGAATCTTCTGTTTCTCCAAGGAATCTTCCCAACCCAGAGGTTGAACTTCTGTTTCTTAAGTCTCCTGCATAGAAAGGCGGGCTCTTTACCACTAGCGCCAACTGGGAAGCCCAGAGAGTATTATGCTAAAGTGAAATAAGTCAGACAAAGACAAGCATTGTATGATGACACTTGTGAAATCTAAAAAATAAATGAACAAACATAAAACATAAGCAGAGTTACAGACACAGAGAACAAACGAGTGGTTACCAGAAGAAAGAGGATTGAGGGGGAAGAAAGCAAAAGCTGAGGGAGATTGAAGTTCCAGCTGTGAGAGTTCCACGGTGGTCCAGTGATTAAGAATCCGCCTGCCAGTGCAAGGGACACGTGTTCAATTCCTAGTCCAGGAAGATAACATGCTGTGGGGCAACTAAGCCCATGCGCCTCAATTGCTAAAGCCTCCACACCCTAGAAAAAGAGCTCCACAAGAGGAACCACCGTATGAGAAGCGCCACATCACAGCAGAGAGTACCCCCTGCTCTCCACCGCTAGACAAATCCCTCGTGGAGCAACAGAGACCCACACAGTCAAAAAGAAGAAATAAATAAAAAGTATCCATATAGTTGTAAGATAAATGAGTATGAAACGGGTAAGAAATGTCCAGTGTGGGGAATACAGTCAATAACTATGTAATGTCTTTGTATGGTGATGTATCGTAACTTATCATTTTGAAATGTGAGGAAATATCCAATCACTATGTTGTGTAACAGGAACTAACATAGCATTGTAGGTCAATTATACTTCAAAAACAAATTCATAGAAAGAGAGATATTAAACTTGTGGTTACACGAGGCCAGGAACATGGAAGTAGGAACTGGATAGCTACAGTCAAAGACACAAATTCCCAGTTATAAGGTAAATAAGTACTAGGAAAGTAAAATTCCCAGTTTTAACATACATAAGTACTAGGAATGCAATATACAGCATGATAAATATAATTAATACAGCTCTATGTTATACATGAAAGTTGATAGAGTAAATCCTGGGTTCTAATCACCAGGAAATACACTTTTTCCCAATTTCTTTCATTTTGTACCTATGTGGCTTCATTAAATTTATTGTGATGACCATTTCATGATGCATGTAAGGCAAATCACTATGCTATGCATCTCAAACTTAAAAAACTGAAGAAAAAAGAGTAGACAAAGGTTAACAACCATGTATCAATATTGGCTCACTAGTTATGATAAATGTACTGTAGTAATAGAAGATCTTAACATTAGGAGAAACGGGGTGAGAGGGATATTGGAAGTCTTTGTATTATCTTTGTAGCTTTTTCATAAACCTAAAACTTCTAAAATAAAAGGTTTATTTAAATACAAAAATTTTTTTAAAAATTTACTGAAACTCATTGATTTGTCCTGTGTAATAAGTGAACATCATGGTATATAAATTTTATCGAACTAGATTTGTTTATAAAGTTATTAAGAAGATCCGGGTGGGCTTGGGGCTTGGGGCGGGGCCAGAGCAGGGTGGGGTCAGGCTGGGGTCAGTCACCCTGGCAATGGGCGGGGAGGCGGGGATCCCCCAAGGCCTAGGCCAGCCCGCGGCTCTTCTCTGGCTGCTGCTGCTGAACGTGGCCACCCTGGAGCTGCGAGGGTCCCCAGCCACGGCCGCCCCCGGCCCAACTGCAGGCGATGGGGGAGCATTGAGGGGCTGCGCTCCGACTTGGCAAGCACAGAGGTTGGCTCCAGGAGCTACAGGTGTGTTGGGGCCTCCATTCGGTCCAAGATCTCCTAACCTTCAGGGCCTGAGGGCGGCTGGCTGTGACCAGGGCCTGGTGAGTCACTAAGTCTCATCGTTTCTCTGCCCTTCCCTCCAACCAGGCAGCCCAGAGATCCCCTCCACACAGGTGGGTCAGGCCCTCCACTGTGAGGCCTCTGGGTGGGAAGAGACCCAATCCCTTTGTGGGGCTGTGGGAGAGGGGACTAGCAGGGTCTGGCCCAGAGGTTGGAGGCTGGGTGGAGGAAAGTTCTAGGACTACTGAGGGAATGGGCCTGAGTCCAGGGACCAGGGTGTCATTCCCCTCACTGAGGCCCTGGGAGTCCAGGCCCTAGACCAGGATGCCCGGCCTCAGGGGCCTGGGCACACTCCTGCCTCCCAGGTGTAAGTCCCTGAAGCAGGGCTGTCCCCTTTAGCCCCCTCCTTCTTCCTTTTGAAATGGAGACTCCTACAGAGTCAGTGAGGGGAGTGAATTGCCCAGATCACACAGCACCACAACTTCTGCCTGCAAATCTCCCTCCCTAAGACATGGGGTAGAGTGGAGGGAGCACAGGCCCTTAGAAGCCATGATCTTGAGAAAGCAATGTTGGCAACTTCTGAGACCTTTAGTTCTTTGATGTACAAGATAAGGCATGGAGGCATGTTAGGTGAGGGAAATGAGGTGTGTGTCATGCCCAGCACTTGGCAGCCTTGCTCAAGGATGTCCATCTGCCTGGAGATGTTCCTGGGAGCTGGTCCCCCCAGACCCCCGGGTCTTCATCCTCATAGGGCTTGATGTGTTGTGCTCTGCTCTCCAGTCCTCAGTGGCAGCCAGTGAAGGCAGAGTCCAGGTAGCCCTGTCATTTTGGCTAGGCTGCTGGAGGCCAGGCCTTGATTTTCCTATATGTGAAACAGGGAGGCTTTCCTATGCAACATTTGGGGTACCACCAGTGTCTCTATTGTAGGCGGCAGGGGAGTCTCCACAGTGTGCGGGATATCCAAGGTGATGGGGAGGATCTATGGTGGCCGGGATGTGGAGGCTGGCCGGAGGCTGTGGCAGGCCAGCCTGTGGTCCCAGGGCTCGCACATCTGTGGAGCTGTCCTCATTAACTCCAGCTGGCTTCTTTCCACTGCCCACTGCTTTCTCAAGTGAGTCTCCTTCCTAGGCTGCAAGCACAGGCTCTGGCAGGGGAGGGGGATGCAGGAGAAGAAGAGAAAAGGGGGATGGTGTCCTACGTTGGCTCCTCTGGGCTTTCCTCTGGGCAGTCTGTGGCCTTCAGAGGCATGTCGTCCCTGCCTTTGGCCTGTGTACCCTCCATGTGGACTGTCCTCCCCGCTCACCTGCCCAGATCCTCCTCATGCTCTGCCCTCAGCCCCTGTGTCCGTTCCCCAACACAGGTGTGCGTCAGGAGAGCGGCAGTGTCAGTCCTCGCTGCCATGTGGTGTGGATCCATCTCTGATCACAGCTCCTTCTCAGTGTCCCCTTATTTCCCGGTGTCAGACTCTAGATGGAGGCCTGGGACCGCATGTGTGACCAGCAGCTGGGCGATTCTTATTACTCCTGCTAAACTGTGTGCCCAGGAGGAGTCATGGTCACTGGCGTGCATGTGGGGAGCTGTGGTGCCCGGCTGCATAAGGGGGAGGTGGGCTCCCTGCGAGAGTGACAGGGCTGCTCAGGAGTCTAATTCAGCTAGCCAGGTGGGGCTGGCTCAGTGACTGATTTCTAAACGAATGAGGAGGGGTCGCCAGGGAGTTCAGGCATCAAGCCCAGGTCTGGGCACTGGAGCTTTGGGGGCTCAGAGTCTATCGGCACCCACTCTGTGCCATGTTCCGTGCAAGGCCTCGGTGGCACCAGGGGTGGCAAGTCCCACCTCACCATGTCTCCATCCTGTCAGAAAAGAAAGCCCAGCATGGTTGAGAAGGGCAGAGCAGATGGGGTGGGGGATCAGGAGAAGGTGTGTGGAGAGGGAGGCCTTGCTGGAGGGGAAGGGTTGGGTGAGGGGAACGTGAGAGAGGGTCTCCAAGTAGATGAGCTGTGAAGACAGTGAGGGAGGGAGTAAGATTCAGCACCTGTGTTGGGGGGTCAAGGCAAGGTTCTGTTTCCTGCCTTCATTTGCTCATTTATTTAACAAATCTTTTGCAAGTCCTTGTAATTCAGTGAAGCAGGCTTTCGGCAGGTGTTGAAAAAAGAAAGAGTGTGGGGCCAGAAGGTGGGTTGTATGGAGTCTCAGGAAAGGTAAAGTTGGATCTGGGACTGAGCCAGAATGCCTGCTGTGTACAATCAAAAGGCCTTCATTTGATGACCCCACCAAGGACCTTTCCAGAACAAGGATACAGTGCTTCTGCCATTCTAGTGTGTGATGGAGAAGCCAGCCATATATCTGAAACTGTAAGTAGGGTATCAATTAGCCTCAAGAAAGAAGGCCTCCTGAACATTAGAAATGGGGAGACAGAAGCTGTCTGGCATCACATGGAGCAGAGGGGTCCAGAGGCGTGTGGCAGTTAGATGAGGATGCAGGGAAAGAGCTTGTCCCCACTTGGAGATGATGGTGACAGTGTGCCTTTCCTTCTCCAGGAAATCCAAAGCCCTGTGGAACTACGGGGTCTGTTAGGAAGCACCCAGCTGTCCCAGCACACCCGGGAGGTGTCTGTGAGCCAGATTATCACGCACCCAGACTTCAAGAAGTTACATCCCTTTGGGAGTGATATTGCCATGTTGCAGCTGCTCTATCCTGTGAACTTCACTTCCTACATCATCCCTGCCTGCCTCCTGATCCCTGGCATGAAGCTCCCCAGTAACTCATCCTACTGGATACCTGGCTGGGGGATGCTCAATGAGGAAAGTGAGGGGGTGTGGGGGAGTTGGGGGGATGAGAATGGGGAGGAGGAGGAAGGGGAGAAGGACAAAGGAGCAAAGAAGGGAGGTGTGTCTCCACCTGAGGCGTCTCCAGGCAAAGGTCCCCTTGCCCCACTATACTTCATTTCCAGAGGACTGGACCATTCTAGTTCTAGTTCTGAAAGTGTGTGATTCGAAAGCTTTGGTGTTCCCTAAGTGTAAAGCTCTGAAGTCTGGGAATCTTCGACTTTGCAATCAAGAATCTGAGTTCTTGAAGTCTTTCTGGTTCTTCATTCCAAGGTTTAAATCAACCGTAGATCTGAATGACTTGATCCAACTCAAAGATCATGGTTGGGGCCTGACTCCATCCAAGTCATTAACAAACTCTCTGATTTCCCAGTGCCATAGGAAGTGCTTGGGAAAAGTGGTAAGAAAACTCCAATATGACCTCTGACCTCTGAGCTTGCCTGATCAATTCTGAACCTCGCTTTGCTCTTCTCCCAACCCAGTTCAGTCATCTACTTTGTAGGCTCATTAGGTGAACTGAATGACACAGGAGAAAAATTGTATTTTTTAAGTTTGAAAGTGGAGAGATGTAGGCAAAAACTTATGAGCAAGAGTTTTTATTAAAGAAAAACTTTAATGATTTGGTGAAATGCTTATGATGCAAAATTAGGGAGGGAAAGAGTACTTATTTGTAATTATTGAGTCATAATTTGATATGGTGTTTCTCTACAGAGCTGCTACAGGGATTTTGAATTGATGCTGTCTTCATGGAGTGGGATGTTCCAGCATCTCTGGTCCTTGCCTATCAGTATGTCACTAACACGCCCTAATCATAGGACAAACAACCAGGTCCGCAGGATTCTCACACCACACACACACACACACAATACACAGATACACACACAAACAACACATGTATACCACACTTCACACACACACACACAGGCACAATACAGAGACACACACACAGCACATGTATATACACTTCACACATACACACACACACAGACTGGTTCCTCCTGAGCACAGGGACCCTGTCTTTCTTGTTTCAACATCCCAGTCCGTGCCCCAGGCAGGGCCTGGCACCTGGTAGGTATCCCACTGCTGCCCCCGGGTCCTTCTTCCCTGGACCTCCAGACTGGTCTCAGCTCCCACCCTGTGTGCTCTATGTTACCCTCCATGTAGCTTTCTGAATATTTGCTTTAGAGCAGGAGTCATGCCAGTTCCCTGCTCATCACCCCCAGTGCCTTCTCATTTCTTCTTAAAAAAAGGTTGCAACTCCCTGCCTTGGCTCTCAGGCCCCCTCCTCTCTCTCATCTCCCACTGCATCCCTCACCCACCCCACCCCAGCCAGCAGGCCTCCTTCCTGCCTTGACGATGCCAAGGCCATTCCCACCTCAGGTCTGCACCTTGGCTGTCTCCCTGGACGCATTTACTCTCCCGACTAACCTTGTCATGAGTCGTTTCTTTACATATGCAACTCAGCTGCTCCTCTGAGTTTTACTTGATCACGTGAGCTAAAACAGGCCACCCCTCGTATCACATCTCCCTGTTGTATTTCCTCGACACCACTTCTTAGATCTAAAATAACGCTACTTATTTACTTCATTTACCCTGTCTGCCCCAACTAAAATGTTCCCCTGTATCATTAGTTAAAAGATACTTAACACAAGGATACAGGAATAAATGAGTAAATTGGGTGATGAATAAATGAGTGAGTGGATGAGAGGGTGGATGGGGAAGTTGGGAGGATGAATGGGTGGAAAGGAAGATGGTTGGGAGGGTGGGTGAAAGGATGCTGGGCAGAGAGATGGAGTGAGCAGTCTATTGATAAAGGGGAGAATGGAGAGATGTAACAAAAGATGAGTTTATAGGCAAACAGATGGAAGGATGAGTGGGCGAACGGGACATAAGGAAAGATAGCTAGATGGATGGAGGAACAAGTGGATGGAAAGCAAGGTTAATGATAGACAAAAGGTGAGTGGATGGGATGGTTTGTGAAAGGGTAGATAGGTTGGTGAATGTTTGCTAAGCACCAGTGAGTGGCATGTGTTGGTGGGATTTGCCTTTTTCCTTTGTGAAATAGGAGTGTGGTCTGTTACTTTGAAAGAGGTGGAGGGAATAGGATGAATTTGGAAAAGTTTGAGAAACACGGGAGGGCTTACTAGGCATAGGTAGAAGACTGAAACATGGAGAAGGAAATGGCAACCCACTCCAGTACTCTTGCCTGGAAAATCCCATGGATGAAAGAGCCTGGTAGGCTCCAGTCCATGGGGTCGCGAAGAGTTGGACATGACTGAATCTACTTAGCAGCAGCAGCATCAGAAGACTGAAACAAGGATGAAAGCTCAGCTGTGCAGAGAAAACCCCGTGTTGAGGGGCAGTGCTGACTGGTAAGGCAGAGCTCTGTAGCTCGGCTACAGCATCCTTCCCTGATTTCCTCCTTATGCTCGTAGCACCTCTGCTCGAACCCTTCCATCTCCAGGAGGGTAAGGTAAGCTTCCTTGAGAACAAGTTCTATAAACTGTTATATGTAGATGGAAGAGGCAAGAACTGGGCTGTGCACATGGAAATGCTGCGTGCTGGGGACTTCTCCACAGCAAAGTCCAGCTGCCGAGTAAGGCGCTTTCTGTTTTTCCCTCACCTGTTCTCAGGGCCTTGGTTTCTCTGGGGAGGGGCTGTGTTGCCTCTGCTCTCTTTGTGGAGCCCCTGGGACTTCCCATTTCCTCCTCCATGCGTCTTCCTGGGCTCCATCCCTTGGCAGTGTCCGCCAGGCCACACCCCCTTCATAAGTCCCTTGCACATGAGGGCATCTACAGCATCTATTCTTGAGGCGTATATTAAAGTGTTTTTGAAGTATAACATACATACTAAAGAATATATCCATGCTCTTTTCATCAGTTGGATGAATTTTCACAGTGAGGCAACATGTGATCAATACCCTAGAGGCCCCGCTCACACCTCCTTCCGGTCACCAACACCCAACAGAAACCACCATCTTCACCTTTAATACCTTAGATTTAATTCTGAATGTTCCATAAAAGAAGAAAAGAAAGTGAAGTTGCTCAGTTGTGTCCGACTATTTGCGACCCATGGACACCAGCATCCTCCATCCATGGGATTTTCTAGGAAAGAGTACTGGAGTGAGTTGGCATTTCCTTCTCCAGGGAACTTCCCAACCCAGGGATTGAACCCAGGTCTCCCACGTTGTAGACAGACGCTTTACCATCTGTTCCACTTGTCAGTCTTTCTTAACATTAGATTTGTGAGATTCATCCATACGGTTACCTGTTCAGAATCCTTGCTCTACAGGACTCTACTGTGTGCTTTGAATTCTATGATCAGTTATACTGTTCATGGATATTTTAGTACTTTCCAAGTTTTTCATTTCGTTTCACTTCCAAATGTTTTATCTTCTACTTCACAGAACCCTTGAGTAGAATTGTTGGAATAAATAGTATGTGTATATTCAGCTTTGGCAGATATTACCAAACATCTCCAAAGTGGTTCACCATTTCCACTCATTCAAGCAGTGGATTAGAGTTTGTATTCTCATCAATACTTAGCATTTTCCATCTTTTCTCATTTTATATGTTTGTTTTTTATTTTTTTATTATTATTATTATTTTTACTTTACAATGTTGTATTGGTTGTGCCATACATCAACATGCATCCGCACGGGTGTACACATGTTCCCCATCCTGAACCCCCCTCCCACCTCCCTCCCCATACTATCCCTCTGGGTCATCCCAGTGCACCAGCCCCAAGCTTCCTGTATCCTGCATCGAACCTGGACTGGCAATTTGTTTCTTATATGATATTATACATGTTTTAATGCCATTCTCCCAAATCATCCCCCCCTCCCTCTCCCACAGAGTCCAAAAGGCTGTTCTATATACATCAGTGTCTCTTTTGCTGTCTCATATACAGGGTTAGTTACTATCTTCCTAAATTCCATATATATGTGTTACTATACTGTATTGGTGTTTTTCTTTCTGGCTTACTTCACTCTGTATAGTAGGCTTCAGTTTCATCCACTTCATTAGAACTGATTCCAATGTATTCTTTTTAATAACTGAGTAATACTCCATTGTGTATATGTACCACCGCTTTCTTATCCATTCATCTGCTGATGGACATCTAGGTTGCTTCCATGTCCTGGCTATTATAAACAGTGCTGTGATGAACATTGGGGTACACGTGTCTCTTTCCCTTCTGGTTCCCTCAGTGTGTATGCCCAGCAGTGGGATTGCTGGATCATAAGGCAGTTCTATTTTCAGTTTTTTAAGGAATCTCCACACTGTTCTCCATAGTGGCTGTACTAGTTTACATTCCCACCAACAGTGTAAGAGCGTTCCCTTTTCTCCACACCCTCTCCAGCATTTATATCTGGTAGACTTTTAGATCGCAGCCATTCTGACTGGCGTGAAATGGTACCTCATTGTGGTTTTGATTTGCATTTCTCCGATAATGAGCGATGTTGAGCATCTTTTCATGTGTTTGTTAGCCATCTGTATGTCTTCTTTGGAGAAATGTCTATTTAGTTTTTTGGCCCATTTTTTGATTGGGTCATTTATTTTTCTGGAATTGAGCTGCAGGAGTTGCTTGTATATTTTTGAGATTAGTTGTTTGTCAGATGCTTCATTTGGTATTGGTTTGCATTTTCCCAATGACCACTTAAAGGTACTTTCACATATTTATTATTATTGGATATCTTTTTTCTGTAAAGTTTCCTTTCATGATTTTCCCCCCTCTTATTTTTCTGTTGGGTTCTCTGTTTCTTCCTTTATGTATTTTATATATTCCTGATATTTGTTTACTGTTGGGTATTTGGTTTTTGTGTGTGTTTGTTTGCTTTCGCATCTGTTTGTCTGTTTTGTTTTGCTGTGTTGGATCTTGGTTGTGGCACACAAGCTCCTCATTGCAGAGCGTGGGCCTCTCTTAGTCATAGCGTGCGACCTCCAGAGCACATGGGCTCAGGAGTTGCAGCATGTAGACTTAGTTGTCCCGCAGCGTGTGGGATATTAGTTCCCTGACCAGGGATGGAACCCATGTCCTCTGCAAGGAGGGAGGACTTTTAACCACTAGACCACCAAGGAAGTCCCCTTGTTGGATATTTTAATTGGGAACCTTTCTATACACTCTGTGTAGTGCCCTGTTTTATAGTTGAGGAAACAAGCCGGGAGAGGGAAAGTGGTGACCCTAAAATAAGGCAGCACAGCCTGGGCCCCTGTGTTTTCACTCAAAGCCTACAATGACCTCCACTGCATCCCCCTCAGGGCCGAGCCTCCCAAGCTGGCATCATGTGCCAAGCTCTTCCGTGGCCCTTCGTCTGCTTGCCTGCTGGACACCCATAGTGCCCTTGAGCCCACTCCTCCTCTCATTTCTCCTCAGTCTGAGGACACCACTGAGATGGACCCTCAAGACCTAAGGCAGCATATGACCCCGCTCCTGCCTCTCTCAGCTTTTCAGTCACCACAGCCTACCTGAGAGACTCCATCTAGACTCATCTTCTGCTGTATCTCTGGCCCCCATGCTCCAACTCAGGCCCCTCTTCTCTCCCTGAAAGTGCCTCCCCCCTTGCACAGGGCACCCAGAAATAGGTCTGAGGAGCGACAGACCACAGGGGCACTCAGTGCTTAGACTGTGGGGCAGAAAAGACCTGGTTCCAGTATTCAGTCTGTCATTTCCTGGGATTGTGACCTTAGCTAAGCTTCCTCACCCAGGAAATGGATTTGCTAAAGTCTCCTCTTAATAAGAAAGATCCCTGTGAGGGGCTGCCGTATATGGGGTTGCACAGAGTCAGACATTACTGAAACGACTTGGCAGCAGCACCAGGAAATTTAGTACTGTACTGGCATTCAGGAAGTATTTAGCAAGTCTTGGCTTTCAATCTCCTGGCCTGGCCTGTCTCCGTCTACCTGGGTTGTACCTGCTCTTCTGGACGTGTCTTCGACCTATCCTCTCACCCAATGTGGAATTCACTGCCCAGGCTCCACTCAGCACACACAAAACCCACACACCCATGCTCAGTTTTCTCAGTCTTTTCAGTAGTGCAAAGCACAGCTCATTTTCCATGGGATATACTAGTGGTGGGGCTTCCTCTGCCTTCTCAGAACTCCCGTTGGGTCAGGAGGCTATTGGAGCCCTTCCCATCTCCCCCATTCTGGCCCAGATTCCACCATAATATCAGCAACCACAAGACTCATCTGCATGAATCCCTGAGGCTTGGAGTGTATAGTGACCAAGCCTTCCTTGGCCTTAAAGTGCGAGGTATGGGTACATTAAGGGGAGGGCCAAGGGGACCCCAGGTGGGGACCCCAGAGGAGAAGAGCTGAGGGGATGATGGCACATTCCCAATGTCCAAGAAGCCCCTGGTGTGACTTTCTTGGTGCTCTGGTGACATCACCTTAAATTGGTGGCTCAGAGAGCAGGATGTACTATCTTACATTTCTGGATGTCAGAGTCTAAAGTCAAGGTGTTGGCCTGGCTGCTCCCTTCTGGAGGCTCTAGGAGAAAATGTTTTCTTGCTTTTTCTATCTTTTTAGAGGTCCTCAGCAATCCTCAGTTCGTGGCCCCTTCCTATGTCACCAAATCACATTGCTCCTCCCTCTGCTCCTGTCATCACATCTCCTCCTCTGACTCTGACCTCCTGCTTCCCTCTTTCCTCATGAGTACCTTTGTGTTTATGTTGGGTCCAACCAGATCATCCAGGATTATCTTCCTATTTCTTGATTCTCTACTTCATCACAGCTGCTGAGTCCCTTTTGCCGTGTAAGGTAACATAGCCCCAGGTTCTGGTGATGAGGATAGCCGTCTTCGAGGGATACTTTTGGCCAGCCACACCACGTACCCTTCTGTTTCCTTCAAGTCACCACTTCCCCCACCCTTCCCTCTCAGCTGGAGAGCTTGCTTCCTATTTCACTGAGAACACTGAAGCATTCAATGGGACTAGGTGCCATTCATCTTCCCAGTCCAGCAGGCATCTTCCATCTCTCCTGAGCCTCCTGCAGCCAGTCCCTCCTGGAGCTCTGGGTGTCCAGAGGCTCCCTTGCTCCATGTCTTCTCTCCACTTTCACGGCTCTTATATAAAGATGCAGTGGCACTCTCCTTCCTGTTACTGCCCAGTTTTTCTGCCTCCTTTCAACCAGAGACTCCTCCTAACAGCCCTGAATCTAACCCACTCTGCCCAGGAGCATTCCAAGTACCACCAGAGCCTCATGGCCAATGTCCCCAGGAACCTGTCTTGCCAGAGACACCCATAGCCCCAAGTCCTCCTCTCATTCAGCACTTGACCAAGTCTTACTGCCGTTCTGGGCACCAGGACCAGCCAGCTACTCCACTCTGCACTGGTCCCCTCCCCTCCTACCTCTAAACGCTGGAGAACCCAGGGCTCTGTGCTCAGCCTGCTCCTCCCCGCTACACTTCTTCCATGGTTGGTGAGACAGGCTCAACTTTGACAGGTCCTGTTGCCTCCTTCAATATATTGTCCCAAATCTGTTTCTTACCACCCTGGCCCCTCCCCACCCATAATTTCTCACCTTCTCTCCTGTAGCTGCCTCCAAACAGGTTCATTCTCCACACAGCACCAGAGCAATCCAGGTGCTAGACTGACCCAGCAGTTCTCCATGGGTGTCAACTCCAACCCCCACCTAAAAGCCCTGGGAACCTGAGTCCTGTCTACCCGCCTTGCTTCCCACTTGTCATTGCTCTTCCTCCCACCCACCTGGCCATCCCTCCTCTCCTCGTCTGCACTCACTGCTCCCTCTGCTCCAGCATCAGAAAGTTGGGTTGTCCTATTTAGAATCTCAGGTTGGGAAAGCTCCATGCTTCCACCCTATGAAATGTCCTTCCCTTCCTGTCCTGTCCTTTCCGTGGCTTGCTTCCACATGTCACGTCTGACAATGGCAGCCTAGTTGGATTCTTTACAAAAGCTTCATGAAAGAGGAACTTCGTCATGTCACTCCTGTGCTCAAGGGCAGAAGCTGCCCTGGATGCTGGATGTGTGTGTTGGACAGGTGCTTGAAGGGGACCAAGCACAGCTATGGCCCCTGCTCCTCTACCCACCTCCAACGATGAAACCTTCCGTTTTGCTGGTGAAGTGAGGGAGTTTCCACCCAGATGGTCCTGCCCTGACAGCATTTCAGGACTCCAGTAACTCCCAGAGGCTTTCAGGAGACCCTCAGCTACTCCCTGAGCAATACAGGCTGCCTCCACCAGGCCTGGGTATGGGCACTTTCTGAAGAAACTCAACCAAGAAGTTGAAAGAAAACTAAAGGCTTGACTAAATGAATAAAAAAGGATGACGACTCAGGTGGGGATGTGCTGCTGCAGCTCAGTTTGCAAAAGCCAAGTCTATTGCAGCTTCGGCTGGCCAGTTTCCACTCACACACCAGCTCTCTCTGCATCAAATCCTGTAGCTGTCCCTTCTTGGCCTTAGAGAGTGCTTTCTAAGAGAAAACCTCCGTATATTGATGGATTTACATTTGTGATTGTTCTGAGGGTCGATCACAAACTTCCTGAAGCATGATTCCAGTGCTTACCAGCATGACTTAATCAGGCTGGTCAGAGTGGGAGGCTGGTGCTTGGAATTTCACAGCTGTCCCACCCAAGTGAGGCTGGAGGGCAGAGACTCATAAGCCCCACTTTGCTACCTGGTCTTCTCAGACCTGGCTCAGTAACCCACCTGAACTCCCATTTCTTTCCTAGAGTGATTCTGAGGGGCCCCTGATCTGTGACTTCACTAGTTTTGGGTTCTGATGGGGCTGGCCAGCTGGGGCTTTGACTGCCGACACCCCATCTACCCTAGCATCTTCACCAACGTCACCAACTGGATGGATGAGATCCAGAGACTCACACCCCTCCCTGAGCCCACGTCTGCTCTCCTCCACAGACCCAGTTTCCACAACAGCCTCCTTGCTGGAACCTTCCCCCCTCCAGTGGTCCCTTCTTGACTTTCCTGTCCATCAGCTGCGACCCCCACAAACCAAGCTTGAAACACCAAATAAAAATGGAAGACTCATCCCAATCCTGTCTTGGGGCCCTATTGCTCCTCCTGATCCTCAGCACTCACCCCTTCACTTGAGGTTTGTCGTCTGACCCTCCAGACAAGGGAACAGCAACTGGCAGGAACATTGCAGCAGGAGGAGGGCGGGGGTGGGGACACTGGAGCCCAGCTGGGGAGAAAGGGCGTCTCCACTTGCACGCACCATTCCTACTGTGGGAGTGCACAGACTTCGGAGGAAGGACATCAGTCAGCTCCAGCTGCCATAACAAATATCACAAGCAATGTGGCTTAGACAACAGGAACCTTCCTGGCCCTCAACCCCACATGACCGCTCCCTTCTGGCCAGGGGCCCAGGCCAGCCTGTCCCAAGGTATCCACATACCTTCAGCAGTATGAGCCTAGGACTCCTTTCTGCTTAGCTGACTCAGGACTCAGTGACCCTGCCTATAAGCCTTGCAGCAATGCTCTCATCATCTTTCCTGCTAGTCTGCCTGACACAGAGTCCTTGTGTAGCCAGCAGAATCCAGGAAGCCTCACAATGCACTTGTCCCAGCCTTCAGAATTCCTGATAATCTGGTAAAGTTCCCCTTTAGCACATAGCCAA
Source organism: Bos taurus (assembly GCF_002263795.3). Lineage (NCBI taxonomy): Eukaryota > Metazoa > Chordata > Mammalia > Artiodactyla > Bovidae > Bos > Bos taurus. The sequence continues at coordinate 65,642,719 of NC_037335.1, read as the reverse complement.
TATGGACTAGATGCTATTCAAAAGATTCAGGCCAAATTCTTTCCAATCCTGGCATTGCCCACATATCCCGGACTCTCACTGGCAGATGAGCACAAATGGACTCACATGGACTCTCACACGGATCCCACTGGCTGGAGCCAGGAACTTGCGCAGGAACTCCCTCCCCAAGATGAGCTTGGAGGTGCATTCCCAGCATCCACACATTTCCACCGTCCCTGCCTCTGGGTGGAGTTCTACCACTGAGGTACCACCATGCTTAGCCATGTGTCCACCACCAGCATCAGCCCTTAGGAGCCCAGCAGTGTCTGGAAGGGGGGAGACTAGCATTCCCTCTCTTGTTGAACTCAGTTATGGATCCTCAGGCAAGACTGCTCAGGCCCTTGGAGTCAGTGAGCTACTACCACACCACGTGGGCCACACACATTCCCCAGATCAGGGGAGCTCAAGCAGTTTAGCTGCACTTGTAGCCAATCCACTGGTCCTAAGTTCTTATTTTCCTCCCAACTCCAGCATCCTCAGGCTGTCTGTGCCCTGGAGGCTGGCCTTCATACACCTTATTTCTGGAGTTAGGTGGTCCTCTGTCCCTCCTGGTTGTCCTTAGACCTCTAATCAGGGGATCCCAACACACACCTCATCTGTGTAACAGATGGACCAAATGTTAACTCCAGCCCAGCCAGTTCCCCATTGCCTGAAACTGACTTAGTGCTCAGCATTATCTTGTTTTAGCTGCTTTTTGAAGATAAATGGAAGCCTAGCAGGGTTAAGTAGTTTTTCAGAAATGACATAGGTAGGAATCAGTGGGAACAGGAATTGAAATCTTGACTTTCTTACAGAACTTGAATATCTTTGTTCTTTGTACTCCTGCAGACTGTACCCAGATGCCTGTTACCCTGTGTTCATTTTCCTGGAGTAAACAGCCAGGGATGCAATTGCTGGACCATATGGTAAGTACATATTTAGTTTTTTTTTAAGAAATAGACAAACTGCTTTCCAGAGTGACTTTATGATTTTACAGTTCCATTAGTAACACTATGAGAAATCCAATTTCATGGCATACTCTATAACAATAAAGTTAATTTTCATTTTAGCTGTTCTAAATTAACATTATTCTCATTGTGTTCCTAATTTGAGTTTCATTAATGACCAGGAGTTTTGAACATCTATTCATGACTTCCTTGCCAAACACATGTCCTCTTTGGTGAAATATCTCTTCATAACTTTTCCCCATTTTCTAATTGAATTTTGCCTATTTTTATTGAGTTTTGATAGTTTTTTATATGTTCTAGATACAAGACTTTTGTCAGATGTGTGACTTGCAAATAATTTCTCCAAACTCATAGCTTCTTCTCATCCTTAACAGAGTCTTTCTGATAGGAAAATACTGAATTTTAGAAAAATCCAATCTTCTCTTTTATGAGTAATGTTTCTGCTCTCATGTGTAAAACCTCTTTACCAAGCCCTAGGATCCAAAAATTTTCTCATACCTTTTTAATAAAAGTTTCAAAATTTAAAATTTTACATTTAAATCTATGTTCCACTGTGAGTTAATTTTAATATTTGTTAAAAACTCTATCCTTTTTCCATTATACTGCTTTTTAACTTTCGTGAAAAGTTAAAAATGCAGTAGAATCTCTTGGGATAGAAGTTTTTCTTTCTGCTTAAAAAGTCTTTTGCTCCTTGTGAAAAAAAAAAAGAGGAAAAAAAAAATGCCTCAAAGGGGCAGAGGTGTATGAAAACCTAACAGTGGCCATACTGAAAAAGAGAACTGGGAATCCAGAGCTCACGTTTCTTTCCTCCTCTTTGTTATAATTGTGTAGGAAATTTGTCCCTAACTCCTGCCCTACTTCCTCATGATTTCTAACATTTTTCCTAAGTCTAAATCTGAAAGATTTCAAATATAAATATATATATATATATATATATATATAATTTCAGAGGGTTTTACCAGTCACTTGAAGGGAATGACTTGTCCATCTGGATATTTCCCAGGTCTTTAACTACTCTTCCGTACAGAAATATCTTCTTACATGCACCTTACTTTTTATTTTTTATTCTCTGGGTTAGCCACTCTGTGCACTCTCCCTTGACCTTAGTTAAGAAGATGAGGTGAGTCGATTTAAAGAAAATCACAGTAAAATTTAAAAAAAAAAAAACATTAAGGGTTGAAGAAATTAACAACTTGGAGACATTTCTCACTATTTGAGCTTTTCTCATGGGAAAAGATGAAATTATTTTTAACCAGGAACTTCATACTAGAGGAATGGGGAGGCAAAATATTGTACCCTGGCACTCCAGAAAGGCCGGCTTTCTTATTGGTTCTTCCCTTTGTCCTGTAAATCAGTTGTTAAGAGTCTCATTCATGGCTCTGAAGAGGATTTGAGTAAGTCTTCTCAGGGCCACTGACATACAAATTAAATTGTGGAAAAAATTAACCCATCTCATGTCTGCAATCATTTTGTACTCCATCAATATCTCAGACCACAAGGCAGATATAATTAAATCAGTCCAAAAGTAATTTGGGGAGACAGGCATTAGAAGGGAGTAACTAGAAGTCCTTTGGACCATGATCTCTGACTATGTTTCCTTGCAGGTTTTTGTTATCAATCAAACATGCAAAAAGGTGGGGGCAGGTAATGTTTGCTGAGGAAAAAATCTCTGGGTATGGATCACAGACCTCAGATGACCAATCACATTCTACTGAATAATGGAACATTAGAAGTACAGTGCGGAGAAGGCGATGGCACCCCACTCCAGGACTCTTGCCTGGAAAATCCCATGGACGGAGGAGCCTGTAGGCTGCAGTCCATGGGGTGGCTAAGAGTCGGACACGACTGAGCGACTTCACTTTCCCTTTTCACTCTCATGCATTAGAGAAGGAAATAGCAACCCACTCCAGTATCCTTGCCTGGAGAATCCCAGGGACTGGGGAGCCTGGTGGGCATCTGTCTATGGGGTCGAATAGAGTCGGACACGACTGAAGCAATGCAGCAGCAGAAGTACAGTGGGATCCCATGCTTATGTCTTGTAGAGTTTTCAATCTGTGTGCTTGGAGGCTCTCAGTATTGTTAGATACCAAGGGTTTTAAGAGGTATCCTGTGAAGTAAAAATGGTACTAATCTTGGAATTGATCACTAAGAATCTGATGATCGAATCTTCTTTCAAAAGTATTACCAACCCAAGTCAATAAGTTGATTCTGCCACTATTTTTTTTTTAAGATTCAGCAGCTAAAATTCTCCAAGAAATAATAAAAATGAAAGGGAGCATAAAATTATTCCCATGCTACTGCTATCTCAACTGAAACTGACCCAAATTTTCAAGTCTTAAAGTGATTGATTAAAAAAAACCTGAAAGGAAACATGTGAGAGTCATATAGTAAATAAATACAGTAAGAAAAAGTTTTCTAGTAGAGTGAATGCATTTGGATAGTCCAGGAATGGAGTCAGCAGACAGTATCTCAGAGCGTTTCCCAGGTCTGAAATTCTTTGCCAGAACTGTTCTTTAATGGAAATTTTTGGCCTATGAGGGAAAAGGACCTCCTGTTTTTTGACAGACATAAATAAGAACCAAGGAACTGCAGTCCAAGGGCATGAAAGGGCATAAAAACACTTTCCCAATTTAAGGATATTGTGCTTAGGTAGAGTTCTCCAAAACTCTTGTATCCAAGTGCATGAATGTCACATGTGCAATGTAAAAATCAACAGTAACACATCTCATAAGAGCTGGTTTTAAGAAGAGAGTGATATATGAAAGTTCCTGGTGAGAATCCATGGACAGAGAAGCTCCCCAGTGTGTCCGGACCCTCCACTTCTCTCCTCTCCTGCAGCGACCTCCTGGGACAGTTGGCTGTGTGCCCCGTGTCTGCATGCATGCACTCACCCTCTGTGGGCAGGCTGATGGCCATTATCCAACAGCTGCTCCCAGCATCTGTTCAGGTTGTTCCCTCAGAAAGACAGGAGCTCTAGCTGCAGTAAGGAGGGCAGAGCCCCATCGGCTAACCTGGCTTGGGCGGAGCTCTCATGGGAGTCTCTAGAATCAATTATAGGAACTTTGAGGTAAGGGAGACACAGATTCTTCAACCCTCAGGTGTTCGCTCTGTGCTGTTTTTCACCCTGGGGGTTACTTGTGCCCTGGTCAGCGTAGGGAGACTCCGCTATAGCGCTCAGTTCCCTTGCAGTGTTTACACCAGGGTTATCGGCACCTCTGGGGAGCAGGCTGCAAGAATGCTTCCCTGACTGCAGGGCCTACGGTGGAGGATAAATCGTGAGAGCAGTTAAACAAGTGCCATTCTACTCCGTGCCTTCTGAGGAGTACAAAAACTACAGGGAAGTTCTTCCACTTGAAAGCCGTCATCCAGTTGGCAAGAAGTACCGCACGTCATTGGAAAATGAGTTCAAAGTGAGAAGATCTAAGATACATGCTCATAGTTTCACGAGTTTCTTCCTTTTGAATATGGCTCCGAGTTTCATTGGTACAAAGGAGAACTCCAGGGCCCTTAGGACCAGCTTACTGCTACCATAAGTTTCTCTCCAACAAAGAGCAAAGGAGAGTGATGGAAAAACGGGGGACAAATGGGGGACAAACAGTGTGCTACCCCCATGGGCCACAGCTGTCCTACAAAGAGTAAGTGGACCAGTCCCAGGGACTGGACCTTCCCTCCCAGGGAATCAGGTCCCCTTCCGGGCAGGCCTGCCAGCATCCATCAAGAGTGACAAGTGTCCCAGGCCATCCCCTCCACTGTCCAAGGCACTTCTTCAGAAATACACCTCTTTTGGTCAATCAGAACATGCTTGTCACAGCTCTGTGAAAGGAAAACTCTTCTCCAAAAAAAATGCATACCATGCATATGAGAACGTTTTTCTCTCATGTTAGAACATCCTGTGTGTGCTAAAAGCTTCTTCCTACCACAAAATTAGTTTCCTGAAATGTTTTTTCTCATGAGAAATGGTGCTCTGTCTGTGCCCTGCTGGCGGGAAGGAAATGGATCAGGGTCCACTCTTCCCAGGTGCCTGCTTTGACTTCCATATGGGACGAGGCCATGGAAGGAAAGTGAACCCCAGCATGGATACTCATCCATACCCTAATTCCCTCCCTGCACCTCAGTGTCCATACCAGCATTACAGAAACAAGCAACAGCATTCAGGATACGTCACAGTGAACTAAACCTAAAGACCCCCCTCTTCTCAGGATCTAGCTCTGTGGTCTCCATTTCTCTACCCTGAAATTGTGAGGCTGTAGGGAAAGAGTTTGCATAAGCTGAAATTCCCCTCAGGCTCAGAAAGCGTCAGAGAAAATTCACATGTCAGAATAAGGAGGGAGTTTGGGGCACTGCTGGCCCGGGGTCCAGGGTGAGAGATCGCCCCCGTGTAGTGGTGGGATTAGATGGCTCTGTCCTGGAAGCCCCTCCTCTTCCAGATGGGCTGTAATGAGATGGGCCAGGCCTGTCGCCCATCCTCTGTCCTTCTCGTGCTCTGGAGCAGTGGCGAGGATGAGGCCCACACACTCTCAGCTCTAAGCGTGTGCGGTGTGGAGCATGGAGGCCTCCAAAGGCCAGTCCACCTCCACCCTGGAGAAGAGGACAGCCCTGCCCATAGCACCCACCTCTGCCAGGGAATGGGCAGGGGCATGTCTTTGTGTGCAGTCACCTCACTGTCTGAGTGGGACACTGTGCACCTAGTGCTGGACGCGGGGAAAGGAGGCAGGGGGCAGAGCTGTCTGTAGATGGTGCAGTGACCAAGGAGCCCCTGGTGTCCCACCAGCGTCTACAGGCCCAGAGGAAAGAAGTTAGGGGCCCACTGACTCCTGGTGGCCCCACCCCAGAGTCTCCCTTCTACTCTAGCTCCCAGAGCCCAGAAAGAAGGAGGCCACCTGGAGTCCCTGACAGAGGGCCAGGCTCCCAGAGACAGAGGAGCCTCAGAGCAAGGAGTCTTCACTTCTCCACAGTGTAGTTAATCAGCTTTCACGGGACGGGGAGCTCAGGACAGACTCGCGGTCTGGGGCCTCTACCTATGCGTGTGGCCCAAGGAGGCTCCCAGAGGACAGGTGGGACTCAATAGGCCCAAGGGCTCTGCTGAAGTCGTAGCAAGTCTCACTTGTTATTAACCTTGCCCAGCCCAAAGCCTGGAAGAGGAGAAAGCCAGCAGATACGATGTGTTACCCAGCAGGTGGCAAGTGACCTGTGGAGAAGGGAGCGGTCAGCTTTCTTCCCTAGGACCCATCTACACAGCAAAGTGTTAAGTTACTCAGTCATGTCCACCTCTTTAAGACCCATGGACTGTAGCCTACCACGCTCCTCTGTCCATGTAATTTTCCAGACAAGAATACTGGAGTGGGTAGCCATTCCCTTCTCCAAGGAATCTTCCTGACCCAGATATTGAACCCAGGGCTCCTGAATTGCAGGCAGATTCTTCACCATCTGAGCCATGATGGAAGCCCTGGAAAGCAGGGAGACAAGAGCAATTCTTAGAGTGATTCAGGGCTTTGTGTCATAGTCACTAAGGCTGTGGAGAGACCAGCTCCAGGAAGGGCCTCTGATCCAGGTGACAGCTGGAATGGCCCTGCCCCCATGCCTGTTAGGACCCCACATGTGGGACAAGGACCCCTACATGTGAGACAAGGACCAGGTTTGCAGGGCAGGGTGCACAGGCCTACTTGTGCTGTGGTTTCTACCTGGAGCCAGGTCTTGCCTCTGGGTCCCATCCCCCAGGGTGCGTACAGCAGTGGGGGCTCAGCCAGGACCTAAGGGAGAGGCTGAAACCAGGACACAGAGTGGCCTCCAGCGCTCAGGCGGGAGGGAGCCATAAAGCAGAGACTCTGAGCCTAGGCGCTGCCTGGTCCTCTCAGAGGCATTGAGAGGTGAGTGCTGAGGGCGGGGGCGCTGAGTCCAAAGACACCTGTGGGGATAAGTGACACAGAGGGACACCAACAGGACAGCAAGAAACCGGAAGGGGAAAATCCCTGTGCCCTTCTCCTGCTGTAAGGGGAAGAACAGCAAGCAATTAAGGTCCCCTCACTAAGAGTCTCCACAGAGAGACCCACACTGTCCCCACATGGAGACCTCCCCCACACCTACTCTGAGCAATCTCACCCAGAGACCTCTCAGAGCATCCCAGAGAGACCTCTGTCTGAGACCTCCCACGCACACGCCTCACAGGTGTTCTTTAGGATTTGAGTATCCCCCCACCGACAGGTCCATCATGGTGATTCTGGTATCAGTTAACAAACTGGCAGCACAGGAGAAGGACCAGAGATGGTGTCCAGCCCCGACTCCTGCCCCCAGAACTCCAAGACATCCAGACATCACCAGCATTGTCCTAAACGGGGGTGGGGGTGGGGTCTCTGCTGGGGAAATGCTCATACCTTCTGTCCTTTGTCACCATTGCCTCTGAACAAAGAGTCACAGTGTTCTATGTGCAGACCTGCAGAAGTCTTTCCTCCACAGATCTTCATTAACTTCAGCTCTGTCCATGGCTTAGAGAATCACAGATTTTAAACATGAGTTCAATGCTGCCAACTTCCCATGAAAGTATCTTATTTGTCCCATTTTATTCATCTTCCTGTCAGATGGTGCCAAGATCGCATTTTTTTCTTTTCTTATCCAAGGAGGATAAGATCTGAACTCAAGATGCAGATTTCTTTACTTTGGAAACAAGGTGAAGGACTGTAGCAAATGGGCTGTAGAACAAAATAAAGCAGCAACAAGGTGTGTGCAGTTTCATTCACCTCCCAGGGGGCTGTGCAACTAACGCAGCATTTTGTACAAAACAGCTTGTGTCAGGCTTGGGTTTTATTTTTCAATGAAAATGTGTATGTTTTTCAAATGAATCATCTATCTGGCAATATTCCTTTTTGGTCTCCTGCAAAAATACACTTATTTCTTTCTCAAAAGATGGTAATACCCTCAAATGATATTATGCATATTTCCAACATATGATAAAATTCTAATGTCCAGGTAACATAGCTTAAACTGAAGAATTAATTATAAAAGAAGATTCAGTATTTAAATAATTCTTCAAAATGTACAATTTCCAAGACTCAAACAGCCTCCATTTTATGTACATTCCAGGCCTAAAAAAGGATACTTTGCCTCAAATAGTGTGGAATTTACAAAAAGATATCATATAGTCTATTTTGATGTATACTCATCCCCTAATAATATGACCAGAAGGGACTTCACATCTGAATTGAACAAAGTTTACATAAATAATCAAAGTGTGCATTAACATACACAACGTGTACAGCAATCATCAAAATCCTCACATTGTATATCCAGCCTTTCCAAAGAGGGACTTCAGTGATATCACAGACATACTTTTCATTGCTCATAAGCAACTAGTTCCCCTGCTTTGATAAAATTGACTTAAATGACAGCTGGCATGCGTTTACCATTGTTAAGTCAGATTATCCACAGGATGACAATCTTTCCTCTAAGAGAAGCAGGGTTGATATGAGAGCTCTTTTGGCTGATTTATTTTAATCAGGTGGCATGGTGATAAAGTCCCCCCTGCAATGCAGGAGACATAAGAGACGTGGGTTCCATCCCTGGGTCAGAAAGATTCCCTGGAGGAGAGTATGGCAACCCACTCCAGTATTCTTGCCTGGAGAATTCCATGGACACAGTAGAACTCTGTCCAAAAAAGCTCTTAATGACCCAGATAACCACGATGGTGTCATCTCTCACCTAGAGCCAGACATCCTGGAGTGTGAAGTCAATTGGGCCTTAGGAAGCAATACTATGAACAAAGCGAGTGGAGGTGATTGAATTTAAGCTAAGCTATTTAAAAGTCCTAAAAGATGATGCTGTTAGAGTGCTGCACTCACTATCCCAGCAAAATTGGAAAACTCAGCAGTGGCCACAGGACTGGTAAAGGTCAGTTTTCATTCCAATCCCAAAGAAAGGCAATGCCAAAGAATGTTCAAATTACCATACAATTGCACTCATCTCACATGATAGCAAGATTATGCTCAAAATTCTTCAAGTTAGGCTTTAGCAGTACATGAACTGAGAATTTCCAGATGTACAAGCTGGATTTAGAAAGGCAGAGGAACCAGAGATCAAATTGCCTATAACTGTGGGATCATAGAAAAAGCAAGAGAATTCCAGAAAAACATCTACTTCTGCTTCATTGACTACGCTAAAGCCTTTGACTGAGTGGATCACAACAAACTGTGGAATATTATGAAAGACATGGGAATAAAAGACTACCTTAGCTCTCTCCCAAGAAACCTGTATGCAGGACAAGAAGCAAAGTTAGAAATGGACATGGAACAACAGACTGGTTCCAAATTGGGAAAGGAGTGTGTCAAGGCTGAATGCAGTCACCCTGCTTTTTTAACTTATATGCAGAAGTACATCACATGAAATATTGGGCTGGACGACTCAAAAGCTGGAATCAAGATTGCTAGGAGAAATATCAATAACCTCAGATATGCAGATCTACTTTAATGACAGAAAGTTAGAGGAAGTAAACAGCCTCTTGATGAAAGTGAAAGAGTTGAAGGAAACAGGTGGGTTCCAACTCAGCATTCAAAAACAATGATCATGACATCCAGTCCTATCACTTCATGGCAAATAAATGGAGGTAAAAATGAAGACGGTTCAGATTTCATTACTTGGGCTCCAAGATCAATGCAGATGATAAGTGGGGCCTCAAAATTAAAAGATGTTTGCTCCTTGGAAGAAAAGCAATGACAAACCTAGACAGTGTATTAGAAAGCAGAGACATCATTGTGCTGACAAAAGTCCTTACAGTCAAATCTATGGTTTTTCCACTAGTCATGTATAAATGAGAGTTGCATCATAAAGAAAGCTGATGCCGAAGAATTGATGCTTTTGAACTGTGGTGTTGGAGAAGACTCTTGAGAGTCCCTTGGACTGCAAGGAGATCCAACCAGTCCATCCTAAAAGAGATCAGTCCTGGGTGTTCATTGGAGGGACTGGTGCTGAAGCTGAAGCTCCAATATTTTGGCCACCTAATGCAAAGATCTGACTCACAGGGAAAGACCCTGATGCTGGGAAAGACTGAGGGAAAGAGGAGAAGGGGGCGACAGAGGATTAAATGGTTGGATGGCACACTGACTCAATGGACGTGAGTTTGAGCACGCTCAGGGAGACAGCGAAGGACAGGGAAGCATGGCGTGCTGCAGTCCATGAAGTCGAAAAGAATCAGACAGGACTTGGTGACTGAACAACAACTATCTCAGAAGATAATACATTTATAAACAGGGCAGCTAAAGTTGGCTGAATGTCCTTTTTATTACATGGAACCCCAAATGCAGTAAAAAGAATGCTTCCAAACTGGCTGTAGAATGGCACAGACTCTTCCCTCTTTTGTTTGTATGATCAAATAATAGATCAATCAGTCTGAGCAGGGATGATTTTAGAAATGGCTTATAAAAAGTCAGTTGTTATTTTGGAAGCCTTTTAAGGTTGCTGTGCTTGCTTAGTTGCTCAAGTCATGTCCAACTCTTTGTGACCCCGTAGACTGTAGCCCTGCCAGGCTCCTCTATCCATGGGGATTCTCCAGGCAAGAATACTGGAGTAGGTTGTCACGCCCTCCCCCAGGGGATTCTTCCCAACCCTTGAATATCATCCTAGGAGTTTTCCATTTTGCTTCCTGCATCCATCTGGGGGCCTCTCCCGGTCCTGCCAACATGTGTGCGAGCTGAGAAAGATGTAGCACTTTGGGGTCACAGGCCCTGACAATGAGTCTTAGCTCTTCAAAAAATGTTGGGGCTCCTCCTTAAGTTTCAAGAATACTTTGACTAGAGCTCTCAGTTCCGTTCTGACAAGGAGTAAAGAACAAGTGAGGGGGCTCGCCTAAAACCTCACGTACAGTTGTCTTAAATGATAATAGTTAAACATCTCTTTAGATGTATTTCAGAGAGCGAATTAGTAAAACATGAGTACTCAGGTGGAAAAAGACGTGGTAGGTCGGCAGTAGGATTGAAGTCCTTAGGTGCATCTGTCTGTAGTCTTCTTTTGTAAGGTAACTTTTGTCTCTTTAATTTTTTTATAAACATTTTTATTTAGAGGATAAATGCTTTACAATGTTGTGTTGATTTTGCAGTTTAAGAATGTGAATCAGCCAAAAGTATATGCATATATATATACTCCCTCTCTAACCTCCCTCCCACCCCAACTCATCCCACTTCTCTAGGTTGTCAAAGAGCAGGAGGTAGAACTCCCTGTGTCATATAGCAACTTCTCACTAGCTAAATATTCTACATAGAGTAATGCACCCATTTCAATGCATTCATTAGCTTTTTGTACTGAGTCCTTAAAAGAAACAGGCCTTTATTTAGGAATCTTGAAACCTTCTGGAAGCTTTTTCATATCAATTAAAGTAGGCATCTCATTCTCCTCGTCCAGTTTGGCATCTGATGCTCTCTAGAGTTTTCCTTAAATGAAAAATCTTGTCTAACTGGAACACTCCAAACAATGAGTACTATAATTCTAGATCAATATTAGTAAATTTTTGCCATCTTTCTAGATATCTACAACCTCAAGATCTATAGCTCTTACATATAAAATATAAAATAACTGGTGTGCCAGAAGGTGGTATGCTCAACAGAGGTATGGCTACCATTTCCTTAGCTAGCGTTTGTCATCCCAAAACAAGACAAACAAACCTGTGCCATAATATATCAGCACTACCCGAGAGATGCTATGACCACCTGCCTAAATAAGGCCTGGCATGCACAACCACCAATTCCCAGAGAACCTTGTACTGAGGAAGAGCATAGAACCAGGAAATCCCAAGAAATGAGGACTACAGACTGATTCTATGCAAAATGAAGTATAGCTGGTCACCAACAGTTCTGAGTGCAGAATCTAGGGGCTGATACTGATTCCAACACATGGGGAAGTAAAGACTACATTGTCAGCAGTTCCCAACATGGGGTCTAGCAAACAAAATTAGGAGCTAGGGTTTACCACTCAAAAATAGATTGGCAACAACCAAGAAATGTTACTGTGCACTGGAAATTTGATCTAATAGGTGGGTTTGGCCTCGAGCAGAATGATCTGCCAGCCAAGCCAACCTGCCCTGAAAGGAAAGCCAATTAGATTAGGGGCACAAATGCAAAGAGAATGGAGCTCAAACCAAGAGGAGCTTACTAACAACCTCCGTGAATGGCAAGAAAGACAGCGGACTCAGAGGATGTGTGGGCACCACAGTTGTCCCTCCTTGTCTCCAAATGTCATCAGAAATTCCCTTGAGATCCCATTGCTGCAACCAGTATATTAAAAAACAAAAATTAACTGAGTAAAATTGAAGATTTACTTTGAATTTGTAATAAACTGACTCTAGTAAATGATTCACGAACCAGGCAGCATTTCATTCAAAAGACAGGGATATACTCCAAGGGGTTAAACATCATTGATGGCTTCTAAGCTAAGTAGAGCAGGACAAGGAAATAAGTCATCAGCAAGAGAACAAGTGTAACATCTATGGAGGAAAGTAAACATTCAGGTGACAATGGCTTCTCATTAGCTAAATGGCAGAATTTTCTATTAGCTGGGTTTGTTGCTGGCCAAAAGGCAAGTCTTCCCTCCTCCAGCTGGAGTGGTAATGTGGCTGCACTTCTAGTTTGGGAATGCAAGGTGTATTTCTTCCTGTTGGGATATGTAAATGACCTCTTCAGGTTGAAGTAATGGAGGATGAATGACAGGGCGTGACAGCGCCCTCTTTAGACCTTGCAGACTCCAATTATAGTTACGGTTTACTTTTCTTAATTTTCACAGCTTGTTTTGTTAGCAGGAGGATTCACAATGAGGGAGAAAAGGCCAGAAGACTCACCATTAAGAAAGTTCAGAAATTCCTGAGTAGATGCATGGGAGGCAGAAGGTGGCTGTGGGGTCAGCTGGAGTCCCACACTGATCACATGGCTCCATCTGATGGCTTTGCAGCTTGCTGTGGAATAATTAAAAAAAAAAAAAAAAAAGGGTCACTTCACCCCATCAGTGAAAGATGAAACTGAGATGAGCTTCCCACTGCTAGAAGAATCCTAAACCATCACAAAGGAACAGAGAACACGTCTAAAGGATTTGGGAACATCAGAGTCATATCTCCTCATAGTGGGACTCCTCAGTCTCTCCAGTTCTCAGACCTCAACTCTTTCTCAGGGACAAAACCTCCCCACTATTAGGGAAATTAAATAAATAGTCTTTTTCAGGCTTCAGAGACAGAGCAGAGCAGGCCTCTGACCTAGCTTCTAACTTGCCTGCACTCTGCCCTGACTTTGAGTGCCCTGATTGCCTATGGTGAGGGCAAGCCTGGTGGCACCACAGATGATAGGGGACGAGTCTTGAAATTGCTGAGCCCTGGGAGGGACCCTGTTTGCATTGCTTTGTCTTGGGGATGGTCTTGGGGATGACGAAATGGCTTCTGCGGAGGCCTTACCACATCTGAGAAAAGAAGGGAATGAAAGGCAAAGAGAGAAGGAAAGACACCCATCTGAATGCAGAGTTCCAGAGAAGAGCACGGAGTGAGAAGAAAGCCTTCCTCAGGGATCAGTGCAGAGTGAGAGAGGAAAACAACAGAATGGGAAAGACTAGAGAACTCTTCAAGAAAACTAGAGATACCAAGGGAACATTTCATGCAAAGATAGGCACAATAAAGGACAGAAATTGTATGAACCTAACAGAAGCAGAAGATATTAAAAAGAGGTGGCAAGAATACACAGAAGAACTATACAAAAAAGATCTTCATGACCCAGATAACCACAGTGGTGCTATAACTCACCTAGAGCCAGACATCCTGCAGTGTGAAGTCAAGTAGGCCTTAGGAAGCATCACTATGAACAAAGCTAGAGGAGGTGATGGAATTTAGCTGTGCTATTTCAAGTCCTAAAAGATGATGCTGTGAAAGTGCTGCACTCAATATGCCAGCAAATTTGGAAACTCACCACAGGACTGGAAAAGGTCAGTTTTCATTCCAATCCCAAAGAAGGCAATGCCAAAGAATCTTCAAACTACTGCATAAATGCACTCATCTCACATGCTAGCAAAGTAATGCTCAAAATTCTCCAAGTGAGGCTTCAACAGTACATGAACCATGAACTTTCATATGTACAAGCTGGAGTTTGAAAAGGCAGAGGAACCAGAGATCAAATTGCCAACATCCTTTGGGTCATGGAAAAAGCAAGAGAGTTCCAGAGAAACATCTACTTCAGCTTCATTAACTATGCTAAAGCCTCTGACTGTGTGGATCACAACAAAGTGTGGAAAATTCTTAAAGAGATGGGAATACCAGACCACCTTACCTGCCTCCTGAGAAATCTGTATTCCGATCCAGAAGCAACAGTTAGAACAGGACATGGATCAATGGACTGGTTCCAAATTGGAAAAGGAGTAGGTGAAGGCTGTATATTGTCACCCTGCTTATTTAACTTACATGCAGAGAACATCATGTGAAATGCTGGGCTGGACGAAGCACAAACTGGAATCAAGGTTGTCATCTGAATAACCTCACATATGCAGATGACACCACCCTTATGGCAGAAAATGAAGAGGAACTGAAGAGCCTCTTGATGAAAATGAAAGAGGAGAGTGAAAAAGCTGGCTTAAAGGTCAACATTCAAAAAACTAAGATCATGGCATCCAGCCCCTTCACTTCATGGCAAAGAGATGGAGAAAGAATGGAAACAGTGGCTAACTGTTTTCTTAGGCTCCAAAATCACTGCAGCTGGTGACTGCAGTCATGAAATTAAGAGGCGCTTGTTCCTCAGAAGAAAAGCTATGACAAACCTCGACAGTGTATTAAAAAGCAGAGACATTACTTTCCCAACAAAGGTCCACCTAGTCAAAGCTATGGTTTTTTTCCAGTAGTCATGTATGGATGTGAGAGTTGGACCATAAAGAAAGCTGATGCCGAAGAATTGATGCTTTTGCAGATTAAAGAGTGAAGTTAAGTCTCAAGCAGGGTAAATAATAACAAACCTACGCTAGGATATAACCTGACTTTCAAGACAACAAAGAGAAAAGAGTCAAAAACCATAGAAAAGAACAGACTATTATCTACAAGACAAGAGGGCTCAGTTGAAGAGCAGATCTTTCATTTATTAACAGAGTCCAGGAAACAATACAACAGTTTCTTCAGAGAACTGTGGCCACAGTTTTGAATACCTCAATTGGTCGAGCCCGATTTTTTGGTTAGCACTTGTGAAATCAAAAGTTCCCAGTAGTTTGACTGGCACTCTCATTATCTGTAATCCCACAATTACCTTGTGTAGAAGGGTAGGAGCAGCCCAAAAGGGAAACTTAAGTACCTAAGGCTCGGGCTGCCAATCCTTTCTTGTGCCTAAGTAATGTCATCCAGAGATGCATGGTATGGTCCTGGTAGTATCAAACTTTCCAATAGCCAGCACAAAACACTTTTAAAACAGAATTTTTAAACAGGCAAAATGTATTAAACACACAGAATTTTTTTCAGTCCAACCACATACAATCAAAGCAGAATGTTCTATAAGAAACTAAGAAGATTCCATATATATATGGGGAGGGAGGAGGGAGGAGGGTTCATGATGGGGAACACATGTATACCTGTGGCAGATTCATTTCGATATATGGCAAAACCAATACAATATTGTAAAGTTAAAAAATAAAATTAAATTAAAAAAAAAAAAAGAAACTAAGAAGACCTCTGAAACATAAGTATACCACAAAGGGCCTATATTTCAAGTGACAGGAAATGACAAATATCAAAATACGTATTTCATAAATGGGGATGTTCATTATAAAGTTTTTATAACCCAGAGAAGTTCCTTGCTATTTACAAAGGTTTTTCTTGGGCTATGAGACCTAAAATTTGATGATGTGTAAGAAAAGTACCATCAGATCTATTTATTTATGTGTAATTTTTACAGGATATCAACAGTGAAATCTACCAAGTTTTAAATACACACAACACTTTGTGGGAAAAATCCCCATCAGTAAGTTACAGTACATTCATAAAGCGGAATACTACAGAGCACGGGTATCAGACCACAGCCAATCCTGCTTGCAGCCTGTATTTGTAAATAAAATTTTATTGGAACACAGCACACCTATTCATTTATGTATCATGTGATGCTCCTTTCATAGCATCAGGAGTGCTGAGTAGTTCTGACAAGTTCTGACAAAAACCTAAAATATTCACCATCTGACTCTTTACATAGAAAGAAGTTTGCTGACTCCTGGTATAGAGAAACAAAATGAATTACATCCTTAAATCAACATAAGTAACTCTCATGATGATGCAAATCAAGTCATAAAAAAATACACTATGATTCCTTTTATATCAAACTCTTAAAACATGCAAAACAAAAATGCACTGTTTATAAATGCACATAAAATTTTTATATAAAAAGGCAGCAAAGTACTAACACAGAAGTGATCTCTGGAGGTGTAAAAGAGAAATTTAACTATGGAAAGGACATGGACAGAGTGCATGCTGACGACATTCTATTCCTAAACCTGGAATTTAGCTAAATGGATGTTCGGTTTATACTCTTTAAACTATTTAAATGTTTCATATAATCATATGTATGACATATTTCTATGACACTTAAAAGCTCAAAAAAGACTTGAAAGGCAAATGTCAAAATGTGACAGAATGATTTTTATTTTCTTATATGTGATCATCTCTTAAGACTGTTTAATAACCTTCTTGCAATGAACTGTAAACAGCATACCGAAAAGAACATAAGCATGAGAACACTTTTTGAAAATGAAAGTGAAATCTTCCATACTATCCTAGAAGCTTTAGTCCAAAAATTATATAGGAACAAAAGTAATAATTAAAAAACACCAGCATCTTAGAACAATTTCCTTAAACCCATGAATTTAAAATTTGACTCTGGCTAGTTCTGCTAACTGCTAAGTCACTTCAGTTGTGTCCAACTCTGTGCGACCCCATAGACGGCAGCCTACCAGGCTCTCCCGTCCCTGGGATTCTCCAGGCAAGAACACTGGAGTGGGTTGCCATTTCCTTCTCCAATGCATGAAAGTGAAAAGTGAAAGTGAACTCGCTCAGTCGTGTCCTACTAGGCTCCTCCGTCCATGGGATTTTCCAGGCAAGAGTACTGGAGTGGGGTGCCATTGCCTTCTCCGTGGCTAGTTCTAATGAAGCCCAAACAAAATACAAAGGCTCGTATTAATAAGTCCATTCTTCTAAAACATAGAATTTTCTTGCCAGATCTATAGCAAAGTTAAGGAACGCTCCCAAGAAACTCTATAATACCATCTAACTTTTCAAATTTGTAGCTTACAAGAAAAAACAAAAACTAAGACTGGTATACCTCATCACAAAGGGGATTCACAAAAGAACAAAGAAGCAGGTAGCGAGGGATATACAAACTCTAAAAAAGAAGTAGATTTTGGAAATATCTTTTATGGATTGATTGACTGAAGGGAGTTGAGCAAGTAGGAAAAAAATTAAAAGTTTAAGAGTACAAAACTGTTACCTTTTTCTTAGATGTTCTGCTTCTCCTTTCTCTAAAGTAAGCAGAAAATAAAGCAGACTATAGCAACAAGAAGCCAGAAACGGCAGTAGAGTTTCACTAAGTACACACGTATGATCCAGGAGCTTACAGATAACACCCAAAACACAGCCAGCTGTGCTGTCAGGAATTACAGTCAATCCAACCTAGGCAGAGAAAAATGAGGTTAATGACCTCTTCACAACAGCCCTTTTCCCCAGAATAAAAACAAACACCATCACCTGGACAATTAACCTCCCATCACTACTGGTAGCTCAGATGGTAAAGAATCTGCCTGTAATGTGGGAAGATCCAGGTTTAATCCCTGGTTTGGGAAGATCCCCTGGAGAAGGGAATGGCAACCTACTCCAACATCCTTGCTGGAGAATCCCACGGACACAGAAGCCTGGCAGGCTACAGTCCATGGGTCACACAGTCGGAGATGACTTAACGACTACACTACTACTACTACTGGTGGAAATCGGTACAACCACAATACGTGCCATGCCCCCCACCACACCTTAAGGTCCCGTTTTCCTCTGACAACTAACTGCTACCTGAAATGACTCTGAAAATATTTAAATTCAAGAAATACTATCACACTCTCCGACATACATCACAGCAGGATCCTCTATGACCCACCTCCCAGAATATTGGAAATAAAAGCAAAATAAACAAATGGGACCTAATTAAACTTAAAAGCTTCTGCACAACAAAGGAAACTATTAGCAAGGTGAAAAGACAGCCTTCAGAATGGGAGAAAATAGTAGCAAATGAAGCAACTGACAAACAATCTCAAAAATATACAAGCAACTCCTACAACTCAATTCCAGAAAAATAAACGACCCAATCAAAAAATGGGCCAAAAAACTAAACAGACATTTCTCCAAAGAAGACATACACATGGCTAACAAACACATGAAAAGATGCTCAACATCACTCATTATCAGAGAAATGCAAATCAAAACCACTATGAGGTACCATTTCACGCCAGTCAGAATGGCTGCGATCCAAAAATCTACAAGCAATAAATGCTGGAGAGGGTGTGGAGAAAAGGGAACCCTCTTACACTGTTGGTGGGAATGCAAACTAGTACAGCCACTATGGAGAACAGTGTGGAGATTCCTTAAAAAACTGGAAATAGAACTGCCTTATGACCCAGCAATCCCACTGCTGGGCATACACACTGAGGAAACCAGAATTGAAAGACACACGTGTACCCCAATGTTCATTGCAGCACTGTTTATAATAGCCAGGACATGGAAGCAACCTAGATGTCCATCAGCAGATGAATGGATAAGAAAGCTATGGTACATATACATAATGGAGTATTACTCAGCCATTAAAAAGAATACATTTGAATCAGTTCTAATGAGGTGGATGAAACTAGAGCCTATAATACAGAGTGAAGTAAGCCAGAAAGAAAAACACCAATACAGTATACTAACGCATATATATGGAATTTAGAAAGATGGTAACAATAACCCTGTATACGAGACAGCAAAAGAGACACTGATGTATACAGAACAGTCTTTTGGACTCTGTGGGAGAGGGAGAGGGTGGGATGATTTGGGAGAATGGCACTGAAACATGTATAATATCATATATGAAACAAGTCGCCAGTCCAGGTTCGATGCACGATACTGGATGCTTGGGGCTGGTGCACTGGGACGACCCAGAGGGATGGTATGGGGAGGGAGGAGGGTTCAGGATGGGGAACACATGTATACCTGTGGTGGATTCATTTCAATATTTGGCAAAACCAATACAATATTGTAAAGTTTAAAAATAAAATAAAATTAAAAAAAAATACTATCAATCCAATCCCCCACATCCCCTTCAAGACAAAGTCTCTTAAATTTTCTAGATGTTACAATTTCTACTGTTGGCCAAAAACATTATTTAAAAGGATTATTTCTTGCATCCAAAGAAAATCTTGATACCAACAATCACATTTACATGATCCTGAGTATTCAGACTGGAAAACGCTAATCAGGCACCACCCTCATCCCAGGAAATTAAATGCACAAACCAGAGTTCATTTTATAATTATCCTTCCCCTGCCCTTTGATTTGACCGGTCATTCAGACATAACCAAGGAAAATCATCTGCAACGGAGTAAGGTAATACCACACTTACTCTTGACTGCCTCACTGCCCCAGATCCAGACAGGGGACATCATGGTACACTAGCTCACCTGGACTCTGCTGTATAAACAGTCATTAAGGTGGACTCTGTGTAAGTATACACAGTCAAAATCTCCTGCAAGCAACTGTTGAGTAATCATAGTCTGCAGGCTCTGAGGTCTTAACCTTTCCACCAGGCTGTCTGAAGAAAGTGACCGACTGGAATGCTGATCTTGGAACAGTGAATGTAATCAAAGGAGGGCATACATTTCTAGAGTGGAAGTTAAAAAAAAAAAAAAAGATGGGGATCTTTGGAGATACAATGTATATGGATTGGAAGTTTAATAGCAGGAAGAAAAGGGTACTGAAGTCAAAGTGGTAGTCTTCCAATTTGAGGGTAGTAAAAGGGGGTACGCATGTGCCTATAAAATTATCCAAACAAGTGACAGTCCCTTGAAGAAAACCTTGGGGGCTCTCCCTTGCACTGTAATATATCATTATACTAAAAAGTCAAAGATCAAAGTGTAAAGGTTGGAGGAAGTTAAAAGCAAAACCCAGGCATACCTAATGAGAATTCAATACCACTGGGAACAAGAGACATCCACAAGCCCAGAGACAAGTAAGTTTCATGGCTAAGCTCACTGTTCCCAGTGACCAGGCCTTAAGCTTGTGAGGTGACAGCCCTACTCCACACCTCACCCCTTCTAGGTATGACACCAAGCACATGTTCATGAAAGCATTTCAAGTCAGAAAGATCCAAGGTATCATTTTAAGGTCTTTCATTGCTCATATGTAGAAAGTAAGGGCCATTTCCCTAAGGTCACAGAATTAATTAGCAACAGCCAGCAAACAAACCAAGATTTCTCAGTTCTCACCACAGATGAGAGGCCATGAAATTATTAAGCTTAGATTCTGGACACTCAGTCTCTCCCCGATTATGGCAAACCAAATCTTAACCAGTGAATCTCTATGCTTTTTGTGTAACAGAAAAAATTTTAAGTATATTTACCAAATGCTTACTGATGGCAGTCTGCAGGACATCAAAGCTTTGGCTTCGGACAGGGACAACCAATAAACTGTGACAGACTGTCTGTGAGAAAGGAGAAAACCGGTACCAAATCAGAACACTGTAGGTCAGAAACAAGTCCAACAGTTTTTTTTAAACCTAGTTGCTCTACATATTAAAAAGAAACTCAACAAGAAGTGACTCTAAAGATGCAAGCACCAAACAAGCAATCCTCATATATATGTGCTAATTTTCCAAATAATTCATTTATTAAATACTTACTGAGCACTGTGGAGAAGGAAATGGCAACTCACTCTGGTATTCTTGCCTGGAGAATTCCATGGACAGAAGAGTCTGACAAGCTACCAAATATGGGGTCACAAAGAGTTGGACACAACTGCCTGACTACCACACAAACTGAGCTAGTCTTATCAGGCGCTACACACAGGAGTGAAAGAATGAGAAACTTCTGTCTCACAGCCCTCGGGTAGCTTACAATCAACCAAGGTAGAGCCCACATTCCCATTAAATAAGTGCTACAACAGGGAGGTCTCAGTGATGTAAACAAAGAGCGGACAAAAGCTTTTCTCCCATTCGGTGGAAAAATACATCATTGAAAAAAACATGATCCAGAAAATAGAAATACCACGTGCAAATTATGCTGCCTCTTATTCCCTAAAGGTAAAAGAACAGTCTATAAGGAAGAAAAATATGAATGAGATGAGAATCAAATCTTTAGTATTTTTAATTTTCTAAGATCTTAAAACAAGAAGCAGAATGATAGCATCAAGTCCTTCAGAGAATCACAACACAACTCCAGAAGTTGATGGAATGCAGTACCAAAATGAAGTATGTAGAAAAATCCCATGGGGAGACAAAGATAAGGCTAGTGGAAATAAGACTATGACTCTAGGAAGAGAAGGAACAGTCAAGATAAATTCAAGAGAACTGTCAATCCTCAAAAATCAACAGTATCTGCATTATGTCTCTATAAAACCTCTTGCAGAGTGATAGTACCCAGAGTTTTCACAGGGCAATTGTCTCCGCTTTTAAACCTGTAGGTAACAATGTAAACAGGATTATTTTCAATGCTATCTTCCTTCTTCAAAATGAGCATAGTGAATATTATCATTCATAAAAGGTAAATCATATTTGAAAGGCCCATTCAATAATAAATGATCACTCAATCCCCTCCTTTTTCCATTCTGCCTCCCTCCCCTCCTGAACAAATCAGTTCTAAAGCTACTGCATGAGGCCAAGCTAGACATCAGCACTAGAGTCAATGGGAGGGCTTCAGTGGCCCAGAGTCAGTTAACTGTTAACAAATACAGGTGCTCTGTCCCCAAGAATTGGGAGTTCAAATGGGATAAGAAAGATGCCCACAGGGGAAAAGGGTGGCACCAAAAGGAGACGATCACAGACGAAGTGACCGAGTAGGTAAATATATTAAGTAAATGGAAGTCGGGTTTCTCACCATCAGAAAAAGCAGATACAAGAGGGAAAGGAGAAAACCAGAATGAACCCCATGGTGTTGAATTCCTGATTTCTGTTCACTGATAAGGTCTGGGAACAGCAACATCAAATAGCAATGAACACACTTATAAGAGTCGAGGGCTCCGGCCATATCAGCCTGAAGGCGCCCGATCTCGTCTGATCTCGGAAGCTAAGCAGAGTCGGGCCTGCTTAGTATAAAAAAAAAAAAAAAGAGTCGAGAATTGTTTCCTAAAATGCATTCTCCACCTAAAGGAAAACTGGGCTTCTTAAAGAAATACCTGATTGCTGGGCTGGGACAGGGGAAATACAACACGAATCTGAAACAATCTGTGATACAATAAAGGTAGTACAGCTAACCCTTGAACAACACGGGGAGGGGATTAAAGGCACAGACCCTCTGTGCGGTTGAAAATCTGCACCTAACTTAATAGCAGGCCCTCCACATCTAACGCTGTTCGTATCTGCAGATGCAACCATGGGTCCATGCAGTAATGTAGTATTTACTACTGAGGTAAATCTGCATGTAAGTGGGCCTGCACAGTTCGCACCTGTGTTGTTCAAGGTCAACAGCACTCAGAGAAACACGAGGACATGTCAAAAGAACAAAGACGTTTGCTTCCAGGAGGTGACCATGGCAAACGTGAGTATCAAAGATAATAAAGATAGTAAGGAAATTTACCCCACTGGAAAATATAAGAAACCATACTAACAAAAAGAAAGAAATGAATAAAAGAGAAGACCAAAAAGAAGTGATATTTACACTGTTTCAAAACATCATAAAATGTTACTAAAGGGGAAAAACTAGAGTGCAGAAGGTGACCAGATACCACTTACTCAAGTGGGCAAAGTGAACATCTAATGGGACAAATCAAAACCCTGCACCGTCTGACAAGCTGCCATCAGAATCCCACAGCATCACTTGTCATATTCCTGCCACATCTGTACAACCTGATTTAACCATGCGGAAATAAACCTGAATAGAGAGAAATTTTACAGAATAACTGTCCTGCAAAAAAGATGCTTACTCTTTAGAAGAAAAGTTATGACCAGCCTATACCTAGACAGCATATTAAAAAGCAGAGACATTACTTTGCCAACAAACGTCCATCTAGTCAAGGCTATGGTTTTTCCAGTAGTCATGTATGGATGTGAGAGCTGGACTATTAAGAAAGCTGAGCACCAAAGAATTGATGCTTTTGAACTGTGGTATTGGAGAAGACTCTGGAGAGTCCCTTGGACTGCAAGGAGATCCAACCAGTCCATCCTAAAGGAAATCAGTCCTGAATGTTCATTGAAAGGACTGATGTTGAAGCTGAAACTCCAATACTTTGGCCACCTGATGTGAAGAACTGACTCATTTCCCTGATGCTGGGAAAGATTGAAGGTTGGGGGAGAAGGGGATGACAGAGGATGAGATGGTTGGATGGCATCACCGACTCAATGGACATGAGTTCAATTCCGGGAGTTGGTGATGGACAGGGAGGCCTGGAGTGCTGCAGTCCATGGGTTTGCAAAGAGTCAGACATGACTGAGGGACTGAACTGAACTGATTCTTCAAAAATGTCAGGGTCAATGAATGACACTGCTTTATCAGCAAAGTCAGTGTACTATTCTAAATCCTATGTTGTCATTTCAACAATCTTCACATCTTTACCAGGGGTAGATTCATTTGCTCATTCTTTGCTCATTTATTAGAAGCAACTCTTCATCTGTTCAAAGTTTTATCATGAGATATCTGCAATTCAGTCACATCTTCAAGCTCCATTTCTAATTCTAGTTTTCTTGCTATTTCCACATCTGCAGTTACTTCCTCCACTGAAATCTTGAACTCCTCATGAAGGTTGTAATCAACTTCTTCCAAACTCATGTTAATGTTGATATTTTGACCTCTCACTATGAATCACAAATGATCTTAATGGCATCTACAAGGTGAACTCTTTTCCAGAAAGTTTCCAATTTACTTTGCTCAGATCCATCAGAAGAATCTCTATTTATGGCAGCTTATTTCTTAAATAATAAAACTTGAAGGTCTAAATGACTCCTTGATCCATGGACTGCAGAATGGATGCTGTGCTAGCAAGCATGAAAAAAACATTAATCTCATTGTGTATCTCCATCAGGGTTCCAGAATGACCACTGTTTTGTCAATGAGTAGTAATACTTTGAAAGGAAGCTTTTCTTCTGTGCAGAAGATATCAACAGTGGGCTTAAAATAATCAGTAAACCATGGTGTACTGTCATCCAGGCTTTTTCCTTTATAGGGCACAGGCAGAGCAGACTTAGCATAATTTTTAAGGGTTCTAGAATTTTCAGAATGGTAAATGAACACTGGCTTCAACTTAAAGTCACCAACTGCATCAGCCCCTCACAAGAGTCAACCTGTCCTCTGAAGCTCTGAAACCAGGCACTCACTCCTCTCTAGCTAAGCCAAGTCCTAGATGGCATCGTCTTCCAGTATAAAGCTGTTTTGTCTATGTTGAAAGTCTGTTATTTAGTGTAGCCACCATTTCAATACTCATCTTAGCTGGATCTGCTGGATAATTTGCTGAAACTTCCCCATTAGCTATTTCACCTTACACCTTCATGTCATGGAGACAGCATCTTCCCTTAAGCCTCATGAACAGTCTCTGCTACCTTCAAACTCTTCTGCAGCTTCCTCACCTCTCTTAGCCTTCAGAGAATTGAAGAGACTTATTAGAGTTTTAGGGCTTCCCTTGTAGCTCAATTGGTAAATCTGCTTGCAATGCGGGAGATCCGGGTTCGATCCCTGGGTCAGGAAGATCCCCTGGAGAAGGAAATGGCAACCACTGCCAGTATTCTTGCTTGGAGAATCGCATAGACAGAGGAGCCTGGTGGGCCACAGTCCATGGGGTCACAAAGAGTCAGACACGACTTAGCAACTAAATCATCATCAGGGTTTTGCTCGAGATTTGGCTTTGACTTTAGGGAATGTTGTGGTGGTTTGATCTTCTATCCAGATCATTCAAACTTTTTCCATGTCATCAAAAAGGTTGTTTCACTTTCTTATTATTCCTGTGTTCATGGAATAGCACTTTTAGTTTCAAGAACTTTTCTTTTGCATTCACAACTTGGCTAACCAGCAGAGAGGTCTAGTTTTCAGCCTATCTTTGCTATCAACATGCTTTCCTCACTAAGCTAATAATCATTTCTAGCTTTTGATTTAAAGTAAGAGATACCCAACTCTTCGCTTCACTTGAACACCTGGTGGCTCAGACGGTAAAGAATCTACCTGCAATGCAATAGGCTGGGGTTTGATCCCTGGGTCAGGAGGATCCCCCAGAGAGGGAAATGGCAACCCACTCCAGTATTCTTACCTGGAGAATTCCATGGACAGAGGAGCCTGGCAAGCTACAGTCCATAGCATTGCAAAGAGTTGGATACAACTGAGCAACTAACACACACACACTCACAGAGGCCTCTGTAGGGTTATTAACTGCCCTAATTTCAGTACTGTTGAGTCTCAGGGAACAGGGAGACCTGAGAAGGGGAGAGAGAGGGAACGGCTGGCTGGCGGGGCAGTGAGAACACATATTTCACCAAGTTCACTGCACTATCTCATGTACGGTTCATGAGGACAATTAATTACAAAGCCCGAAACAATTACAACAGTATTATCAAAGATCACCAATCACAGCTCACTGTAAGAAATAACAATGAAAAAGTGTGAAATATTCCAAGAATTACCGAACTGTGACACAGAGACACGAAGTGTACCAGTGCTATTGAGATGACAGACAGCCTCAATGCAGCGTTGCCACAAAACTTCAGTTTGTAAAAACTGAATCTGCAAGTACAATAAAACACGGCCTACTTGTGCTAAAGTAGGGACTATGGGCATTTTGTCAAATAGTTTAAGAAAACAGAAGTTCTTTCTACTGCAGTTGTAATTTTTCTCTAGGTCTGAAATTGTTTCAAAATAAAAGTAAACAAAAATACAAACACAGAGACACACAAACATACACATACACAGGCAATCTTCACTTTTGCAACTACAGTGTGAACCGAAACTTGCATACCTCCGATTCCTGACCTCACAGTACACAATTCCAGAACAGGCACGGCAATGTGCTAGTGTGGAAACTAAGAGTTTTTAAAAAATACAAAACTTTACTTTTCCTAAAAAGATTTTGTATGTTTAATTTCTACACTGAAGTATTTTCTACCTAATTTTATACAGAAATGTCATACACATAAAACTGTTAATAAAATCAGAGGTTTCAAAAACAAAGAAAAATGGTCTATTTCTTAAACTATGGTAACGTTTTATTATTATTCTTCCGAATTTAGTTAAAAAGTAGTCTTTTCAAACCATTCAAAATTTTATAACGACAATGAAAATTAACCATAAAACCTTCCACTGGCTCTGGAAAAGACACTTCCATTTGGGAATGATATCTCTGTCCAAAGACTCCTTTTCCCTTTGTGATCTTTCCCTTTTAACTACTATTTCCATCATTAATGGCAAGATCATACAATTCTTCCTTCAGTGTTTAGAAGAAATGATCACAAAGACACCAAGTGAAAACTGCAAGGTCCAAATCAGAGTATGTTATTTGTATAAAAGGAGAAGCCAAAAGAATACATATAATCATTTGTGAAGACACAGAAGTTATCCAGAAGAATACATTTAGAAACTAAGGAAGGGAAGTGGATGGCTGGGAGACAGGGAATGGAAGAACACTTTTACTATTATCCTTCAGTTCTTCTAAATTGTACTTTGTGGGACTTTCCTTGTGGTCCAATGGTTAAGAATCTGCCATCAATGTAGGGGACACAGGTTCAATTCCTGGTCTGGGAAGATTCCACAGGGCAACGAAGCCTGTGTGCCAGAACTAATGAAGCCCTAGAGCCCATGCTCTGCGACAAGAGAAGCCACCACAGTGGAGTGTGAAGCCTGCACTCCACAACTAAAGAGGAGCCCCAGAGAGTAATCCCCACTTGCTGCAACTGGAGAAAGCCTGTACATGGCAACAAAGACCTCGTACTGCCATATGTAAATAAATAAATTCTTAAATGTATTAAGTAAATAAGTAAATTATACTTTGTGAAGAAAATCTACTCAGAAAATAAAGGTCCGATTTAAATAAAAAACCACTTCAGACTAAGCAGATAAAACAACTAAGCAAACCCACTCCATGGACTACTAACTTTTTCAAATGAAATAATAATAAAAAATCAATTTTTACACTAAGGCTGTCAAAAACTACATATATTTCAAATAATTTCATATGAAAAGGCCAACTTAAAGGCAAATTTTATCCAAAATAGAACTGGAATCTTAACTTCAAAAATGAACAATGTAACTTTCAGATTTTTCCTAATTTATGTCTTAACATTTCAAAGACAGCATCCTTGAAGTTTAATACATGTCCTTGCCAATGTACACTCAGAAATATAACCAATCACATTTTCACGACATGTGTCTTTACACAGATGATGTGATTCTGAAAAATTAAAATTGTCAAAGAAAGATTATTGGAGTTGTCCAAGTTATTAAACTAGACACTTAACAAGTCTATGTCTGGAATCTGGGGCCCACTGATGAATCCCCATACCATGCTTTCCCCAATCCATAATGATGTAGTTTAAAAACATTAGAAACAATCTCACAAAACAACTACTACTACTAAACCCAATCCTTCCAATCGAGTAGTGTGCAAGGCCTCAATCTCTTCATGCACTATGGATTAAGATAAAATGCCAGATATTAAATATGCAGGTTGGTTACCTAACTCATTAGTTTTCACTGTTTAAAATCCACTGTTTTTTGAAAGCCGATATATGAACATAGTTAGGCACCGGGTAATAAAGAGAAGAAAGTATCCCTGGCATGACCTAAGTATTGTGATCAGAGTCAAAAAAACCATGAGAGAAATGTGTTCAATGTCTACAAAAGGTGTAGCCCTAAGATACAGGAAGGACATAAAGATTATTCTGGAAAAGAATGAAAGTAGTAGTAAATAGATCAGCTGAATAAAATCAACTGGTATAGCAATAAAACAGATTTAGGTTCTAGAGACTACCCTGTTGAGAACAATGACAAAGGTTGTTTTTTGTTTGAAAAGGCTATGGCCTAGCAATTATGAGTTACAAGAAAAGAATATACAGTCAATGCTCTAACCAAAAACCTTATGAATCATTAAAAAAAAAAAAAAAAAGTTAGCTAGCACAGAATACAACCTCAGAATTTGCAAGAAAGGTTCCAACCAACATTGTTTGGGATGACACAACTGCAATCCTACTGGGCAAGTACCTTTCAATGCAAGGAAAGAAACTGAAGAAATAAATAAAAGAAATTAACTAATATATAAATATCTTACAGACTC
The DNA here is from genome assembly GCF_002263795.3 of Bos taurus. NCBI lineage: Eukaryota > Metazoa > Chordata > Mammalia > Artiodactyla > Bovidae > Bos > Bos taurus. Next base: position 65,614,288 of record NC_037335.1, on the reverse strand, counting down.
AAATCCTTAGTGCTAGTATTTATGATGCTTTTACATATTTATATATTTGTAACATGAAACAATTCTGACCATTAGCGTAAAAGATCAGCCCTATAATTCCAATTTAAAACACTACTAACAGCTAACCTAGACTTGTAGTTTTAATCTGAATTTCACTATAAACAGTACTGAAACTTAAGATATTAAGATTCACCATGCTTGTAAGTTTATTAAATGTTTTAAGATTTACCATAAAAATTGTGAAGGTCTGTCTGAAAACTGAACTATTTACCAAATAGTGAATATATTTATTTAAACTGTTTTTTAAAGCTTAAAATATATTTGCAAAAGGGATAAAATGTAATTAAAGTCTCCTTTTAAAATGATTGCCTAAACTTACTATATTTATCTAAAAAGATTTGTTAGGTTGAACTTTAAAATTCAAGGGAAATTTGGGGTTTAAAATGTAACTTTGATAAACCATATACTAATTCTTTAAAACCAAAGGAACTTCCAAATAATTTTTTCTGTTTAGAAAAACCCACCTTCAAGGATACAAAATCCTACTTGACTCTTACTCATCCTTCAATATCTGTGCAAAATTCTTCCTTTTCCTTTAAGCCTTTCCTCTTCTCGTTTTTATTTTTTAACTTTACAATATTGTATTGGTTTTGCCATGTATCAACATGAATCCGCCACAGGTATACACTTGTTCTCCATCCTGAACCCTCCTTCCTCCTCCCTCCCCGTACCATCCCTCTGGGTCATCCCAGTGCACCAGCCCCAAGCATCCAGTATCGTGCATCGAACCTGGACTGGTGACTCGTTTCATATATGATATTATACATGTTTTAATGCCATTCTCCCAAATAATCCCACCCTCGCCCTCTCCCACAGAGTCCAAAAGACTGTTCTATACATCAGTGTCTCTTTTGCTGTCTCGTATACAGGGTTATTGTTACCATCTTTCTAAATTCCATATAAATGCGTTAGTATACTGTATTGGTGTTTTTCTTTCTGGCTTACCTCACTTTGTATAATAGGCTCCAGTTTCATCCACCTCATTAGAACTGATTCAAATGTATTCTTTTTAATGGCTGAGTAATACTCCATTGTGTATATGTACCACCGCTTTCTTATCCATTCATCTGCTGATGGACATCTAGGTTGCTTCCATGTCCTGGCTATTATAGACAGTGCTGCGATGAACATTGGGGTACACGTGTCTCTTTCCCTTCTGGTTTCTTCAGTGTGTATGCCCAGCAGTGGGATTGCTGGGTCATAAGGCAGTTCTATTTCCAGTTTTTTAAGGAATCTCCACACTGTTCTCCATAGTGGCTGTACTAGTTTGCATTTCCACCAACAGTGTAAGAGGGTTCCCTTTTCTCCACACCCTCTCCAGCATTTACTGCTTGTAGACTTTTGGATTGCAGCCATTCTGACTGGCGTGAAATGGTACCTCATAGTGGTTTTGATTTGCATTTCTCTGATAATGAGTGATGTTGAGCATCTTTTCATGTGTTTGTTAGCCATCTGTATGTCTTCTTTGGAGAAATGTCTATTTAGTTCTTTGGCCCATTTTTTGATTGGGTCGTTTATTTTTCTGGAATTGAGCCATAGGAGTTGCTTGTATATTTTTGAGATTAGTTGTTTGTCAGTTGCTTCATTTGCTATTATTTTCTCCCATTCTGAAGGCTGTCTTTTCACCTTACTTACAGTTTCCTTTGTTGTGCAGAAGCTTTTAAGTGTAATTAATTAATAAATTAATTATGTTTATTTTTGCTTTTATTTCCAATATTCTGGGAGGTGGGTCATAGAGGATCCTGCTGTGATGTATGTCGGAGAATGTTTTGCCTATGTTCTCCTCTAGGAGTTTTATAGTTTCTGGTCTTACGTTTAGATCTTTAATCCATTTTGAGTTTATTTTTGTGTATGCTGTTAGAAAGTGTTCTAGTTTCATTCTTTTACAAGTGGTTGACCAGTTTTCCCAGCACCACTTGTTAAAGAGATTGTCTTTAATCCATTGTATATTCTTGCCTCCTTTGTCAAAGATAAGGTGTCCATAGGTGTGTGGATTTATCTCTGGGCTTTCTATTTTGTTCCATTGATCTATATTTCTGTCTTTGTGCCAGTACCATACTGTCTTGATGACTGTGGCTTTGTAGTAGAGCCTGAAGTCAGGTAGTTCCATTCCTCCAGTTCCATTCTTCTTTCTCAAGATTGCTTTGGCTATTTGAGGTTTTTTGTATTTCCACACAAATTGTGAAATTATTTGTTCTAGCTCTGTGAAGAATACCGTTGGTAGCTTGACAGGGATTGCACTGAATCTATAAATTTATCCTTTTACCCTATGGCATGCCACTCCAGTACTCTTGCCTAGAAAATCCCATGGACGAAGGAGCTTGGTAGGCTGCAGACCTGGTAGGTTGCTAAGAGTCGGACATGACAGCGACTTCACTTTCACTTTTCCCTTTCATGCATTGGAGAAGGAAATGGCAACCCAGTCCAGTGTTCTTGCCTGGAGAATCCCAGGGACTGGGGAGCCTGGTGGGCTGCCGTCTATGGGGTTGCACAGAGTCGGACACAACTGAAGCGACTTAGCTGCAGCAGCAAAAAGAAAATAAATGTGTCTCTATCATTCAAACAGCTGATTTATTTTATTCTAGTGGCATAACTTTTATGAACAGTCTTCTTTAGGAATCTACATCGCGTATCCAAGGATCACATGTACTTTCAGAATAGGGACTGTATTTTATACTACTCGGCTGCTGCTGCTGCTAAGTCGCTTCAGTTTATACTACTCTAAATCTCTAAAAATATCTTACACAAGGCAATGCTAACACATAGTAACTATTGGTGGCTGATGAACTGAATTCTAACAATCTTGCATGCCTTTTCAAATGGACCATTACCTCTGTTACGTCCCAATGGTGTAAAAACTGATCCAAGTCAGTGAGGTAAAGTAGCACAGGGGAAAGCTGCGTCTGGATGACATGAGGCACTCCTCGAAGGCTCTGAAGCCAAGTCAGTTCCTCTTTTGAAAACCCTAATTTGAGTAAGAAAGCCAGTTTAAAATAAATTGCAAAGCATGTAACATTCTCAAATAATTTTAAAAAATAGACATGTATCTTCAAGTTAAATTGTTCAAGCTGTTTTCCCTGAATTTCTTCATGTATTATTTTAAAAAATGAAATGCCAGCAATGTAATAAAATTCATATAATTATGTACACAAAGATGTGACCTGAATCAAATGTGTAACACATCAAGAAACAATATTATACCCCTTACACTGAGGACTTTCCACCTTTATACTGAAATAAATGTGAAAGACATAATCATTCTAATTAATGTCAGGTTTAAAAAGCAAATGAACAAGAGTAACAACATGCTCCTTCATACATATACCAAACTCGTATTCTTACATAATAGCCTTTCAAATGTTTTAAAACTATTCCATCCCTCCTAAGTCTATTTCTTCAACAATTACTGTGTACTTTCTTCTACCTATCCTATATAGTAAGATTTCTGATTCTCTTACCACCTCTATTATACCTAATCTGACCTATACAAACAACTTGCCAAAGCCCCTCCTGAAAGACAGCTCTTAGAATGATCAGAACACCAGCACAATGTGGTCTGACCCCAGCTACCTGCTTTGATGTTTTCAGATCACTGCACTTCCACGAACACGCCCTAAAGAGTCATCATCTGGTTTGGAAGCCATATCACACTCCTGACTGAGTCCTCATGAGTTTCCTAAAACCACTAAACCCTCTGACAGGTACTACTAATTAAAACGTAAAGCCCTCACACCCATCTCAAATGCATACATCCAAAACTATCAAACACACACATACAAGTCTACTTGTTTCTCTTATATAATATTTATCTTGCGACATTCAGCTCTTTATCAGAACCTTCCAAGCTATTTTGCGATTCTGACTTAACATATTAAATAAGTCTCTTAAGTTTAAGTCTTCAGAAAATTTCAAACACTGTCATCTTTATCATCCAATTACAAAACACTGAAGACAGTACAATCATTTAAAACAACAGTAATAATACTTACCAATCTAACACATCAAGACTCATGTTACTAATTTTTCTTTGAAACCAATGGAAAGCAAAATATGGCTAATTAAAATCTGACGTTTTTCCTAACACACTGACCATTTTAAACATGTTTAAAATGAATATTCTGTTCACCATCTTATTAAACTATGCAGCGAGGTTCAAAACTTGGACCCAAACAGCTAAGACAGTAAATCTCAGGAGAATTTTCATCCTAGGTTCTTTTCCTTTCCTTAACTTGGCAGCTCAGTGTAGTTACCTGTAAGTGTTGAAAATAAGAAGCTGAAATAGTCCGCATTACTGATGTTTAACTGAACACTTCCATTCTGTTCTTTCACTGAAGACTTCCATCCAGAAAATGACGATCTATAATAAATGGAGACCTAGTACTAGAAGTGACCAACTTGAAGACTCAGGAATGAAGCACAGAATATACGACTATTTTTCTTTATTGAAAACAAGTCTAATTTAAGAGCTCAGACTCATGTATCATCTTTACATATAAGGGTTCAAGTACCATAATATGGAAAACATTTTTAGCATATATTTATGTAAAGTTTCCTTGAAAAGCATAACCGGTCCACATATATGGTACAACTTAAAAAACTTTCCACAGCACTCAAGACTCAGATTCCAGGCCAAGATGAAGTCCTGCTTTTCAGTAGCAGGTCCAGCCGCTGTGTGTTTACTCCCTCGTCTTTATAAGAAAGTCTTGCCCTGCTTACATAAATGAGCTAGGTTTAAACAAGCTCCTGCTTCCTACCTGAGCAAAAGCGTCTTAACTAGGTAAAGAATACCTCAATTTAAAGCCACTCTGTGATAACTATGCATTCCTATACTTTGCAAAGCTTTATAACTAGTCTACTTCACAATACTGCAGCTAAAGTATTGGTAGGGGACTTAAGGGAATAGCTAAACATAAAGCAGCTTCTCATTAAATGAAGATCATCTGGTTCCTGCTATGAGATCAGTTTCCAGTGATATCTTTAAAAACTCTCTTCAAGGTAAGACTAAGGAGGAATACAGCAAATGTCAACCATGGATACAGCAAAAAAAAAGAAAAAGGAAAACCTGAGAATAATCAGATCCACAAAGCTAAGACTACAATTTTTTATCACAGAAATCTGAATAAATGTCAAGACAAAATTAGGAGTTTCTAATTCAATGAGAAGAACTTAAATTTTTTTACCACTGAAATAACTGTATTTATTAACATTCTTAAAAGTTGGGGAGTTAAAAATAATGGAAACATTCTTCTGAATCATTCCCACTTAAAGGACTTCTCTTTGCTTAAAGGGCTATGGAGGGAGTATCACAAGCTAAGAGGTTATAAAAAGTCAGAGATGCTCAATGGAAATGAGTACAAAATGGTGATTAGAAAACAAACCAATATCCTCTTGAACCCAGAGAAAACTGTGCCATCCAGTGGCTAAAAGGGGTAGCAAATCCATTTAAAAACCTAGTTTGGACAAAAGACAAGCAATGTATCACACTGTCCTTAAAACTACCATGACCATATATCCTGGACGCACCAGAACACTTCTGAGAATAGAAGAGACGCTTTCATCAATTATGCTTGGACAACAAAAGTAAACCAGACCTGCTCCTGGCAGCCCAGCTCGCATATTCACTCTGCTTCAAAACCAGGCTGAATTTCTCAGTAACTTCTCCCTTCTCTGATATTTTTATCTAACAGTGTAGATTACGTTTCCACATCCATGTCTTACGTTCCCCAAACCAGCTGTAAATTAACTAGGGGCAGAGAGGATAAGGAAGAGTAAAGGTCAGCAGAACAACACAGGTGGATGGAGGGGGAGAAAAAACTCAAACTCAAAAAAGCTCTAAGTGGATGGTAATATAGGTAGGAACAGCAATTCTAAGTACAGTTTTTAAAAGATAAACTAAACACCAACAGTTTTAAGTTGATGGGTTTTTCACACATTGAACAAACTGAGATGATCTGCTCTTAGATAAACTCCCTCTGCTAGAGACAACAGTGTCAGAACTATAATACCCAAAGTGAACTAGATCGTAGAGCCCAATTAATATAACAGATGAAAATCAGAAATTATTAAAGGAATATTTCAGGAAAATTAACCTGGCAACAGTGCATGAAATACATGGAGCTGAGAAGCAAGACTACTTACAGGTGGGAGATAATGAAAAAGCTGGCTGGTTTACAGTCATGATTCAGGACAGAAAGGGATATTTTGAAGAAAAAACCAAAGATATGAAATAACCCAGGTGACTTCTAAGGAACCAAACATTATTCTTCAATTCTAAATCTAGAAAAAGTTATGCAATAATAATACCACTGGCCTGGGAAAGTTGAAAAGCCCCTATTTTGTTAGTTTGAATAGGGACAATACATCTACAGAAAGAGAAGTCTACTAAGACTCTGTGCACATGCTAAAAGGCCAAATTTAACTTAGTAGACTTTTAACTACATGACAATTTGCTTTTGATGATTATAAACTTCTATTACCATTACTTGTAAATTACTATTTTCTCAGTACGTGCCACAAATAAAAAGGTAAAAAAAGACTTGTGAAAAAATCCTTGACAGAAGTTACTGAGCATAAGTCAATCATAACTGATGCCAATAAATACTAAATACAAGTTTTAAAGAGAATTAATTTTAAGAGGTGTTCCAAAGTTGCTTTTAAATGAATGTTAAAACAGATCCTCCACTAGTTCTATCATGGGAAAAGAGTGCCCTCTACAGGAAGTTAACAGACATGAACCCACTTAAGTTAAATTGTATTTCTTAAAGACCTGGCATTAAGTACTGAACTAGACAAAGAGGGGTTTCACATATAGGCAACACATTGCAAACAGCTCTCTTTTGCTAAAAGGAAAAAGTTATTATCAGTTATGAAGCACACTTTGGGTGACAACATTCAAACATACATCCTATTCTGGTATGAAGAGACTGGCAAACAAAGCTAAAGAAAATCTACTAATAAAGTGAGCTACTCCTGTTTAATTGGGACAGAGGATCTGTACAAGAAGCCAGCTACAGCCTAGATTCAATTCCTGCCTAAAGCTATCAGACCCTGGCCTTGAGCCACAATCAGTAACAAACGACTGAATACAAAAGTACTATGCCTGATACAAACATTAAATTTTAAAGGATACTTTGAACACTCGCAACATTAAACACTATTAGTTTTAAGACGTTTGAGGGTAAAACGGTACAGTCACACTCTGGAAAGTAGTTCCTCGAAAAATTAAACAGAAAATTAACATATGATCCAGCAATTCTACTTCTGGGTATACAGCCAAAAGAAATTAAAAGGATTCAAACAGGCATCTGCACACCAATGTTTACAGTGGCATTATTCATAATAGCCAAAAGGCAGAACAACCAAGTATCCATTGACAGATGAATATATCAAAATCACGAAGACAAAATAGTGGTAAACAAGGGCTGGGAGAAGGGGAAATAATCAGTACAGAGTTTCAGTCTGGAATGATGACAAGTACTGGAGATGAAGAGTGGTAGCAGCTGTACAACACTGTGAATGTACTTAATGCCCCCAAACAGGTCTAACTGTATACCTAAAACTGGTTAAGATGGTAAGTTTTATGTTATGTGTATTTTACCACACACACACCCACCCAAAGATATTTCAATGATTCCTTGTCTGAGTCCTGCAAGCTTTTATTTCACCACCTACATTAAACTGAGCTCCCTTCCAAAAAGGAAGACCTGTATTACAATTTCATAACACCAAAAGTTTTGAAGCACAGCACTCTCATCTCCACTGAATCCTTACTATGGCTTACTTCTGATACTTTTAACCCTTGTTTCAATCCACCTACACAAATCACGTATGTTTCTACCTGATGGCTCAGCAGTAAAGTATCCACCTGGGGTGCAGGAGAACAAGGGTTCAATCCCTGAGTCAGGAAGATCCCCTGGAAAAAGAAATGGCAACCCACTCCAGTATTCTTGCCTGGAAAATCCCATGGACAGAGGAACCTGGTGGGCTACAGCCCATGAATTAAGTGACTGAAACCATGACAATGCAAACCACTGAATAAACAACCCGGAGCAGTCTTCCTCCAGAGAACTTCCTCTGTCAGTAATAACCAACAATTTTAACTGCTGTTTTAAGAGCAAACGAAGGGAGGGGCGGTCTTATTTTTAAAAGTCAGTTCATAAACTGCCAGTGACAGGCGAAGGGTGAGGGAGAAGATTATACACTTGAAATACAGCTCACTTCAGCATGCTACCTCATGTGCAGTATCCCGATAAGCATGGCAGCCAAATTTGCACTGAGTCTTCCCATAATACAGCAGCGACTTAACCGTGAAAGCAAGTCAGCAGGCAGACTGGGTAGAAAATACACAAGCTGGACCAAAAGCTGCTGAGACTCTGCTGGGAGAACCACTACAGTGCCTTCTTGTGGATCTAGTGAGGTAGGAAGACAAGTTAAATTTTAAAAGATATACAAACAAGAATTAGTAAGGCAGACTGATCGTTTTCACTGTGCTATGTTGAATTCTAATGGAAAAAAGTTTTATCGAAAAGCATATATGTGTGGCTTAAGGTACTGCCTAGAGTAAAAGACTAAATACAATCATTATTTAAAGATAACATTTAACACTCAATTTCATAACATTCAAATGTGTTTTTTGAAATAAAAACTGATGGAGTTAAAGGAATCAGAAACAAAGCAAAACAGTAAAAAAAAAACAAGCACTTTTGCCAAACAGGGACAATTATAATATCAACCTAATTTAAAACCAAAGACTTATTTGAGTATATACACACGCCCCTACATATAAACAATACTAAAAAATATAGATTTTATAATACCACACACAAAAGGTAGACACAAACCAATGTTGGTCACCTAATAAATGGATAAATATAAAGTGGTGTATCTTCAACAATGGAATGTTACTCAGCATTAAAAAGAAATACAGTACTCATATATGCTACAACATGAATGAATCCTAAAAACAGTATGCTAAGTCAAAGAAGCCAGACTGAAAAGATCCACATTATACAATTTCATCTATAAGAAATGACCAAAACAGGCAAATACAAAGAGACAGAAATGGTGAGCAGTGGTTGCCAGGAGCTGAGGAGGGAAGAAGTGAGGAAATAGGGACGGACGACTAATGGGAGAGTTTCTTTCTGAGGTGATAAAAATATTCTGGAATAAGATAATAGTGACTATTGCACAATCTTGGGAATATGGTAAAAATTAATGAATTGCACAGTGTAAAATGGCCAATTCTATGGTGTATGAATTGTGTCCTGATAATAAATACTAATTATACATATGTATATATGTCAGTATGTTTTCATTGATATTTTTGCTTAAAGAATGAAAAGGTTTCAGGGGTGAATAAAAAATTAATATATGAAAGCCATACAAGATATCAATAATGATTAAGTAAAAAGTGCCATCAAAGTTCCAAAAGAATTCTGTAAAAATACCTGTCAGTTTTGAATTTGTGAGTTTTGTGGCTTAAAAAACAATTTAAGATTTGAAGAAATATCTACAACCTTTTATTTTCTAAAACTATTGTATTAAGTAATGCTATTGAAAATGAATTTACTGTTTGATATTTTGTTCATTTTACCATGGTATAATTAATGTATAATTTGAAGGAAAAGTAAAACCTAAAGATCTCCCCTTTGAAACATCGTTCCTAAGTTGGGGTAGGCAGATTACTACTTACATAGGTAAACAAAACTCTTACCATAGATTTGGAGAGCAGTAACTTTTAAACTTTTGAGCAGCTCTTTATTTGCTCGGGCTGCAGCAGTATGGATAATGTCAATAAGCTGTGTTGAAAGTTCAGGGTTTCGGGAGCTGAGATGAGCAAGCTGCAGTGGTAAACCAGCCAACCAACGTGATAACACTTTACTACGGTATCTAAGGCCATCAAAGACAAGGGAAATACACCACATTTATTTAAACATTTGAGAGCCTATAAGATGGCTGGCATCATTTATTCAGCTTAGCATTCTCTAAGGTTTTACCCCCTGTATTTTAAAAGTTTATGTAATTTGGGGCACTATGTAAATTGTAATTTTATCTTAAAGGACACAGACTCTACTTAACTTCTTGTGAACTATTTACACTAATTTGTAATAATTATTTTACTATATTAAGTCACTGATGCACTCAGTATAGGGTGCCCCACATTAAGTGGCTTCAAACTTGGGTTATTTCAGTTCTTTCATATACTTGCTAACTCTCTAATGTCTCATCTCGGACACAGCAATCACTTTTGCCATCCCCCAAGAGTGATTTACACATGACCTTTGGAGTCTAACAGACCTGAACTTAAGTCTCAGTCTGGCTGCCCTTCAGCAGCATGACACTCACCGACTTATTTAACCTAAGCTTCCTTCTATAAGGCAGAAACCAACATACCTACATCAAAGTATGAGAATTACTGAAAAATTAAGAAAAGCACCTGACTCACAGTAAAGACTCGAATATGTCCTAATAACTACCTATGTATGCTGAGGTATCCCGAATCTCTTATCTTTCACCCAAACATCTCTTCCAGACTATCCCAAATAAACCTCAAACTCACTGTATCTAAAAACTGCTTGCTTAGTTCTACTCTGTGTGTGTCTATGTCACCAGAGAGCACCCAACTAAGCCAGGAACTTTTTCACTTTAAAATACTCCCATTTTTTAAAAATTTATTGAAACATTTTTGACACACAGTATTATGTTAGTTTCAGGTATATATCACATAATAATCTGAAAACTGTACACATTGCAAATGGTCACAAGTCTAGTAACCACCTGTCCTAATAAAAGTTACTGTAGTATTACTGGTCATATTCTTTATGCTGTATATTACATCCCCATGGCTTATTTACTTTAAGTTTGTACCTTTTAATCTCCTTCACCTATTGTACACCTCTCCTCTTCTACTGCCCTCATTCTTATACCATATGTCCCAATAGTCACTAAGGGCCAGAGGTTAAACCTCCATAATTTTAATGGGAAGCAAAAGAAAAAGCTGAGGCAGCTACAGGTGGTTCCAATTGTCCTTTAGCTGTTAAGCAGACAAGTGGAAATACATGCTCAAAGAGACTTGTATCTTCTCAGTTATGTGTATAAAGGTTACTGGAACTATTATGTACGCCTCTTTATAAAAAAAAATTTTTTTTTTAATGAAACCAAAAAGGATAAAGAGAGAGAATTTCTCCAAAGATTTAATCACTCTATCATCTTATTATACAGATTACAAAGTAACCTGGTAAGAAAAAGAAAAGCAAAATAACAAAGGGAATGTACCAGATTCTATAAGCTCTCAGTTCTTTTTGATAGATTTTACTGAAAAACTTCAGTAACAAAGTCCGAACTGGAATGAGAAGGCTTCTCTGCTGATACAATGTATAAACTGCCTTTATGAGAGACTCTGTAGCCTCTAAAAACAAGAGAAAACAACTGCATGTGAGTCAAAATGTTTCTTCACCAGCACCATAATTCTTCTAAAAAGCACAGAAGCACCTTGTTCCTATGACAAAGCAGATTTTAGCCACAAACTGACGACTACCATCAAAATCCTACATCAATGGCCTAATACAAAAGTCAAACCAACCAGCAATTGCAGTACAAATTTTCCTAAGAGACAACAAACCTAGGAAAGGACAACAAAAAACAGAATACTAGAAAGGTAGATAAGCCAGGAACCAACCAGGAAAGTTCTGTTATGAATGAAAAGAATTAGTAAGTCACACTAAAAATTGACTTAATGCAACATAACTTCAAGTTACAAGAAAGGTAAAGAGATAAGTATCAATTTCTAGTCAAATTAGATCAGAAAAGAGTATTTCTTCATCCTTAGGCTCAATGTCACTTCCTCTTAATAAAACTTGCCTCCTTTCACTCCAAGTATGTAATCCAGTAGAAAACCTATCCATCAGCTTAAGAGTGGACCTACCCACTTAAAAAGGGGTCTTCTCAGCCATCAGGGTTCAAGGAGATATTCCTTCATGATTATGCTAGCTACCTTTTATGGCTTGAACGTAAATGACTATGTGAAATGTTTGACAGTTATGAACTCAAAGCTAGACTCTAAATATTAACAGCATGCATTAAGAGCTCCTCTGGACAAAGCATTAACACCTACCTCTGTTTGGCTATATATGCATTAACCTCCAAGAGACTCCAAGCAATCTGTTCAGCTGCTTACTATTTAGCCTAAAGCCATCTTCAAGGGTTTCTGTTACAAATTTCCTTATCCTTTCTATCCAACTGGAATCCTTCTGCAAAGTTGAGGCATTTGCCAGGGAGACCATGATATCAAACAGCGTTAAATTCAGTAAAAGATGATCTACATTATTCGAGAGAATCGTGCAATGCTTGATGCTAAAAACAAAGACACATAACTGTTACGTGTTGTATCTACCATGCCTGTTTCACTTAAATACTTAACTATTCCTCCCAGATTCCCTGGTAGCTCAAAGGGTAAAGAGTCTGCCTGCAATGCGGGAGACCCGGGTTCAATCCCTGGGTTAGGAAGATCCCCTGGAGAAGGAAATGGCAACCCACTCCAGTATTCTTATCTGGAAAATCCCATGGATGGAGGAGCCTGGCAGGTTACATACAGTCCACGGGGTCACAAAGAGTCGGACACCACTAAGTGACTTCACTTTCACTTCATTTCTCCCAGAATGCATTGCCAAGAAGGTAGGTATATAAAAGCGACTGTAAGTAAACCATTCATTACAGAATCAGAGTTGTTAAGGCATAAATTAAGAATGCATACTGCTCAGTTCATTACCCAAGTTGCTATTCACACAAAAAATACAGGCCCTTGAATTGGTAATCCTATATGTAATATGGGGATAAGAACACTTGAAAACTTCAACACACCTGAAGATTTTAAGCAGATATTTATATTAGGATGAAACTCACAATAGACCTTGATTCTGCTTCTAACTAATTTTGACTTAACAGAATCACTAATTTCTCCTGGCCACAATTTCCTTATGTGTGAAACAGGAGACTGGTTTAGATAAGCCCGATTCTGAAACAACTTAATTTTATGACTCGCATATTAAAATCACTTTTTCCTAGCCATATAAAACACATTTCTTTCAAAGCGTGATAGAAATTTCAAAAAAAGGTTCTAATAGATTATCTTAACAAAACAAAATTTGCAACTTAGGATATAAACCACTAGATACATAAACACTATATAAACACAGTGCAGATTCCAGGCTACACTGCATTCAACAGCAGAACCTATTTATTTCCATGTTCAGAAACACAAAAGTTGATTAAACTAAAAAAATATCTGAAACTAACTTATTTTAAAAGAAAAAGTTAACCCTGGATTAGGTATGAGAAAGGACACAGTAGTAACGCATCACAAATACAAGGGAAGGGACCTTTTTAATATTTGGTGTTATTGGGGTATCAAATGTAGGGTTGAGAATGACAAATGGAACCAGATCACAAAGAGTTGAAAGCTAAGGACACTAAAATCAATTCTGCAAGCACAGGAGTAACATGGTTGAGAAGTTCTTTCATTTCTGCTGATGAAAAAGAAAAAATCAGTTATGAGACTCTAAACAAAGAAGTAGCTGTATGTCTATTTGAGCAACACAGGCCAAGACGTGACAAGCGCAAGAAACAATGCTGGTACAGACTAGGAGAAAGGGGGATATACAGGAAGAATAAAATTAGCTGGATCTGAAGTCTGCTTAAACATATACATGTATGTGAGCTTTTAGCTCAGCTGGTAAAGAATCCGCCTGCAATGCAAGAGACCCCAGTTCGATTCCTGGGTTGGGAAGATCCCCTGGAGAAGGTATAGGCCACCCACTCCAGTATTCTTGAGTTTCCCTGGTACCTCAGCCAGTAAAGAATGCGCCTGCAATGTGGAAACCTGGGTTCCATCCCTGGGTTGCAAAGATCCCCTGGAGAAGGGCATGGCAACTCACTCCAGTATTCTTGCCTGGAGAATCCTCATGGACAGAGGAGCCTGGCAAACTACAGTCCATGGGGTCGCAAAGGGTCGGCACATGAGTGAGTAAGCATAGCACAGCAAAGCAAATGCCCAGCAAAAAACTGGGAATTCTATCACAAAGAGAAAGAATGAATGAAAACTGGGACAGATGACTAGCAATCTATATACTACAAACCCAAAACTACTGGTAGGTTCTTTGCCCAACTGTTCAGTGTCCAAAACCAAGGCACATTTTATACGAACCACACAAAAACTCAACTGCAACATTTCTTCACCACAGGTAGAGCTTTTGAAGATCTACTTAAGTTTATCTTAAGCAGTATAACCTATTACTGTCTGGAAGGTGTCAACAGACATCGAAAGTTGGGAGAATTCATCCTGCTCCTCCAAGAATTTACACAAAATTTTAAAGTCTAAATACACTGACCACCAATTCTATGAGGGAGGCAGAAAACTGGGGAAAATCATTTTCAGCAATGATAGAGGAGGAAATTAGAACTGATTCCCTTCCTGAAAATAACTTTAAAAGCTGGATGAAACAGTTTTTAACAACTCAAAAGCATTCAAGAGATAACAAGATGATGATCAACTGCTGGGTCCCCAAAATAAAGCAAGACCATAACACTCAAGTTCCAAGGGCTGCTGCCAATTCCAACGAAAAGGCTGGAAAACTGAAGTAACCTTTCAGAAGCCTCACAGGGAAAAGTCAAACCCCAGAGCCGGACAAACAAGGGGACTCTGGTATATTATCCCCACTTCAAGCTGGACCCTTAAGGGCTTTCCCTTCCAGAGTAAGGTGAACTGGAAGTAAAAAGAGCTCTTAAATAAAACAGTCCCAGTTATGCAAAAACTAGTTAACACAACAGTTTTTCCCAACTAGATCTATAGATTCAACACAATTCTAATCAAAACCCCAGCTTTATAGTTATCAACAAACTGATTCCTGAAGTTTATACACAAAGGCAAACACTAGACTACCCCATATGAGACTGAAGCGGAACAGTGTTGGGGACTCACTCCATTTCAAGACTGACTGTACTACAGTACTCAAGACAGCATGGTACTGGTGAACGGACAGACAAACATAGGTTAATGCAAGAACCCCAAGACAGGCCTGCAAGTACAGTCAACTGATGATTTTAGACAAAGGAGCAGAAGCAATCCAAAATAGAAACAATAGTCTTTTCCACAAACAGTGCTGAATAACTGGACAGAAACTCTAGAACTGAAAAATAAAAACAAAACAAATTCAACAAATATATGTTTGAATGAGATAAAGAGAAACAGAAAAATCAGGAAGTGGGTCTTATACACATTCAATTAGACTCTAAAAGGAAGGAGAAAAACGGCACTAATTTTTTTTTAAAGATGAGATTTTTTCAGATGTGTTTAGACACTTCATTCAAGATCTCAGATTTAAGCAGCTCACTGAATTCCAAGGAAAATCAATAAAAAAGAAAACCACACCTGGATACATCATTGTCAAACTGCAGAAAATAAAAGACAAGGAGAAAAGTCTTATGGGGGGAGGGAGTAACTTTTATAAATTAGCAATAGTTCGGACTCATAGCTGACTTCCTAACGGCAGTGGAAATCAAGAGAGCGAAGTGTTACTGTCAGTATGCTCAAACAAGAAAACTGCCAAACCCAAGTACTGTGCTCTGTTAAAATAGTCCTTGGAAATAAAGGAGGATACATATATTTTCCTTCATTATATATATATATGTATTTTGTGTGTGTGTGTAAACCCTCTGCTGCTGCTAAGTCGCTTCAGTCGTGTCCGACTCTGTGCGACTCCATAGACGGCAGCTCACCAGGCTCCCCCATCCCTGGGATTCTCCAGGCAAGAACACTGGAGTGGGTTGCCATTTCCTTCTCCAACAGCAGCTTCTAAATAAGCCTAATGAAGAGAGATGAAAAAAATGAAGAGCAAAAAAGTAGGATATACAGATAAAACTCAGATGGTGGATACAAGTTCTCCCAAAATATTAATTTTTGCTTGAAAGTTCAAATTTTATCTCTAGCACAGACACTATTTTCCTGGAACTGATAGGCTTACTTTATTCATTTCTGAGAAAATATCTGCAAATACCCAAGTCTGAATTGTCCATCACAGAAAATACAAACAGAATGACAAGTGCATTTCCTTGAGACAACCATCATTCTTTGGTATGCAGACAAAACACTTCAGGCACACTTCCCATTTCACCACACAGAATATTAAAAATACGTGTTTTCAAGGATTGTGACTTAATAAGATCAGTAACTTTTACCACTTCATTAGGAAGAATTTTAAGTGAAACTGGCATGTTCTTTTAAACTGTGAGTGCATGGTGGTGAAGAATACTATTAGCCCTCCAGACCGTTCTGCATCCACGTATTCAACCAAGTGCAGATGGTGTATCATGTTTATGAATTGTGGTTTTCTGAATCCATAGATGCAGAGCTTGCATATTTGAGGGCAACTTGCTTCTAGGACAGTGAAAACACCACGTATGACACCGTTGTCTTACACAAAACTCAGACTGTACAATGCCAAGACTGAACCCTAACACAAACCAAAGACTCTGAGTATAAATGATGTGTCAAGTTCGTATTTTACAACAAATATACAGCTCTGGTGTGGGATGCTGCCAGTGAAGGAGGCTATGCGTCCACAGGGGAAGGAGTAGAGTATATGAGGACCCATACTTTCTGTTCAATTTTACTATGAATCTAAAATTGCTCTAAAAAATAAACTCCATTAAAAAAAAAAAAGGGAATGAAATGCTAGTAGTGCCACAACATGAATAAACGTTAAAGATACCACACTAAGTGAAGGTAAGCCGGACACAAAACAATATTTAAGTTTCTACTGAAATGTGGTACCTAAAACAGTCAAATTCATAAAGGAAGAAAAATGCAATAGCAATTCCCAGTACCTGGGGGAGAAGAGGAAGGAAAGTGTTATTTAATGTGTACTGAGTTTCAGTTGGGTAACGTGAAAAATGTGAATGTACTTAACTGTTGAGTGAAAAAATATGACAAAGCTCTGCACTGGAATACTATTTGACAATACAAAGGTATGAAGTATTGTTCTGATATGTGCTGTAACATGGATGAACCTCAAAAACATGCTAAGTGAAAGACCAGTAACAACAGACCACATTTCATGATTCTATTTATATGAAGAGTCCAGAATAAGCAAATCTTTACTGATAGCTTAGTGGCTGTCTAGTGGGGGGAAGAAATGGGGAGCAACTTCTAATAGGTGGAAGGGTTCTTTCTAAAGTGACAAAAATGTTTTAAAACTAGATTACTGTGATAGCAGCCTAACAATGTAAATATATTAAAAACCACTGAATTGTCCACTTTAAATAATAAATTTTATTATGTGCAAATTACATTTCAATAAAGCTGTTACATTTTTAAGCAATACTACTGCTTAAATTTCAATTAATTTCACATTTACTATGAATCTGGAATAGCTATGCATTGTAAAGGTTCAAAAATGGGTAAGACAGGGTCCTATCTTAATGAGCTATAAAAACAGCTGAAGACCTGTCACATCAGAAACTTGACACATCAAAAAGATATAAAAATTACTTCCAGATGACAAATTATTAAATGAATATACAAGGGAGAAATCACTTTGACTTTAGCTGAGCAAGTCTTTCTGGAGGAAGTGGGAAAGTTGTAGTGGCAGCATCACCTCTGAAAAATAGATAAACTCCAATCTTCAGCCATTAATAAACCCTAAGAGTTAAAACAACTTTCCATAAAAGTACACCATTCTAGATGACTTCAAGGATAATCCTATCTTATCAAAAAAATGTTTATGATTTACCTTTATGTTTTCTATTGTTTGTTGGAAGTGTTACATCCTCTTTCAGCTGCTCAGGCAGATGTATAGTCTTCGTTTTAAAGTTTGTAAGAGTAGCATTTTCTGACTTGGGCTCTTCTTACCAACTTTTAGTTTTACTTTCTGAAAATCATCTTGGCGTTTTCTTTTTTTGGTCATTCTTGAGTACTATGATGAAAGAATTAATTTAAAAACAATGAATACAGACCAAAGATAAATTATAAGAGAATAAACAAGGTATTTTCTAACCTTTAAATTACTCTAACATTGTCAAGATCAACAATAACCATGCCAATGCATCAAGATATTAAATGGAAAATACCTTTATAAAGTAAAAAATAAAAAAAAAAAGCCTCAGTTTACTTAAGATATTTCTGGCTACGGAACCTTTTGTCAAGCAATGTTCTAAATAGGAATCTTGGGTCAAGCGATGTGCTAAGTAGAAAACTTGTGTATACTTCAATTAATACATTTATACTTCAATAAAAAAGGAAAAAAACTTCTGAAAATGTTTTGTTTTCATAGGACAAGAGGGAGGTAGCACAGAGTTACTAAAAGTATACCTTGCACCTACTGGGAAGCTCCTGGCCCCCAGAAACCCCCAAGAAACTCTAGCAAAACAAAGTCTAAACCAATGTTATTACTGAATGCAGCCTGTAACAGCTAGGAAAAGTTTCATGAACCTAAGCTGGGTGCCTGAAAATGGGGACGATTCAGATATGCAGCAAGGACAGTCACTGGGCATTTCATGAGCAAGGAAAACAGTAAAGATGAAGAATAGGGGATACGCTTGGTAATAGGCAAAAATCAAAGTACTAGCATTCTGAACACCAGGAAAAGTTCAGACTAGATATAAACCGGAAACAAAAAAAAGGAGGGAAAAAAAAAATATAAAAGGAAATACAGTGTAACAGAGGGCTAAGGAACAAAGACCAGCTAGGCCACTATTATAATAAATAACTCAGGTATAACCCTGTCGAACTGCACTTCTCGTTCTCCATCACATTCTTTCAATTTACACACAGATTATCCCACTTACACACAAAATCTTTGATCTGTGCATTATACCCATTCCCAGCCCCTGCTTAAATCCTTTATTTCAACCCAAGACTGTTCAAGTTTCCCCACTAGTATTCCTGCCTTGTCACCAGTGTCCACCTCATGGTCCATTTGGTAATCACCAGAGGGCTCTTTCTAAACACAGATCTGATCAAGGCTCACAAGCTTTCAGCTGCTCCTTTTACTTTCGTACAGTAAAAACACCTGGGTTTGACAGATCAGCCATCCTTCCTAACTTCCTCTACAGCTTTATCTTCCCATCAACTAACCTCTATTTTAAAAAATAGCCTTCTATACCTGGAACTAGCTCAGCCCTTCTTGAAGCCTTTTCCACACAAAAATAATGAACCCTACCTTGCACTGTATTCCCACCAGAGTAGGTGTCTCTGGAATAAATAAAACTTCTCCTGATCTATCATAATTATCCTATGCCTAGCTACTTTTTTTTAAGTCACAATGCTACACGTGGGAGTTCAAGAAATTTGAGCAAAATGAAGCTTTGCATTAAAATTAATAAAATGGCTGGTGCAAGACCAGAAACTTGAAGTTTAAGGAATCCAGAAGCCAATCACCTATGACATTACATTCAAATTCACATGGTTACAAGGTTTTAACACATTAGAGCCCTATCATCTAGGGTTTGGCTACATAGGTTAAGAGCAGATGCAAGAGAGCAACTAGCTCTTATCCAGACTCTTGCACTTTATAGCCATAGTTAAATCACTGTATCTCAGTTTTTATTTACAAAATGGGGCTAATAATAATGCTTACCTCATACAGTTGTTACTAGGTAAGATGAATGAGGAGCAAATGAGCTCATGTGTAAAATACTCAGAACTGTGCCTGGCATGGTAAACAGATATGCTATAAGCACAAACATGTATATTTTCTTAGTCTCATGACCAGTACATACCAAGCATAATAGCAGATATACAAAAGCCTTCAGTTCTCACAAGACCATGCAAGGAAGGTAGTGCTAAAACCATTTTAAAGATGTGTCAACCTTTACTAATGACTTGAAGAGGGTTTCATAAATAAGACTGAACTCCTTAAAACCAACTTTATGTTACATATACTGCAGTCCTAGTGAGAACTGGGGGAGGGGTGGCAAAATGGCTTGCCTTATTTCATTTACCCCAATACCAAACTTTCAGACCACCCACACCTCCAGTTATTCTGGTCTAAAATATGAGTAAGTAAAAACTACAAAGAAGGCCCTAATACTCACTTGGCCTCTCTGAAATATGCAAGCACAGTTTGTGAGCTTTCGCTACAATTATTATCTAGTACCAGAGAAGAAAACAAGTAGAACAAGATATTCAGAAAAATCGAATCAATTCACCCTCCACCCCTTAATTCTCTGTGCTATCTTTAGCCACTAAGTAGCTGATCAGGGTCCAACACACATGTACAAGCATTACCCACCACTTAGTATCTGTTCTCCATCTGTTAGGAAAGCTAACAGGACTAACCGCCCCTCCTTGACTTTTCAAGCTATTAAGATTATTATTATGGTACACAGGGAACATTTTTATACTAGGAACTCAAAGTTCTACAGCAACTGTTATTTTCGCTTAAAATCAAGATTTTCAGAATACAGCAAACCAAACGGCCTCCCTGGTGGCTCAGAAAGTAAATCTGCCTGCAATGCAGGAGACCCGGTTCGATCCCTGGGTGAGCAAGATCCCTAGAGAAGGAAATGGCAACCCACTTCAGTATTCTCGCCTGGAAAATCCCTTGGAGAGCGTATGCAAGAGTCCATGGGGTCACAAAGAGTCGGATACGACTGAGAAACTAACACAAGCCATTTTTACAGTAGCTGGTATGGAACAGATGGTAGGAACACCAACCTCAGGGACTGAGCTCTCACATCACTTGAAGCAGGTGAGCCTCCAAAGTTTTCAAGATGAATTTCATATGCTCCAACTACAGGCTTTCTAATTTCAACAAAAGGGAGAGTCTAGTCTATCAGGATTTCAACCGAACCGAATCTCAGCTAGTTTGTCTGCCACCTCACTACCCTCCCCTAATTTCCAACTTCTTTCCACCCGCCAAAAAAAAAAAAGTCAAGAAGTCACATTGTACTCGGCCTTTGGTAATTTCCTCTCCAACCCTTTAGGCTCACGAGTTCCTCCAAACTCTACCTAGGGGCCAATCGGAGACACCTGACTTTCCAAAGAACAAATATCCCAGACCAGGACCACCCGAGATGCCCGATGGTCCGAACCTGCTCAGTTGCTTACTCCACACCCGAACTGAGAGGGCCGATTAAGAGATGGCTGCGCATCCTCAACCCCAGGCTTTGGTCCCGCATCCCATAAGTGAAGACCTCGTGGTTTTCACTGACTCGATGGACGTGAGTCTGAGTGAACTCCGGGAGTTGGTGATGGACAGGGAGGCCTGGCGTGCTGCGATTCATGGGGTCGCAAAGAGTCGGATACGACCGAGCGACTGAACTGAACTGATCGTTCCTTCTCCCACCCGGGACGGCGGTCCAGACCACAGTCCAGGAAGCGGGGCCCAATCAACGCACACCGGCCTAAAAGTCTCCTAGACCCGAAACCGCGCGAACCCGCCCAGTCCCTTGAAAGGCTTCAAATGCCCGCGGGCCGCCCCGCCCCCGCGCTGCCCATCTCCGCAACCCAGGCCCTGCTCTGCCGGAGAGCCACGACCCTGCCCCCGGGGGATGCAGACTGACCCCAGCCCGCCCTACTCTCCTGGCCGCGGACCGAGGGGCAACGGTCCCGCGCGCCTTCCCGCACCCCGAGAGGGCCCGGCCCGACCGGCGGCGGGCGCTCACCTGCGGGCCCGGCCGGGACCCGGGCGCGGAGGCAGAGGGAAGAACGTGCGTGGAAGAGCCCAGTGGGCAACGGCGTGCCCACGGGACTCCTCTTGCTCCCGAATGGTGTTTTCAAATCGCCTCTTCCTCACACGGCCCGTCTCCTTCCGCCGCCCGGAAGTCAGGGCCCCTCCTCCGCTGCGCCGAGCTCACGCGACCACGGCCCGCAGCAGCGCTCAGCCGGGAAGCGGGAGCGGGAGCGGGAGCGGGAGCGGGAGCGGGAGCGGGAGCGGGAGCGGGAGCGGGAGCGGGAGGCCCCGCCCCCAGGAGGAGGGGGCCCGCGCCGAAACCTCTCCGCGCTCCCGGAATCCGAGATCGCAGAGCGCAGGATCCAAGGACAAAGCTTGGCCCTCCCTGAAGTTCCCTGGCGTGCATTTACTGATGGGTGTCGCCCTGGTCACAGCTAGTTGAAGGCTGGCGTCTTCTCTCCCTGCTAGAGCACTGTTCTTCAGACCTGGAGCCACATTCAAATAAAAGTATAAGTTGAACTGAATTGAAAAAGAGGAAAGTTTGGGACTGCAAGAACCCTAGTATTCCTGGGAACTTGAACCTGGATGGAGCAATTAAGAATTAGTTGACAAGAGGGCAAAATACTGACCTAGCACCTGGAGTCCGAAAGTCTTAGTTGAGGATTTTCTCTAATATTTAGTTTCTCAGCCCTAGGTAGGGTTCCTGCTGCTGAAATCAAGTGGGCCCAGAGAATTTAAGAGAGAAAGTTGAATGCCTAGAAAGGAAGTGGGAAAGCAAAGACAATGCGTCTTTGAAAGATAGCCTTGCCAAAGATTGCAGGAGGCGTGGGGCCCCAGATATGAATTTTAGAACTTGATTTAAATTTGTTTCTCCAGTTTACCAGGTTATAAGACTTAGTAAAGCGAATAAGGAGTGAGCCTCAGTTTGCTGGATAGGGATTAAGAGCAGTGATGTCTGGGAGCTCAGTGGAAGAATCTGGTCCATGCCTCTCTCCAAGTTTAAGCTTTACATGTTTCTTCACTTGTAAATGACATTCTCTCTGTCTTCACAATATCTTCCTTTGTGTGTCTGTGCCCAAATTTCCTATTTATAAGGACACACGTCATTTAGGGCGTCCCTAATGACCTCATTTTAACTTGATTACTTCTGTGAAGACTGTTATTTCCAAATAAAGTTACCTGAGGTAGTAGGGGTTAGGACTTCAACATGTCTTTTCAAAGGGACACAATTCAACCTTTAACACTCAGCAAAATCTGTGTCCAGAAATGGCTTATATTTCTGAACATCTTTGCTTTCTTTGACTATGCTCAGAAGCATCTCAAAATTCTAACCTATTACCGCAACATCTACCTAAACTTTGCATCTTCTTTGTTCTGTATACTGGGCTTCCAGTTAATATTTGCTTTGGAAATAGTGTACCATTGCTTAAAAAAAATTTGAAGCTCTATTAATCTAATAAACTTGATTTTATAAAGTCGTGTTAATTGTTCAGTTGTGTCCAACTAATTGTGATCCCATGGACTGTAGCCTGGCAGGCTCCTCTGTCCACAGATTTGTCCAGGCAAGAATACTGGAATGGGTAAGCGGTTCCATTCTCCAGGGGATCTTCCCAACCCAGGGATTGTACCCAGGTCTCTGGCATTGCAGGCAGATTCTTTATGATCTGAGCCACCAGGGAAGCTTTTATAATGTCAAAACAAATAATAAAAGCGTAAGCATGTTAACCTGCCTCTTACATTTCAGGTCTACTGCTAACACAAAACCAGAGACTCTCTGAAGAAATGTGAAAAGGATGAGTTCAAATTTGCTACAGTGATCAGGGACTGGAAAAGTGCATTCTCTAGGAATTGATCGATACAGTATATGCAAATGACTCGATACACTGCCTGGCACACAGCAAGGCTTCAATAAATGGCAACAGATTTTCCTGTTGATGATGTGTCATTGGACAGTGTTTGTGCAAAATGAAAACTTTTAGTCAAGTTTCTTGGATAAAGGAACCAGTTCTGACTTTAAATTAAAAGGACTTTATTCAGAGGATATTGACTAACACAGAAAGGTGAGAAAGGCTGCTGATCCAAGCTTGGATAAAAGGAAGGAGGGAAAATACTGGAGCCAGGAGTACAACCACTGTTACACTACAAAATCTGTCCAAGACACAAGAATTGAAAATGAAGATGTAAAATCATCTACATTTCTAGATGTAATTGTATGCCTAAAAAATATCAACTGAAAGGCTACTAAAAACAATAAGAGAATTTTAAAAGGGTGCTGCTGCTGCCGCTGCTAAGTCACTTCAGTCGTGTCCGACTCTCTTCGATCCCATAGACGGCAGCCCACCAGGCTCCCCCGTCCCTGGGATTCTCCAGGCAAGAACACTGGAGTGGGTTGCCATTTCCTTCTCCGTGAGTCAGTATAAAATTAACACTCAGAAATCAATAGACTTCACATACACTAACAATAACCAGTTAGATAACAGGATAGAAAAGGAGGCACCTTTTGCAATAGCAATCAAAACCTATAAAATTCCTAGAACTAACAAAAAATTTGATTAGAATATTTAACTTCCTAAATATACCTGTTGTCCCTAAATTAATTGGTAAATTGAATGAGATCCCAATAAATATGTCACCAGGGTTTTTTTCTAGACCTACACAAACTGATTAAAATTTTTATATGAAAAATTAAACAAGTAAGGATAGCCAACAATTTTTTTTAAAGGAAAGCAATGAGGAGGACCAACTTTATTGGATATGGAAATATAAAACCTCAGTGATTCAAACATAGTTTTGGCATATGAATAGACAAACCAGTGGGCCAAAATACAAAATCTAGAAATAGAACCAAATAAACATGAGAGTTTATAAATTAAAAAAAAATTTATCTTTGGAGCCAGCCACTTAATAAAACATAACGTTGGGCTCATATTTCATGTATTACATTCAAAGATGTAAATTTAAAGCACAAATCCATAAAAGTCCCAGCAAACAAAATGAGTGTATCATTTACAACTTTGGATTTCTTCTAGAACTTAAATACCAGGGGAAAGCTTTTAAAATTTGATTACAGGCTTCTCCCAAAACCTTTAGAAATCTTCTTTATGACCGAAAAAACAAAAAAGAGAGAGAGAGAGAAAGAAAGGGAGAGAGAGAGGGAGAGAGAAAGAAATCAGAAGACAAATTCTGAAAAAAAATTGCAACTCATATCACAGGTAAATGATTAATTTTCTTAATATATAAAGAATTCCTAGAAATGGGGGGGGGGGGAATCAAGTACCTGACAGAAAATTATTTATTTTCAGCCAGTTTACAGGAAAAGAAATAAATATCATCATTACATAAAAGATATCCAGCCTAATTCACAAAAAGAGAAATATAAATTAAAAATAAGATTTTCTTCCCCCCACTTTTAAGCTTATCAAAATCCAAACTTCTTTTAAAATTAATTTTTAAAGAACAATTTTGGGCTGTGCTGGGTCTTCGTTGCTGTGTGGGCTTTTCTTTAGTTGTGGTGAGCAGAGGTTACTCTCTAGTTGCAGTGTGTGGGCTTCTCATTGCAGTGGCTTCTCTTGCTGGTTTAAAACTCAATATTCAGGAAACTAAAATCATGGTATCCACTCCCATCACTTCATTGCAAATAGATAGGAAACAGTGGAAACAGTGGCAGACTTTATTTTGGAGGGCTTCAAAATCATTGCAGATGGTGACTGCGGCCATGAAATTAAAAGATTCTTACTCCTTGGAAGAAAAGCTATGACCAACCTAGACAGCATATTAAAAAGCAGAGGCATTACTTTGCCAACAAAGATCTGTCTAGTCAAAGCTATGCTTTTTCCAGTAGTCATGTATGAATGTGTGAATTGGACCATAAAGAAAGCTGAGCACCAAAGAATTGATGCTTTTGAACTGTGGTGTTGGAAAAGACTCTTGAGAGTCCCTTGGACTGCAAGGAGATCAAACCAGTCAATCTTAAAGGAAATCAGTCCTGAATATTCATTGGAAGGACTGATGCTAAAGCTGAAGCTCCACCTGATTCGAAGAACTGATTCATTTGAAAAGACCCTGATGCTGGGAAAGATTGAAGGCAGGAGGAGAAGGGGATGACAGAGGATGAGATGGTTGGGTGGCATCACCAACTTGATGGACATGAGTTTGAGCAAGCTCTGGGAGTTGGTGATGGAGAGGGAAGCCTGGCGCGCTGCAGTCCATGGGGTCACAGAGTTGGGACATGACTAAGCAACTCAACTTACTTACAACTTAGTCTCTTGTTGCAGAACACAGGCTCTAGGGCACATGGGCTCAGTAGTTGCTGTTCCCAGGCTCTGAGCACAGGCTCAATAGTTGTGGTGCACAGAATTTGTTGCTTCATGGCATGTGGGATCTTCCCAGGTCTGGGATTGAACACATGTCTTCTGCACTGGCAGCCGGATTCTTTATCATTGAGCCATCAGGGAAGTCCCAAAATCCAGATTTTGACACCACATCTATTGTTGACACTGTAGAGAAGCAGCACTCTCATATATTGTTGGTGGAAACATAAATTGGCATAAACTCTACAGAAGATCTATTTGTGAACATTAAGTTTGATGGAAGTAACAGTAAAACACAAGATGATGATTTACTTTTTCACATTAAAGTATAATTGCTAATTCCTGGCATTAAAGTCAAGATGTAGGCAGTCCAGTCTTCAGGTGGCTCTGTACCAGCAATCCCTCAAACACTCAGGCCACTTGTCTGTTGTTTCATCAGACTCAAGGTCACCTCATGGTTCAAGATGGCTGTTTTAGCTCCAGCCATCACACTCATATTTCAGTCAGCAAGTTAAGGTAAAGGAACAAGAAGGACATGGTCCTTCCATTTAAGGACACTTCTTGGAAGTTGCATATAGTGTTTCTGATATACATCCCTTTGGCTAGAATTCAGACTGCTGCTAACTGTATAGGAGCTGAGAAATGTGAAGGATATTCTGTAAGTAGTAAAATCTTCCACCTCAAACATGGTTTTATGATATAATTTTTGTTTCAGTTTTATATAAACCTGTATATGTATATTCATTGACAAAGCAAAATACATTCTTATAGTGGTTCTCAACTTTTTGAAACCTCAAAAACTGAGGCAACAATAGTGCAGAAAGAAAAACCACTTGTTATTTTTTCTGATCTCTAGGTGGAAAGGACTTCTCAAAGCATAAAAGCAAAGGGAAAAAGTGACCAAAAAAAAAAAAAACCATTGATTAATTGGACATAAAAATGGTTAAGGTCTATATATCAAAAATATTTTAAACAAAATCAGTAGAAAAAGATGGGTTAGATAATGATCGCTGTTAGGACAACTGATGAGCTCTTTAAGGGGTGGAGGGAAGTGGATTGGCCTCTGGAAAATTCCTAACAACAAAAGCATGCCATAACATGCAAAAAATCCAAAAGAAAAGATTTAAAAATTCAACAGCATCATTCAGGGTCCAGTCAGGAAACAAAAATCATGTTAGTTACTTTAAGAGAGAGAATTTAATATAAAGAACTGTTAACCAAGTACTAAAGAAATTAAAAGGCAGAAAGAGAATCTGAGATATCCTAGGAGAATAACTACAGGAAAGAGTTACCACACCAAGGGATGGGGAAAAGAGAGGGAGATAGTGGGGATTATTGAAATTTACAAGAGTGGACATGGAGCCCAATGAACTGGAGGTCAGACCCACAGAGAGGGCCATGGTGCCAACTACCTGGTATCTCTGTGGTGGTGTGATAGGGCTGTTTTTCAAGTATTGGGAAAACTGCAAATTGGGATGCTATTCTGAAGCTAGTTGCCACTGGGTGAAGACCAAATACTGCAGTGATGTTGACAGGAATGCAGGACAAATAGGAATAAGAAAGTCTCTTCCTTCTGTATTTTTCTAGTCTCACTCTTCTCTTGTCACTGAGAGCCCAGCAGGGAGATACCTGACAAAGCAGAAATGGGGTTTCCAGAGTCCTATATCTAGAGGTCATAAAAAAAGCAAGAAAGTTCCAGAAAAACATCTATTTTTGCTTTATTGACTATGCCAAAGCCTTTGACTGTGTGGATCACAATAAACTGGAAAATTCTGAAAGAGATGGGAATACCAGACTACCTGACCTGCCTCTTGAGAAATCTATATGCAGGTCAGGAAGCAGCAGTTAGAACTGGACATGGAACAACAGACTGGTTCCAAATAGGAAAAGGAGTACGTCAAGGCTGTATATTGTCACCCTGCTTACTTAACTTATATGCAGAGTACATCATGAGAAATGCTGGGCTGGATAAAGCACAAGCTGGAATCAAGATTTCTGGGAGAAATATCAGTAACCCCAGATATGCAGATGACACCCTGCTTATGGCAAAAAATGAAGAGGAACAAAAGAGCCTCTTGATCAAAGTGAAAGAGGATAGTGAAAAAGTTGGCTTAAAGCTCAACATTCAGAAAATTAAGATCATGGCATCTGGTCCCATCACTTCATGGCAAATAGATGGGAAACAGTGGAAACGGTGGCAGACTTTATTTTGGGGGGCTTCAAAATCACTGCAGATGGTGATTGCAGCCATGAAATTAAAAGACGCTTACTCCTTGGAAGAAAAGTTATGACCAACCTAGACAGCATATTAAAAAACAGAGACATTACTTTGCCAACAAAGGTCTGTCTAGTCAAGGCTATCGTTTTTCTAGTAGTCATGTATGGATGTGAGAGTTGGACTGTAAAGAAAGCTGCTGCTACTGCTAAGTCACTTCAGTCGTGTCCGACTCTGTGAGACCCCATAGACAGAAGCCCACCAGGCTCCCCCATCCCTGGGATTCTCCAGGCAAGAACAATGGAGTGGGTTGCCATTTCCTTCTCTAATGCATGAAAGTAAAAAGTGAAAGTGAAGTCGGTCAGTCATGTCCAACTCTTAGTGACCCCATGGACTGCAGCCTACCAGGCTCCTCCATCCATGGGATTTTCCAGGCAAGAATACTGGAGTGGGTTGCCATTGCCTTCTCCAATAAAGAAAGCTGAGCGCCAAAGAATTGATGCTTTTGAACTGTGGTATTGGAGAAGACTCTTGAGAGTCCCTAAGACTGCAAGGAGATCCAACCAGTCCATCCTAAAGGAAATCAGTCCTGAATATTTATTGGAAGGACTGATGTTGAAGCTGAAACTTCAACACTTTGGCCACCTGATGCAAGGAACTGACTCATTTGAAAAGACCCTGATGCTGGGAAAGATTGAAGGCAGGAGAAGGGGACGATAGAGGATAAGATGGTTGGATGGCATCACTGACTCAATGGACATGAGTTTGAGTAAATTCTGGGAGTTGATGATGGACAGGGAGGCCTGGTATGCTGCAGTCCATGGGGTGGCAAAGAGTTGGACACAACTGAGCAACTGAACTTAACTGAACTGCGCATCTGGAGGTACAAAGCAGAGAAGAGAGGGATGGGTTTGAAGCCAAGGGAAGGTAGCTTAGTAATCAAGCACTTCAACCCCATGACAACTGTAAATCATTAGACAAAATAACAAAAGTATAAGAAAAAATTTTATACAAGTATAATTTAGGGATTGGGGACATTTTCATTAAGAAGATAGGAGACAGAAGTCACTGAAGAAAACTATAAATCTATTTCACAACATTAGAAAATATTAAATGTAGTATGGCAAATGATGCCATAAATACAAACCAAAGGCAAAAAGTAGCTTAGGAGAAAGATTTTCTATATATATATATGAAAGGTAAATTATTAATATCTGCAAGATACAAGGAGCTCTGACAAATTATCAAGAAAAATGACAAAAAGAATTCAATTGAAAACAAGGCAAAAACTATTAACAATTCACTCACTAAAAATCCAAATGATCAATAAACTTTGCAAGCCTGCTCAATCTTATTGTCAGGGAAAGGTAAAATTAATATAACAGTGGAATATAACACCTCATTTATCAAATTTACAAAATTATAAGATAAAGTAATGCCAACTGCTGGTAGGAATGAAGGGAGAAGTGCATTCTCATGCCCTGCTTTGTTTTTCATACTTTGTTGGAAATATATAATACTGCAACCATTTGGGAAGGAGTCTAGAAATATCTTTTTAAAAGGTTTTAAATTCATACTCTTTCAACCTAGTAATTATATCCCCTGAGAATTTATCCCATAGATACAAAAGCACCAGTCTGAAGTATATACTTACGAGATATTTATTACAACAAAATTTGAGTAACCAACCACTAGGAAAAAATGAACATGCAATCAAAAGGGGAATAATTGAATGAACTGTGATAACTGATCTTTTTGGTACTATTGAAAAGGTTCCGTTCCATCGAGGGATTTCTCTGGTAGTCCAGTGGCTAAGACTCTGAGCTCCCAATGCAGGGGCCCTGGGTTCCATGCCTGGTCAGGAACTAGATCCCATATGCCTCAACTAAAGATACCTTGTGTGGCAACTAAGACCAGCACAGGCAAATAAGTAAATAAATATTTTTTAAAAGATTCAGTTCCATCTATACTAGTTAATTTGAAGAGTTTTTTTCCTAATGTATTTTCAAGTAAGAAAATATATATAATCTAATCACATTGTTATGAAATAAGCCAAAAATATAAACATCAATATATGTCTATATTTGTCTATGACCATGTAAACATGGAGAAAAATATGAAAAAAGTCAGAACGTTATTAATTACCTGGGAGAACCAGAGGGAAAGAGTGATATGGAAATAGCATAAAGAGATGATTGAAAGGATGGCTATCAAAAAGTTAAATAAAGTAATATTTAACACCATAATGTCAAGCACTGTTCTGTTTTTTATTTTAACATAGTACATTGTCAAAACCAGGAAATTGGTATAATACTATCAACTCAGGTACAGCTTTATTTGGACCTCAGAAGTTTTTACTACAAGAAGTGATTTTTTTTTTTTTCAGTTTTGTTGAAGTATTGGGCTTCCCTGATAGCTCAGCTGGTAAAGAATCCGCCTGCAATGCAGGAGACCCTGGTTCAATTCCTGGGTCGGGAAGATCCACAGGAGAAGGGATAGGCTACCTACTCCAGTATTCTGGCCTGGAGAATTTCATGGACTGTATAGTCCATGGGGTTGCAAAGAGTCAGACATGACTGAGTGACTTTTACTTTCACTTTCTCTTAAGGTATAATTGATACACAAAAAACTACAGATATTTAATGTATGCAATACAATGTGTTTGGATATATGCATGTGCCCAGGGTACAAACATAACAATCAAGGTTATAAACATATTCATCACTTTCAAAAGTTTCCTTGTTTCCCTTTACTTTTTTTTCAAGTTAAGAAAATATTATGATGAGGACATTTAACATGAGATCTACCCTCTCAGCAACTTTTTAAATGCACAACAGCAAATTGCTAACTATAGGTGTTATGTTGTACAGCAGATCTGTAAGACTCATCTTGCACAACTGTAACTTTATACTCACTGATATCACTGCCTGTTTCCTACTCTCCCCATCCCCTGACAACCATCATTCAGTTTTCTGCTTTTCTAAGTTTGACTGTTTTGAAGACCTCATGTATGTAGAATCATGCATTATTTGTCCAAGCGTTGATTTTTAAATGCTTACTTAACCATATCCCCAAACTTGAGACATTAGCATGCCCTGTAATAACACATCTGTAAGTCCCATTACAAAGTTCTGGAGAAGATTCACCTTAATCAAAATTTTGTCTCTTAAAATGCCTGGAGAAGGAAATGTCAACCCACTCCACTATTCTTGCCTGGAAAATCCCATGGACAGAGAGGAACCTGGTGGGCTGCAGTGCATGGGCTTACGAAGAGTTGGACACGACTTAGTGACTAAACCACCGCAACTAAGACTTGATGCAGCCAAATAAGTAAATTAATAATAATAATAATAAAGCTAGAAAGCAAACAGACCGCTTAAGTAAGAAAGTACATTCTTTAACAAAACTTTTTGAAAAAGTCATGGAATCATCATAGAGGTTAAAGTGTTACCTTACAGGTCCTACACACCTTCATAGTCTCTGTAAATATTTTTCCACATCTGGATGTCACTTTTGACCCTCTCACTACTTCTGCTAAACAGGAAAAGTTTGCAGTTTCCACAGCCAGAGAGTGAATAAAGAGCTCTGTGAGAGAGTCTTACAGGGAGAATCCCATGGCCTGAGGAGCCTGGCGGGCTACGGTCCATGAGCTTGCACAGAGTTAGACACAACTGAGCAACTAACACACACCCACAGAGCTAGAGAGTGAATAAAGGGCTCTGCAGGTATCCTTGATTCCATGTTGAAAGTCAGAAGGCACAAGCACCAGGGTAACGTTCTTATTCCCAAGGATGATCGATGGTAGCTCAAAAGTTTTAACAAGTGATACAGCTCAACACCAAACAATCCACACAGAGGCCCAGCTTCAAAATACCAAGACAGCCAGCCTAGAGCCTCCCAAGTGAACATCAACCCTGAGGAAACTAAGATACAAGGATGTGCGTGTAACTATAAACTCTAAATCTGGATATCAAAGCCCCTAAATTTACAGGGAAAGAAATGAGACAGTCTTCCTTTTTATTTAACTCAACTAAAGAAAGTGTTAAAATTAACAAATGGCTGTTACAGAGCCTGGGGTATTATTTCCAAAATATTATCCCTTAAAACAGCATTTTGCAATTAACATACTATAGTCAGAAGTTTACTTTTTTAAAACTTTATTTCCATAACTTTAGAATGATTTTACACACACACACACACACAGCTATTCTATATTTGCCATTAGTTTCTAAAAGCAATAGGTGAGTAAGCATGAGTGTCACCAGCAATATTTCAACATTTCTCCATGGTTTTGAAACTGTACAGGTTAATTTTTTATTTTTTTCTAATGTAAGCAATTGTTTTTTTCTTACTTCTCTGCATTCTATAAAATAAAATAACAAGCCTTGATTGTTCCTACTGTGCTTATAGTAAATGTGTGTGAGAATGGTTAGGATAGAGAGGAAAACCAGCCCTCTCATCTGTGGAGACAATAAGCTGGTGCTTTTCACTATGCAGTAAGAAAGTACAAAACTTTTAGCTCTAAGTCTTCCACTGCTAAGACTCCATTCTAAAAGAAAAACCAGATACATAAATAAAGGTTTATGTATAAGGTATATACAAGAATGTTGGTCCCACCAGTGTTTACAGAGTGGAAAACCAGAAACAGTCTAAATGAGCAGCAGTTAGGGAATGGTTATAGAAAGTATGGTAAATCCTTAGGAAGGAATACACTGAAGCCTTTTTTTTTTTTTTTGAAGTATTTTTGGGACTTTCCAGGTGTTCCAGTGGCTAAAACTCCACCTTCCGAATGCAGGAGAGCACATTCAACCCCATGTACTGCAATTAAGATCTGGCACAGCCAAATAAATAAAAATTAAAAATACTTTTAAGAATATTTAGGGATGTGGGGAAATCTTCAGTGGAAGGATCGGATCAAAAAGTTCATCAGAGAACTTTTTTTGGTAGAAATATTCCAGCTAATAAATGAAGAAGGAATGAAAGGATTAAAACATCACCATTTTCAAAAGCCCTTAGTAAACAAATGGCAATGATCATAAACAGCTTCTTAAATCACAGAGGGTGAAACAAACATTACATACCTTATTAAAGAACGCAATGCTATCTTCTAAAAAGACTTACCAAAAAATTCAAAGTTGAATACGATCAAGCCTAGATCTATGGAATTTATGTAAATTAAAGGCAGAAACGACACCATGGCAATGTAATCAGCACCTCCTGGATGTAGGAAACAAGACAAACCACCTGGTTTCTTCTGGGGAAAAGCTGATTTGAAGGAATAAAAAGAGACTGAGTAACTCTCTTGGTAATTGTCACATTGCACTTGAAATTATGTGGGTTATTTTCAAATATCTTTTCATATTGGTTTCTAACATAATTCCACAGTGATAAGAGAACAGACTCTGTGTGATTCCAATAGCTTTAAGACCATGAAATTTTTGCACCTTGTTTTCTGTCCCTGGATAAGTTCCAGTGTCTCCTAGTTTACAGTCTATGGGAACTTGAACAGAATTTGTATCTTAACTGTTGTGTAAAAATGGAGAAGGCAACGGCACCCCACTCCAGTACTCTTGCCTGGAAAATCCCATGGATGGAGGAGCCTGGTGGGCTGCAGTCCATGGGGTCACTAAGAGTCGGACACGACTGAGCGACTTCACTTTCATTTTTCACTTTCATGCATTGGAGAAGGAAATGGCAACCCGCTCCGATGTTCTTGCCTGGAGAATCCCAGGGACGGTGGAGCCTGATGAGCTGCCATCTATGGGGTTGCACAGAGTCGGACACGACTGAAGCGACTTAGCAGCAGCAGCAGCAGCAGCAGTTGTGTAAAAATTGTATAAATCTTAATTATATTGAATTGGTTCATAGTGTTTTTCAGGTCTAGTATATCCTTCTATTTCTCTATGTACTCATTCTATTAATTTTTGAAGGTTTGATACTAAAACTCAAACTAAAAATCTTAATTTATCTTCTTTAAAAATAATTGTAATATACAGTGTAGCTATATGTAATCTTATTCTATATTTTCCAAGTTTCCTGTAAATGTGTTATCATACTTTCATAATTTAAAAAATTAAAATAAAAAACTACTATGTATAAAATAAATAAGCCCCAAGAATATATTGTACAGCACAGAGAATATAGTCATTATTTCATAATAACTTTAAATGGAGTATAATCTATAAAAATATTGATTCACTATATTGTATAACTGAAACAAATATAATATTCTAAATCAACTATGTGTTCGTGCATGCTCAGTCTCTTCAGTTGTGTCTGACTCTTTGCTACCCTATGGACTATAGAACACCAGGTTGTTCTGTCCATGGGATTCTCCAGGCAAGAATACTGGAGTAGGTTGCCCTGCCCTCCTCCAGGGGATCTTCCCAACCCAAGGATTGAACCCAAGTCTCCTGTGTCTCCTACATTGCAGGCGAATTCTTTACCGCTGAGCCACCAGGGAAGTAAATCAACTATACTTCAATATAAATATCCTCCTCAAAAAAGAGATTGAGTAGGAAGCTAATGGAGAAGGCAATAGCAACCCACTCCAGTACTCTTGCCTGGAAAATCCCGTGGACGGAGGGGCCTGGTGGGCTGCAGTCCATGGGGTTGCAAAGAGTCGGACACGGCTGAGCAACTTCACTTTCACTTTCATGCATTGCAGAAGGAAATGACAACCAACTCCAGTGTTCTTGCCTGGAGAATCCCAGGGATGGGGGAGCCTGGTGGGCTGCCGTCTATGGGATCGCACAGAGTCGGACACGACTGAAGCGACTTAGCAGCAGCAACAGCAGCAGCAGGAAGCTAAAGATCAGAGATCTTAAGTGATACATCAACCAAGAACCCTGATTTAAACAAAGAAACTAAATTATATATTATGGCAATCAAGGAAATATGAACACTAGATCTTTGATAATATTAAGGAATCATGGATAATGATAAAGGAATTTTAATTATTTTTTTAAAAGACTTACTGCCTTTTAAGAAAACATGCTGAAACATTTATGGATGAAATGATGATATAAGATGGTTTGCTTTGCTTTGGTTTAGGATTTGCTTCAACCATCTCTATGAGGGGTTGGGGGGTGAGGTGGGTCGAGGAGAAATAGAAAAAGTTTGTTCATGAGCTGAAAGCTGTTGAAGCTGGAGGATAAGAGAATATGGAGATTTATGTTCTATTTTTTGTGTGTGAACATTTCTATACTATAATCTTTAAAAAAAAACAAAAAACAGAAAAAAACTAGTAGACCCATTGGTTTTCTTAAAAAAGCAAGTAGGTCATAAGAGAGAAAGAAGATTTCCAATAATGAATAAACAACCTGCAAATAGCTATATATAATGGTTATCCTACTGGAAATTTTAATATAAATAAACTCACTTATTTGGGAGAGTTTCTTTCAGGTTATATGTTGTATTTGGAAAATATAACAGTCATACCCAGGGGCAAGTGACAAGACTCTGTGCACCTGGGTCTTCGCTGCCAATGCCTGTGACACTTAACTACTTTGCCATCGCCACGCTACCATCCTCAGAATATAAGGCCAATCTCGCCTAAGTCACTGTCACTGACCCCAGAGGGTCCTTGTCCAGAGCCTTCAAGAAGGTCTTCCTCCAGAAATTAGACACGGTCCTTGTATAGTTCTGGCCTCTAGCATCTTTCTAGCATTTACGAAGTCCCTCACCTGTGACAAGCTTCAGTGTTAGGTCTTGGTGACACAGTCCCAAGTGACTCAGAGACTGTCTCCTGGGGGAAACAGAGAAGTAAGGAGACAGGTAGTAGTAAACAGCTTCTTAATCTGAATAAGATCCATTTAATTTGAAAGACGAAGTAGGTTTACAGCAATCCCTTTTCTCATCATTGCCAGATTACGTCATTGCTTTAAAAGAAAATGAGCTCTTCCTCCTCAAGTGTTTGGCAAATAATAGCAGATTTGTGTAAAAAAAAAAAAGTAACATAGTCAATTAGGGATGGGTTACAAATTCCTATTTGGGGAGTCTCCAAATTGGGAAGCTGGGAGTAGGGTGGAAAGGAGATTTTCCCCTTTGAATACTTTATGCCTTAAAAATTTTGAGCTACGAGAATGTACTGCTTTATGTAATTAATTAGTTAACTTGTTAAAAATAAAGATTAAATAAATAAATAAAAATAAAGATTAAAATGGAGACCATAATGCCTAAAAAGGCTAAGGAGATTAACATCACAGGGCCATTTGCTCCTAATGTAAAAACTAATACAAATCACTCTATTAAGAATCAAAAGGGTTATTATAATTAAATGACACATAATATCAGATTTTCTTTTGCAAAATAGGCCCTTATGGGCAAAGTTGGTGAATTCTGAATAAAATCGCTAAGTTAGATAACAGTATTGTATCAATATTAACTTCCTGACTTTAATAATAGTACTGTGGTTATACAAAAGTCTTTTTTAAGAAACACACATCAAAACATTAGGAATAAAGAGCTGTCATATCCACAACTTTCTCTGAAAGAGTGGGGATGAAGTATATAGAGAAAGACAGAGAGACAATAATAGTAACAAAGTAGACTCAATAAAATGTTAATATTTACTGACAAAGAGGAGGAGCACCTGGAACTCTCATACGCTAATGGTAGAAGTAAAAAAATTATGACTGTTTTTGAAACCAGGCAACGCTTTAGTAACGTTAAACATAGACTTATCATATGAGCAGCAATTACACTGCTAGGTATTCACCCAAGAGCAATTAAAACATAGAGATCCACAACGTGTGTATAAAAATGTTCATATCAACTTTGTTCATAATAGCCCAAAGTGCAAACAGTCTCCATGTTCATCAATAGGAGAGTGAATCATGTTCATCAATGGGAGATGAATAAACAAATGTTTATCAATAGGAGAGTGAATAAACAAATGTATTCCCACACAAATGTTTCACAAACATTACTTTCACAAACAGATGTATCCACCTGCAAAGCGGGAGACCTGGGTTCCATCCGATCCCTGGGTTGGGAAGATCCCCTGGAGAAGGGAAAGGCTGCCCACTCCAGTATTCTGGCCTGGAGAATTCCATGGACTCTATAGACCATAAGGTGACAAAGGGTCAGACACGGAGTCACTTTCACTTCACTTCATTCACACACTAGACACTGGGAGATGATTCCCCATGGCTCCCTTGTGTTTCCACACGTCTTTTCGAACAGAGGCACTGACGGTTTTGCTCCTGACAATCTTCTTTAAAAAACACTTGCATAACAGATACCCTTGGAAAATATAGTTTCTCCATCTGGAACAGAGGGCAAGTTTTTCTGGAGTCCAGTATGATGAAGATAATGTCTCCTTCTGGGAACAAAGGTTGGGCAGATTTTCTTGCAGCCTCTTATTAAAGACTGAGGTTTTCTAAGCTTAGGGTTCCTCAGCTATGACTCAAGATTTACTATGTGTGGACATTTAGGTTGTTTTTACCTATAAGTTTATTGAGGCATAATTTACATGCAACAAAATCATATTTGATCTGGTACAAGCATGAATCCAAGGCAGCCTAACTTGTTAGCTTGCAAATAGGATAAAATCTCAGAGTCTTCACAGTCCTTGACAGTGGAATGCTGCTCAGCAATAAAAAGGAATGAATCACTGAGACACACAGCAGTACAAATGAATCTTGAAAACATTATGCTGAGTGAAAAAGCCGAATCCAACTCAAATATGATACTGTCTGACTTCATTTACTGAAAGTTCTCCATCAAGCAAAATAAATCTGTATTAATAGAAATTACATCAGCAGTTGCCTTAGACAGGGGATTTGAGGCATGTTGACTACAGAGATAAAGGATGAATGATTTCCTAATAGTCCAGTGGTTAAGAATTCTCCTTGCAATGCATGGGACACAGGTTCAGGGAACTAAGATTCTACGTGCTGTGGTACAACTAAGCCCATGCCCTGCAAATACTGGGTGAGGAAGAGCCCACGTGATGCAACTAAGACCCAATGCAGGCAAATAACTAACTGTTAAAGAAAGAGGTGAGGAGGAAATTTTCTAGCATGGCTTGTATCTTTGTTGTGTTTGCATGGATGTACACATTTTTCAAAGTGTATCAAACAGTATGCCCTAAAATGTATAATTTTGTTAGTGAATTATGCCTCAGTAAAGTTGCATAGATAGAACAGTCTAAATATCTATCAACATATGAACAGATAGGTAAAATATGGTATATACATAAAATGGAATATTATTCAGCCTTGAAAAGGAATGAAATTCTGAAACATGCTACAACATGAGTGATCCTCGAAATCATTACACTAAGTGAGAGAAGTCAGACATGAGAAGACAATTACTGTATGATTCCACTTCTCTGAGGTACCTGGAATAGACAAATTCACAGAAAGTAGAACAGTGGGTATCCAGGGCTGGGGAGTTGTGGTCTAATGGGTACAAGGTTTCAGTTTGGAAGGATGAAATAATTCTGGAGATGGAGGTGATGGTGTTGTACAACAGTGTGAACATACTCAGTGCCACTTAACTACACTTAAAATGTTTAAAATGATAAATGTTATATCTAATATATTTATATGTATTACAGTAGTGGTGTGAAAAAAATAATCTCTCTCCAGCAGTGTGCTGCAAAATGTATAACAACCAGCTATGAGAGGGAGGCATATTGGCAGTACTCACTTTGATAGAAACACTCTCACAATGATCCAGTTCAAGCAACAGTGTGATATCACTGAATGTAGAGTTTGGAAAAGATGCTAACAACTGATTTTACAAAGTCAATAAGAGTTGGCTCAAGGGCATTACTATCTCTATCCAACCAACCAATTGTTAGTATACAGCAAGTCTGATAAAGAAAACACAACATGAAAGTTATAACGAAAAAGGGAAAAAATCACCCCACCACTATTTATATGCAGTTGTCTGTATGCCAGCCAGGGAGGCTGATTGTTATTTGTGGGCTGATAATGTACAGGAACAAGAAGGTGCCAGTTCACTGATCCTGCAAGCTGGAAGGCATCAATTCTGGTTGGTTGGTGCCCATTGCTATATCAGTTATTAAATCTGTGGCTCTTATTCCTGGTGGCAACATCCAGAAAACTGTGGGACCTTCCTGAATCATGTAAGTTTAGCTACCAGTAGGTAACCCTTTAACATTTTTATAGATCTTCACTGTCATCATATTCCCTTTGTTTTGGCACAAAATGGCCTCAAAAGTAGAGGAGATACAAAATTTTGAAGCCATCTCCAGAAGATTTAGGCTGATTCTCAGTGCCAGTGACTCTCAGATAGGGTGTGCATGTAATTACTTGGAGTAATCTTCATTTTGAAAGAGAACTACAGGTGATTCTAAGGCAGTTGGTTCATAGACCACAATTGGTAACATTGTTTGATGATGTAGCTATTTCCCTTTCCCCTTTCATAATTTCACACCACAGCCACATTGCTCTAAGATGCAAATTAGGGTAACTGATGTTATAAGACATGTCCCAATGTGTGTATAACGATGTCTGAAATGATTTTAAGATAATTCAGTATAGACAAGGTGACATAAAAGTATGCAAATTGATTTTACTGTCATTGGTGAAACAAGTGTTATTCAAGCCTTTTGATGTGGCAGAAATATTTTAAGACAATCCCTTCTAGTCTTTGAACAGGAAATAAAATCTAGCTAACTGTGTAGCCAGTAACCCTCGGGATGGTCCTGAGGCTTGATCTGTAAAAGATCTTGAGTCCAAAAGTTGAACTTAACTCTGCCTGTATTGTTCTGCCTTGAGTGAATCTTTCATGCAGGCTGTGATCAGTGCATTTAAAAGAGCAGAGACCTGAACTTTATTGAGATTTACCTTATGCCTTATTATTGTGGGCTTCCCAGGTGGCACTAGTGGTAAAGAACCCACCTGCCAATGCAGGAGACATAAGAGATGCTGACTGGATTCCTGGGTCAGGAAGATCGAGGAGGGCATAGCAACCCACTCCAGTATTCTTGCCTGGAGAATCCTATAAACAGAGGAACCTGGTGGGCTACAGTTCATAGAGTCGCAAAGAGTCAGACACAACTGAAGCAACTTAGCACGCATGCATGTTTTATTAATAATGAATTTCTGTTTAGTAAATGTTTCATAATTATGTGCCAGACTTGCTTTCCTTATAACCTGGTGGCAAGGTTAAGGAGGCATAGTTAGTCTTCATCCACTCTAACTGATAAATGCTACATGAATCTACCAAAAAGAACCTTATAACTGTGCTTGAAAAATTGGCTTAGGGCAGCTCTTAATAGGGTGTTTGGCGGAACACTAAACCCCAAGATGCTCATTTGAAGAAAGAAGACTTGCATGATTAAATAAACATAGGAAATGCTGCATAGTTCAATATTTTATTTTTTCATTTAGTCCACCATTTACCAAAGTTATTGATTAAAGATTTTAAAATTTCATGAAAATAACATTTTGTGGAATACATATTTAGAAAAGAATTCTCCAGTGCTCTGGTGAAAATCTTAGCTGTGAAGGGGAACACAGGGATAGAGAGGCAAATTAATTTGGTATTCCTGACTTCAAACTTATTCTAACCACATTTATTTGTATTATTAAATGTAAAGATTTGAATGGATTTACCAACAGTCATCAAGGATAGTCAGAAGGTAACTTCCCCGGTGGTCCAGTGCAGCCAAAAATTTTTACAAAAGGATAGTCAGAAGGTATTCAAGTTCCTTCCTGAAATTGTATCTGCACTTGACAGCTCAGTGAACAATTCTTTACCTAGACTTCTCTTACATAACACAAACAAAACCTACATTCAAAAGGCTGCATTTTCAATTAAGTGTCAATTCTCTGGGACATACTGTACTGATGGTGAGACGAAGCTCTGGAGTTAAGCTCTGTAGGTGAGAATCCTGGTCCACCACTTTTTAGCATTATGGGCAGCTTAATCTTTCCAGGTGCTTGGTGTCTCACAGGTCAGTAAAGACTGTTGAAAAGACCAAATTTTTGAGACAAAGGGAGCATTATTATTTTTTTTTTTTTACTCTTTAAACTTTTTATTTTGTATTGAGATATAGCCAATGAAAAAGCAATGCTGTGACAATTCCAGGTGAACAGTGAAGGTACTCAGCCATACGTATCCATTCTCCCAAACTCCCCTTCCATCCAGGCTGCCACATAATATTGAGCAGAGTTCCCTGTGCTATACAGTAGGTTCTTATTGGCTATCCAGGTGTGCATGTCCACTGAAAGCGTGCATTAATTTTAAATGTTAATTCACATTATTACTACTTCTTTCATTTTACCATTATGGTAAAATAGTAAAATTACCACTGTGCTTCCACATAACTTCTGACAAATTTACTTTTTATCCAATGAACAGACCTATTATTCTCACGCAGAGTACGATTTATTATAAAAGATTCAGATTTTAATATTAGCCATTGGGATATATATAGTATACATTTAAAATAATCTTAAATTTTCTATTTCGGAGAAGGCAATGGCACCCCACTCCAGTACTCTTGCCTGGAAAATCCCATGGATGGAGGAGCCTGGTAGGCTGCAGTCCATGTGGTCACACAGAGTTTTAGAAATTGCAAAATAATTTGATTTTGCTATTGCTCATCCGTTTGTTTCAAAACACTTAAATGCTTTTCAAAACCTTACCTCCCAA
The DNA here is from genome assembly GCF_002263795.3 of Bos taurus. Taxonomy (NCBI): domain Eukaryota; kingdom Metazoa; phylum Chordata; class Mammalia; order Artiodactyla; family Bovidae; genus Bos; species Bos taurus. The sequence continues at coordinate 65,572,403 of NC_037335.1, read as the reverse complement.
ATAATTGATTTCTCTGTGGGGTTTCCATAGTTCTCATGAGTTTGAATATTTCATCAATTTTATCTTCATCTAATTTTTAAAACCATTTTGGGATACAGTTTTTCTTTCCATCTTAGAGGTCACTTCATCTGCAGGACAGATATTTTAAAAGAGCAGAAGAACAAGTATGAAAGGGGAAATTAACAATAACACAATAATAGTGGGAGATTTTAATACCCCACTCACACCTATGGATAGATCAACTAAACAGAAAATTAACAAGGAAACACAAACTTTAAATGATACAATAGACCAGTTAGACCTAATTGATATCTATAGGACATTTTACCCCAAAACAATGAATTTCACCTTTTTCTCAAGCGCACACAGAACCTTCTCCAGGTTAGATCACATCCTGGGCCATAAATCTAGCCTTGGTAAATTCAGAAAAATTGAAATCATTCCAAGCATCTTTTCTGACCACAATGCAGTAAGATTAGATCTCAATTACAGGAGAAAAACTAGTAAAAATGCCAACATAAGGAGGCTGAACAACATGCTGCTGAATAACCAACAAATCACAGAAGAAATCAAAAAAGAAATCAAAATATGCATAGAAATGAATGAAAATGAAAACACAACAACCCAAAACCTGTGGAACACTGTAAAAGCAGTGCTAAGGGGAAAGTTCATAGCAATACAGGCATACCTCAAGAAACAAGAAAAAAGTCAAATAAATAACCTAACTCTACACCTAAAGCAACTAGAAAAGGAAGAAATGAAGAACCCTAGAGTTAGTAGAAGGAAAGAAATCTTAAAAATTAGGGCAGAAATAAATGCAAAAGAAAAAGAGACCACAGCAAAAATTAACAAAGCCAAAAGCTGGTTTTTTGAAAGGATAAATAAAATTGACAAACCATTAGGCAGACTCATCAAGAAACAAAGGGAGAAAAATCAAATCAATAAAATTAGAAATGAAAATGGAGAGATCACAACAGACAACATGGAAATACAAAGGATCATAAGAGACTACTATCAGCAATTATATGCCAATAAAATGGACAATGTGGAAGAAATAGACAAATTCTTAGAAAAGTACAACTTTCTAAAACTCGACCAGGAAGAAATAGAAAATCTTAACAGACCCATCACAAGCACTGAAATTGAAACTGTAATCAGAAATCTTCCAGCAAACAAAAGCCCGGGTCCAGACAGCTTCACAGCTGAATTCTACCAAAAATTTAGAGAAGAGCTAACACCTATCCTACTCAAACTCTTCCAGAAAATTGCAGAGGAAGGTAAACTTCCAAACTCATTCTATGAGGCCACCATCACCCTAATACCAAAACCTGACAAAGATGCCACAAAAAAAAGAAAACTACAGGCCAATATCACTGATGAACATAGATGCAAAAATCCTTAACAAAATTCCAGCAATCAGAATTCAACAACACATTAAAAAGATCATACACCATGACCAAGTGGGCTTTATCCCAGGGATGCAAGGATTCTTCAATGTCTGCAAATCAATCAATGTAATACACCACATTAACAAATTGAAAAATAAAAACCATATGATTATCTCAATAGATGCAGAGAAAGCCTTTGACAAAATTCAACATCCATTTATGATAAAAACTTTCCAGAAAGCAGGAATAGAAGGAACATACCTCAACGTAATAAAAGCTGTATATGACAAACCCACGGCAAACATTATCTCAATGGTGAAAAATTGAAAGCATTTCCCCTAAAGTCAGGAACAAGACAAGGGTGCCCCCTCTCACCACTACTATTCAACATAGTTTTGGAAGTTTTGGCCACAGCAATCAGAGCAGAAAAAGAAATAAAAGGATCCAGATTGGAAAAGAAGAAGTAAAACTCTCACTGTTTGCAGATGACATGATCCTCTACATAGAAAACCCTAAAGACTCCACCAGAAAATTACTAGAGCTAATCAATGAATACAGTAAAGTTGCAGGATATAAAATCAACACACAGAAATCCCTTGCATTCCTATACACTAATAATGAGAAAACAGAAAGAGAAATTAAGGAAACAATTCCATTCACCATTGCAATGAAAAGAATAAAATACTTAGGAATACATCTACATAAACAAACTAAAGACCTATATATAGAAAACTATAAAACACTGGTGAAAGAAATTAAGGAGGACACTAATAGATGGACAAATATACCATGTTCATGGATCGGAAGAATCAATATAGTGAAAATGAGTATATTACCCAAAACAATTTATATATTCAATGTAATTCCTATCAAGCTACCAACGATATTCTTCACAGAGCTAGAACAAATAATTTCACAATCTGTATGGAAATACAAAAAACCTCGAATAGCCAAAGCAATCTTGAGAAAGAGGAATGGAACTGGAGGAATCAACCTGCCTGAGTTCAGGCTCTACTACAAAGCCACAGTCATCAAGACAGTATGGTACTGGCACAAAGACAGAAATATAGATCAATGGAACAAAATAGAAAGCCCAGAGATAAATCCACGCACCTATGGGCACCTTATCTTTGACAAAGGAGGCAAGAATATACAATGGATTAAACACAATCTCTTTAACAAGTGGTGCTGGGAAAACTGGTCAACCACTTGTAAAAGAATGAAACTAGAACACTTTCTAACACTATACACAAAAATAAACTTAAAATGGATTAAAGATCTAAACATAAGAGCAGAAACTATAAAACTCCTAGAGGAGAACATAGGCAAAACACTCTCCGACATACATCACAGCAGGATCCTCTATGACCCACCTCCCAGAATATTGGAAATAAAAGCAAAAATAAACAAATGGGACCTAATTAAACTTAAAAGCTTCTGCACAACAAAGGAAACTATAAACAAGGTGAAAATACAGCCTTCAGAATGGGAGAAAATAATAGCAACTGACAAACAACTAATCTCAAAAATATACAAGCAACTCCTATAGCTCAATTCCAGAAAAATAAGTGAACCAATCAAAAAATGGACCAAAGAACTAAACAGACATTTCTCCAAAGAAGACATACAGATGGCTAACAAACACATGAAAAGATGCTCAACATCACCCATTATCAGAGAAATGCAAATCAAAACCACAATGAGGTACCATTTCATGCCAGTCAGAATGGCTGCAATCCAAAAGTCTACAAGCAATAAATGCTGGAGAGGGTGTGGAGAAAAGGGAACCCTCTTACACTGTTGGTGGGAATGAAAATTAGTACTGCCACTATGGAGAACAGTGTGGAGATTCCTTAAAAAACTGGAGATAGAACTGCCTTATGACCCAGCAATCCCACTGCTGGGCATATACACTGAGGAAACCAGAATTGAAAGACACACGCGTACCCCAATGTTCATTGCAACACTGTTTATAATAGCCAGGACATGGAAGCAACCTAGATGCCCATCAGCAGATGAATGGATAAGAAAGCGGTGGTACATATACACAATGGAGTATTACTCAGCCATTAAAAAGAATACATTCTAATGAGGTGGATGAAACTGGAGCCTATTATAGTGAAGTAAGCCAGAAAGAAAAACACCAATACAGTATACTAACGCATATATATGGAATTTAGAAAGATGATAACAATAACCCTGTATGTGAGACAGCACAAGAGACACTGATGTATAGAACAGTCTTTTGGACTCTGTGGGAGAGGGAGAGGGTGGGATGATTTGGGAGAATGGCATTGAAACATGTATAATATCATATATGAAACGAGTTGCCAGTCCAGGTTTGATGCATGATACTGGATGCTTGGGGCTAGTGCACTGAGACGACCCAGAGGGATGGTACGGGGAGGGAGGAGGGAGGGGGGTTCAGGATGAGGAACATATGTATACCTGTGGTGGATTCATGTTGATGTATGGCAAAACCAATACAATATTTAAAGTAATTAACCTCCAATTAAAATAAATAAATTTATATTTTAAAAAATAAATAAAAAAGCAGAAAATTATTTGAGTCCCTATTATTTTGATTCTGTGAAGTAATAAATGGAAACCTTAAGAGAAAAAGCTCTCCATAAATATCATTATACTGTATTTCAGTGGATTCATGAGATGAGCAACAACTGCACTGATGTTTTGAAAGGAAACTATGATGCAGGGTTCTTTGGAGGGAAACATACAGGTAATTTGTGCTATTACCTTGATAACTTTACTAAGGTGCCTGCAGGGTCTGATTCATACCCCCTGAACGCTTAAAGGTTAGCTTAGGCAGGCTTAGAGTAAGCTTTCACTAACCATGCTCAAAGGAGCTAATGCCCAAAGACTGAGTGTCAATGTTTGGATTGCTAAAAAAACAAACAAACAAAAAAAAACAGACCTGCTGCAGAGCCCAGAACACTCAAGGCAATAAACCTAGCACAGTCTTATGCAATAGGCACATTTCCATGGGAAGAAAGAAAAACTATGACCACAAGGCTGAATAGGGGACATGGAAATAAAATAAAAGGAATAAGTGAACTTGAGCGATTACTGGTAAGTCACTTTCAAAATTGGGTCAGATTTGTCTCTAGGAAAGTGATTTCTAAAATTTTCTAAGTGAGTTTCTTCCCCTGAGCAGTGTTAAATGAGCAGACCAAATTTTTCTTTAGGAAGTTTCCTTTTCTTTTGTTTAAAAGGCCCATCAATTCCTCTTCTGATTGACACATTTTTTAGCTATAAAATAAATTCAGTTTAGCTTCAGTCTTACAATCCAGAAGCCTGTCTTTCTTTATAAGTGACACATCCCTAACTCAAAACTCATAGATATTGTGATTGTACTTTAATTCTAAAAAATGAAACTTTATTTCCTTTATTTATAATTTTTATTTGGGCTTCCCCATCACCACCACCTCCCTGACACATATAAATCTGCCCTTCTAATATGATCATCATCATTAATTATACAATTGTACAAAACCAGAATTAGGAATTAAAAAGTCTCCCTTTGAATACTCAAGAAAAATAAATTAATTTTATTGTGAGACACACAATATGCTTAGAAACGTTGAGACCTTGTAAAAATATCATCTTTTAATTTTACTATCATTAAATCTAAATTCTAATTTTGATCCTCTTTTCAGTTTGGAACTCAGATAATAGAAAACACAAAGGCTGTACTTTACAGAGTACAGGTACTTTACAGAGTACAGGAAAGGAAAAATAAAATCTTCAAACAAAATATGTTTTTAGGTAAAAAATAGATAAATATATTCATATACTCAAAAATTATGCATATTTCAATTTAAAATCAGAAAAATATTTCAAATTAAAATTTTTCATTTTCTGTACCACTTCAGTTCAGTTCAGTTCAGTCGCTCAGTCATATCCGACTCTTTGTGACCCCATGAATCACAGCACGCCAGACCTCCCTGTCCATCACCAACTCCCCGAGTTCACTCAGACTCACCTCCATCGAGTCTGTGATGCCATCCAGCCATCTCATCCTCTGTCGTCCCCTTCTCCTCCTGCCCCCAATCCCTCCCAGCATCAGAGTCTTTTCCAATGAGTCAACTCTTCGCATGAGGTGGCCAAAGTACTGGAGCTTCAGCTTTAGCATCATTCCTTCCAAAGAAATCCCAGGGCTGATCTCCTTCAGAATGGACTGGCTGGATGTCCTTGAAGTCCAAGGGACTCTCAAGAGTCTTCTCCAACACGACAGGTCAAAAGCATCAATTCTTCGGTGCTCAGCCTTCTTCACAGTCCAACTCTCACATCCATACGTGACCACTGGAAAAATCATAGCCTTGACTAGACGGACCTTTGTTGGCAAAGTGATGTCTCTGCTTTTGAATATGCTATCTAGGTTGGTCATAACTTTCCTTCCAAGGAGTAAGCATCTTTTAATTTCATGGCTGCAATCACCATCTGCAATGATTTTGGAGCCCAAAAAAATAAAGTCAGCCACTGTTTCCACTGTTTCCGCATCTATTTCCCATGAAGTGATGGGATCAGATGCCATGATCTTCGTTTTCTGAATGTTGAGTTTTAAGCCAACTTTTTCACTCTCCTCTTTCACTTGCATCAAGAGGCTTTTGAGTTCCTCTTCACTTTCTGCCATAAGGGTGGTGTCATCTGCATATCTGAGGTTATTGATATTTCTCCCGGCAATCTTGATTCCAGCTTGTGCTTCTTCCAGCCCAGCGTTTCTCATGATGTACTCTGCATAGAAGTTAAATAAGCAGGGTGACAATATACAGCCTTGACGTACTCATTTTCTTATTTGGAACCAGTCTGTTGTTCCATGTCTAGTTCTAACTGTTGCTTCCTGACCTGATTACAGGGACTAATAATCACAAAATAAGACAGCTAGCTTGTCTTTAATATCAACCAAAACAAAACAAAATGCAGAAGCCCACAAATAAGAAAAGAGTTTATGGCTCAATAGGGAAGGGATATAAATGCACAGTTATGCCTGATTCCAGTTGTTGTAAAGCAGAAAACAACACAACATTGTAAAGCAATTATCCTCCAGTTAAAAAAAAAGGAGAGAGTTTATTTGGGGTCTTAAGAAATGCAGTTTGGGAGACAAAGATTCAGGTAAAATCAAGAGTGTTTTAGGGTAGAGAAAGAGTCAGGGGCTTATGTAAGCAAAAGGCATGAGGCTGGACTCTGACACAAGAAAGGATATATTTGTCCTTAGGGGGTGGCTGTCACCAGTCACCAGTCTTCCCAGCAGTCTTTTTAGGGTAAAGGTCCAGTAAGTAGATAGGCTGTCACAAGGTGAAGGCACTGTAAGTGAAGGCACCGTAAGTGTGCCTTCTAGGGTGAAGGCACCGTAAGTGTGCTGAGATTCTGACAGATGTTCTGGATGCCTTCATTAGGACAGTAAGTAGTCAAACGGTCAGATTCCATCCAGGTTGAGACTTGCATAAGTTACAATATCTCAGCGGCTTCCTGATTCCATTTTAGCAAGGTCTCTTAGTGATACCAACTCCATTTAAATTTTTCTCCCTAAAAATAAAATAAAATTAAAAAAAATAAAATTTTCTCCCACATTAGCAAATGGTTCACAGATATTTCCTATTTGTACAGCAGTCAGTTTCTTCATAAAGCAGTGAATCAGATGTTTGGAGTTAGAAAATATCTTAGAGTGTTGTCACTTTACCCTAACACAACAGCTCTTCTTCAGTTGTTCTTCCATAATTCACCTGTGCTATACTTAGTCGCTCAGTTGTGTCCAACTCTGCGATCCCATCAACTGTAGCCCACCAGGTTCCTCTGTCCATGGGGATTCTCCAGGCAAGAATACTGGAGTGGGTTGCCATGCCCTCTTCCAGGGGATCTTCCCAACCCAGGGATTGAACCTAGGTTTCCCGCATTGCAGGTGGATTCTTTACTGTCTGAGCCACCAGGGAAGCTCTTATAAAACACCTAAGCATCTAAAACTTTGAAAAATTATCAAGAAGGTTAGGAACAGCAAAGGGAACACGTGCCAAATTCACAAGATCATCTCTTGAGGCTTATTCTTTCCATTTGTACATAAGAGTGAAGTACTAGATTATATAAAATATACGTGTGTACACTATGATATAATGTATGGTAAGGATATTTACTGTACTTCTCTATATAAGCTATACCTGGAGAAGGCAGTATGTAGTGAGTGAGCCCAGTGCTGACAGCAGGCTACCGGATAAAATGCGCTGCACCATCATCTGAAAGTTGTACAGCTTTGAACAAGCTGTTTTAGGTTTAAGTCCTGTAGTTTCCTCATCTATAAAATGTGGGTTATATTTGTACCTATTTTATTACATCATTGTGAGGACAAAATGGGTGTATATAGACAGAAAGAGAAAGAGGGAGAATTGGACATTTTCAACTGGGACTCTTAACAAAAAGATTAACAAGAGAAAACCAGTTTACTAACACTGACAAGCACGCATCACACATCATGTGTTAGAAATCTAAACAAAAAATAGCTCAAAATGACAGCTTATAATTCCTGCTTACAGAGCATCATCAGCAAAGAACAATAAATTTGTGGAGAGATGACAGGATAAAGGAAAGCAGCATAGGCTTCCAAGGTCAGCCAACTGTGGGAAGTATTGCATATACAGGACGAAACAAATGGAGCGAGGTTTGCGGTTTCCTCTGGGCTGATAAGAATGGCTTCTTTCCTCCTGGTACAGGGAGGGACCCTTTCACGTGGGAGTTTTGTCTACTTCTTGCACAAAGTAAAAGGAGGGTCAGAGCATCCTACTTGCATCTGCTGTTTCTTAAGCGCCTTTAATCAACATGACAAAGGGTATATTTTGGGGTGACGTATTCTGGTTTCCTTCCCTGTTGTGTGACATGACAATGCCAAACAGTAGTAGGAAGTAGAGTAACAGAAATTCTCATATTTTGCTGGGAGCTCTATAAAATGGTATATCCACTTTTGAAAACCAACCTTCATTTTTTAAAAATTGAGTTTAATATATTCTTACCGTATGATGAGGTAATTCCACTTCTAGGTATTTCCAATTCTAGGTATTTATGCAAGAGAAATGAAAACTTACATTCATGAGAAATTTTGCTCAGGAATGCTCATCACAGCTTTATTCATGACTGGAAATAACCCAAATGTCCATCAATAAAAGATCAAATAAACAAATTGTGGTATGTTCATACTCAGCAATAAAAAGGAACAGCTGAAACACACAATAACATGGATAAACCTCACACATTATTTTGATCAAAAGAAGCTACATAATACAGAGTACACATTGTACAGTTCAATTTTTATGAATTTCAATAATGGACAAAACTAATTAGTAAACTAATTTTTAAAGATTGAGTAGTGGCTACCTCTTACAGGGTTAGAAGGAGTGACCTGAAAGATACACAAGGGGACTTCTGAGGTGACAGAAAAGATCTATACTTTGATAGGGATGTGAGTTGCACAGAGACGTTCATTTGTCAAAGCTCATCAAACTATATTCTTAAGATATGTGCATGTCACTGTTTTAATAGCTAAGAATTCTATCTTTATGGAACAAGCAGCTAATTCATCTCTTTTATTTTAAAAAAATATTTACTTAACATTTATTGATCATTTACTGTATGCTAAACAGTTCTTTGCTATACTATACACTGTATATATACTATACACTGTATATATATTATACACTATATATATACTATACACTATATATACACTATACACTGTATATACACTATACACTGTATATATCCTATACACTATGTATACACTATACACTGTATATATCCTATACACTGTATATATCCTATACACTGTATATACACTATACACTGTATATATACTATACACTGTATATATATTATACACTATATATATACTATACACTATATATACACTATACACTGTATATACACTATACACTGTATATATCCTATACACTATGTATACACTATACACTGTATATATCCTATACACTGTATATATCCTATACACTGTATATACACTAACACTGTATATATACTATACACTGTATATACACTGTACACTGTATATATCCTATACACTGTATATACACTATACACTGTATATACCCTATACACTGTATATATACTATACACTGTATATACCCTATACACTGTATATATACTATACACTGTATATACCCTATACACTGTATATATACTATACACTATATATACACTATACACTGTATATATAACACACACACACTATGCTGTCTTGTGCTGTGCTTAGTTGCTCAGTCGTGTCCGATTCTTTATGACCCCATGGACTGTAGCACGCCAGGCTCCTCTGTCCATGGGGATTCTCCAGGTAAGAATACTGGACAGGTTGTCATGCCCTCCTCCAGGGGATTTTCCCAACCCAGGGATTGAACCCAGGTCTCCTGCATTGCAGGCAGATTCTTTAGCAACTGAGCCACCAGGGAAGCCCATATATATATATATACAGTATATATACAGTGTATACATACATATATATATATACATACATACATATATACACTATACACTTTGTATATACATCTCAGATATGCAGATGACACCACTCTTATAGCAGAAAGTGAAGAAGAACTAAAGAGCCTCTTGATGAAACTAAAAGAGGAGAGTGAAAAAGTTGGCTTAAAACTCAACATTCAGAAAACTAAGATCATGGCATTTGGTCCCATTTTTTCATAGCAAATAGATAGGGAAACAATGGAAATAGTGACAGACTTTATTTTGGGGGCTCCAAAATCACTGCAGATGGTGACTGCAGCCATGAAATTAAAAGACACTTGCTCTTTGGAAGGAAAGTTATGACCAACCCAAACAGCATATTAAAAAAAAGCAGAGACATTACTTTGCTGACAAAGGTCTATATAGTCAAAGCTATGGTTTTTCCAGTAGTCATGTATGGATGTGAGAGTTGAACTATAAAGAAAGCTGAGTGCTGAAGAACTGATGCTTTTGAATTGTGGTGTTGGAGAAGACTCTTGAGAGTCCCTTGGACAGCAAGGAGATCCAACCAGTCTATCCTAAAGGAAATCAGTCCTGAATATTCATTGGAAGGACTGATGCTGAAGCTGAAACTCCAATACTTTGGCCACCTGATGCAAAGAACTGACTCATTTGAAAAGACCCTGCTGCTGGGAAAGATTGAAGGCAGGAGGAGAAGGGGATGGCAGAGGACAAGATGGTTGGATGGCATCACCGACTCAATGGACATGAGTTTAAGTAAGCTCCGGGAGTTGGTGATGATGGACAGGGAAGCCTGGCATGCTGCAGTCCATGAGACTGCAGAGTCAGACACAACTGAGCAACTGAACTGAACTGAACTGATACATTTTGTTATAAGCACTCTCATATAATTTATAATTAGTCAATAGTTTAGGTGTTCTTATTATCATTATTATATAGCAATGTGTAATAATATAAATTAATAAAAATGAATTGTTATAATAATATATTGGTTTATAACAAGTTAAATAACTTAACCAAGTCCACACTACTAGTGAGAGATATTACTGGGGTCAGAAGTCTTATTGCTTGAAATGCTATCCTGTCTTCCTTACTTCAAACTGAGTTTCTGATGTAATCTTATAACGAGACCAAATCATGTTAACTGTAGTTCAGTTACTTGTATTTTTTAAAATTAGAGACACATGTACCGCAATGTTCATCTCAGCACTGTTTACAATAGCTAGGGCATGGAAGCAACCTAGATGTCCATCAGCAGATGAATGGATAAGAAAGTTGTGGCACATATACACAATGGAATATTACTCAGCTATTAAAAAGAACGCATTTGAATCAGTGCTAATGAGGTGGATGAAACTGGAGCCTATTATACAGAGTGAAGTAAGTCAGAAAGAAAAATACCAATACAGTATATTAACCCATATATATGGAATTTAGAAAGATGGTAACGATGACCCTATATGTGAGATAGCAAAAGAGACATAGATGTAACTTTTGGACTCTGGGAGAAGGCAGGGGTGGGATGATTTGAGAGAATAGCATTGAAACATATATATTACCATATGTGAAATAGATCGCCAGTCTACGTTCAATGCATGAGACAGGGCACTCAGGGCCGTTGCACTGGGATGACCCTGAGGGATGGGATGGGAAGGGAGGTGGGAGGAGGGTTCAGAACAGGGGACACATGTATACCCATGGCTGATTCATGTCAATGTATGGCAAAAACCACTACAATATTGTAAGGCAATTAGCTTCCAATTAAAATAAACTAATTTACAAAAAAAGTTATTGTTTGAACAATAGGTGAGACATGGAAAAAACCTAAGTGTCCACTAATGGATGAATGGATAAAGAAGTTATGGCATATATATTAAACAAAATATTATTCAGCCATAAAAAAATGAGGAAAGCCTACTATTTGTGACAGCATGGATAGAACTTGAGGATATTATGCTAAGTGAAATAAATCAGATAGAGAAGGCAAATACTATACAATCCCACCTTTTTGTGAGATCTAAAAGAAATATGAACAAAAACACCCAAACTCATAGAAAAAGAGATCTGACTTGTGGTTAGCAGAGGTGGAGTTTCGAGGAGCAAGGAGTTGTAGAAAGTTAGGGAAAAGGTACAAGCTTTTAGTTATAAGATGAACAAGTACTAGAGATGTAACATGCAACGTGATGACTATAGCTCACACTGCTATATGATACATAAGAAACTCTTAAGATGGTAGATCCTAAGAATTCTCACCACAAGGAGAAGCTCTTTTTCCCAATTTTTTTCTTTTTATTGTATGTGAAAATGGAAGTCAGTTGAACCAATTATGGTAATCATTTCACAACATATGTAAATCAAATCATCATTCTGTATGCTTTAAATATATACAGTGATGTATGTTAATTATTTTTCAATAAAACAAGAAATTTAAAAAATTTGACATAATTGCAGACTTCTGATTTATAGAACCGAGATTACAAATGGATATTTTTATAAGCCACTAATGCTGTTCTCGAGAAGGCAATGGCAACCCACTCCAGTACTCTTGCCTGGAAAATCCCATGGACAGAGGAGCCTGGTAGGCTGCAGTCCATGGGGTCGAGAAGAGTCAAACATGACTGAACGACTTCACTTTCATTTTCATGCATTGGAGAAGGAAATGGCCACCCACTCCAGTGTTCTTGCCTGGAGAATCCCAGGGACAGGGGAGCCTGATGGGCTGCCGTCTATGGGGTCACACAGAGTCGGACACGACTGAAGCAACTTAGCAGCAGCAGCAGCATGCTGTTCTCAGTCACTAAGTTGTGTCAGACTCTTTGCAACCCTATGGACTGTAGCCTACCAGGCTCCTCCGTCCATGGGATTTTCCAGGCAAGAATACTGGAGTGGGTTGCCATTTCCTCCTCCAGGGGATCTTCCCAACTCAGGGATCAAACCCACGTCTCCTGCATTGGCAGGCAGATTCTTTACCACTGAGCTACCTGGGAAGCCATAAGCCCCTATATATTTGTAATTCATTACAACAGCAATAGAAAAATAATACAGAGGTCTTGCTTTTCTTTAGACTGGGCACCAGCCACCGCCAAAGAACTTTCCAAGCAAGATGATATGATAACACTCAAACGTTTAATATCATGGCATACCCACATTAGATGTTAAGTATACTTTCAAAAAATAAAAAAACAATTTACTGACGGGTCTTTTGATGACCATGAGCAGGAAGCTAGTCAATCTACTCAAATGAAAGGGAGTTTGTTGTAACAATATGAGAGGAAATTCTGGACCACCAGCACAGCTAATGAACCTCGTCATTCCACAAAAGAAAAACAGCCCAATAAGTACTCCTGGAGAAGGTTTCCTTCACATCTTCAAGCCAGAGCACAGTCAGAATAAACACAAAAATAGATCATTGTCAACAAATTAGTTAAAATTAAGTGCTCCATCTCCATGCACACTCTGCACATTTATGGTTCATTTGATAAAGCCCTCTATGTGTTGTGTGCCGTGCTAAGTTGCTTCAATCATGTAGCCCACCAGGTTCCTCTGTCCATGGGATTTTCCTGGCAAGAATACTAGAGTGGGTTACTAGGTCCTCCTCCAGGGAGGGATTGAACCCATGTCTCTTATATCTCCTGCATTGGCCGGTGAGATCTTTACCACTAGCACCACCTGGGAGTCCTAAAGCCCTCTCTGTACCTGACTATATAGGAGCTGTGTTGTAACTTAGGATTTAAACAATTATCTACAGCAGTGGCGATGGTGGGAAACAGAGGAGGTGGGGTGCAGAGAGTTCGTGAGTAGTAGAATTCATGGGTCTCCATGATGGATTGGGTGTAGAGGGACAGAGAAGGAAGAACTTCGTGATTCTCAGGATTTTAGCTCCTCTGGAAACTCCAGGAGGACTGCCAAAGTCCAGTCTCCTTCCCTTCCTCAGCCTACAACCAGACTACATTTCCCAGCCTCTGCTGGGTTTGGTATGGCCATGTGAGGATGTTCTACTCTGTCATGTGATTCCACTTATATGAGGTACCTAGAGCAGTCAAATCCATAGAGACAGAGAATAGAATGGTGGTTGCTGGGGGTCGGGGGTTGTGTGGAGAGGAGGGACTGAGAAGTTATTTCATGGGTATAGAGTTTCGGTTTTGCAAGACGAAAATCATTCTGGAGATTGATTGCACAACAATGTAAATGTATTTAGCACTACTGAACTGTGCACTTTAAAATGATTAAGATGCTTTGTATATTTTACCAAATTAAAAAATTAATTGAAAGTAAACACAAACGCAGGAGTTCTTTAAAGGAGAGCGTGTATAGGAGAAAATGACTCACAGCTAACATTTCAGGAAATTTTCCTGACCAAGCCAGCTCAGCTGTGATTGTTCTTTTCTGTACCTTATCTATTTATTTTGTATTTAATCACTTTGATCTTTTGGATAAATAACTGATTTTTGTCATGCTTTTGCATGAATTTAGATTATGTGCTATGTGTTCAGTCAGTCTCGTCCAACTCTTTGTGGCCCTGTGGAATGTAGCCTGCCAGGCTACTCTGCCCATGGAATTTTCCAGGCAAGAATACTGGAATGGAGTGCCATTTCCTCCAGAGGACTCTTCCCAACCCAGTGATTGAACTCTCGTCTCTTGCATTTCGTGCATTAGCAGATGCTTTACCACTAGCACCACCTGGAAACCCCCATTAATGAATAGATTATAAACCCTTTCAGAATAGACATTCTTTTCCACTTCTCTGTAAATAGTAAATGTTTACTTTAGAACTACACAGATTTAGGAAATTCCAAGCTTTCATTGTGAATTACTAGTAAGAAAGATTAAAACCAAAACTAGTGGATGCACCGACTGCATGTTCTGTATTTTACAATGTCTAGTCCGAGACGTCCTTTCAAGTCTTCTCAGCTGTTACCCAGGATCATGGTAAACAGAACAAAAGACATAATTCACACACACAAAATCTTAGCTCTCCCTCACACAATCAACTAGTCTGATTAGTAAAATTACTTTAAGATGGTCTTGAAGAACAGGTTTATTTTCTCTGGCTGCAGCACACAGCATGTGGGATCTTAGTTCTCTGACCAGGAATCAAACCTGCACCCCCTGCTTTGAAAGTGCAGAGTCTTAACCACTGGACTGCCAGGGAAGTCCCTGGAGGATACTTACATTCTCTGACTTTTGCCTGCAACTTGCCTGGGGCTTGGTTGAAACAAGTGTCTGCCCTTCTACAGTTCACTTCCCCTCCTTTCTCAAACATCAAATTGTGTTCCCTTCAACTCAGGTCATCGAGGAGTGTTCAAAGGCTGGTAATACTCATATGGGTGCTCAGTGCTGGCTGGAATTTTATTTCCTTAAATAAACCAAAACAATACCATATTTAATAAGAAAAATTCAACACAATATAGAAAAGAAGGGAGGAAGGAAATTGACATTTGCTGAATGTGTACTTTGTGCCAAATTTCATGTAAGAGTCTACTTCAATATCAAGTTATTGTTCTATAACTTTTAACCTTAAGATTAGAATGCCTTTTTTTTTGTTTGTTTGATGTAGGAAATTTTATTTGCTCATTCTATATGTATGAAGGGAAATTAAATTTATTCATAAAATTTGTATTATTTAACTAGCTACTATGACTTCACAGATCCTGGTTATAATTAACATAATCAATATAAGACTATTTAGACTATCTCTCATTGAGGAAAAAGGCACTTACATTTCTTTTAGAATCAATTATGGTTCACATAAAAATAAATGATGATTACAAGAGAAATATTTTTAAAACACATTTTAGAACTAGACTTCTGAGACTGTTTCCTGAACCCCAACCCTCCCTAAGGCAATAAACTTATCTATTAACCCTTATTTGAAATTTGTTTAATTAATTCATCACAGAATTCTTGTAGCAAGTATTTTAATGAAGTAGGAATATTGCCTTTCAGTGAAATTTATGTGCCAATTAGGTGTTATGGGGTATGCTAATGCAAATGCAATGTATTTTTTGTTACAATTAAATATTCACCATAATGGAAATTTAAAATGTAACTTGGAAAAACAACTCCTAAATGGAGACTATTTGTGCAACAATTTTCTAGAACTTCCCTCCTCAGACTAATAATAAACACGTTAGTGCACATTTAGAACAGCAGCATCCCAAGTTCTTTCTGGTGCCTTTTGGGACTCACACAGCTGCATTTTTCACTTAGAAATCCCATTAACCCAACTATACTAAAGGATTTTTACATTGTCCCATTTCAAGTCCCTTGCACATTGTAGAAACATTCACAAAATGAACAGAGTATATCTGTCTTAAATCTCACGCATTTGGTCTTCACAAAGCAGTCATACGTGGTATATTTACTAATACCTGATAAGGCATTAAAAATTTTTTTTAATATTTATTTATTTGGCTGCACCAGGTCTTAGTTGCAGCACGCAGAGTCTTTAGTTGGAGCACGTGGGATCTTTCAGTTGTGAAATGTGGGCTTTTAGTTGTGGCACGTGGCATCTAGTTCCCCATCCAGGGATCGAACCCAGGTACCCTGCACTGGGAGGATGGAGTCTCAGCCACTGGACCACCAGTATTTTTTGATTATTAGATATTATAGAGAATCACTCGTGGAACATATTTATAGACCAGGCTTGCATGAGGTGTACATTAATTCTGAACACCTATAGGTAAATACAAATCTAAAATATTTAAAAACTAATTTAATTAAAATTCCCCTTGTGCCCAAAGGGAAAAAGAAATTTTCCCATTTTCCTTCATTTTAGCATTTCGTTTTAGAAAACTTGAAGCTGTAATTGCTTTCTCTGTCTCCTGGAGATGTATGTAAATCTTTTTTACAACTAAGTGAGCTTTTTCCCAGTTCAGCATCTCAAGAATCTCTTTTTTGGAGCCACCTTTTTGAAACTGAACCTCCAGAAGCACGGTTTCCTAGCTACCTGGACTGACTGGGGATGCTTAGCTACAAGATGGGACTTCTCAATTGTTGAAAAGATATGAGAAAAGAAAAGAAAATTTTCCCCTTTGGTAAAGATAGTTAACGTATGTTTATAAAAGGGTGAGATTTGTTTTTGATTTTACATCTTTTTAGTCATTAACTGTGATAGGCATGGTGTAATGCTTACACCATGTAAGCACAGTAATAAAACTTTTTTCTTTTTTGAGTACCTTTGTGGAAATGTTTCCGGGTTGTCAGTAAATTTATTTAAAATTATTTCCTCAACACTCATGTTCCATTGACTAGTGCTCAGTTACAGGGCCACAGCTACAGAGGGAATAGAGAGAAAATAGCTAAACTGTGTGTCCATGTAAACAAGGGAAGGAAAACTTCACGACTGAGGTCAAACTGATGACTGGCTGTGGGGTGGGGGCGGGGGTGGGTGGCTAGGTGGGGAAGCTGCAAATTAACTAACAATAGATTAACAAAGAATAATTTATTATGCTTAAAAGAGTACTCAGTTCGTAATTTCCTGATTCAGTTCAGTTCAGTCGCTCAGCCGTGTCTGACTCTTTGCGACCCCATGAGTTGCAGCACGCCATGCGTCCCTGTCCATCACCAACTCCTGGAGTTCTCTCAAACTCATGTCTATCAGGTCGGTGATGCCATCGAGCCATCTCATCCTCTGTCATCCCCTTCTCCTCCTGCCCCCAATCCCTCCCAGCATCAGAGTCTTTTCCAATGAGTCAACTTTTTGGTGAGGTGGCCAAAGTATTGGAGTTTCAGCTTTAGCATCATTCCTTCCAAAGAACACCAGGACTGATCTCCTTTAGAATGGACTGGTTGGATCTCCTCATAGTCCAAGGGACTCTCAAAAGAATCTTCTCCAACACCACAGTTCAAAAGCATCAAGTCTTCGGCACTCAGCTTTCTTCACAGTCCAACTCTCACATTCATACATGACCACAGGAAAAACCATAGCCTTGACTAGACGGACCTTTGTTGACAAAGTAATTTTGAATTACTTTTAAATTTTGAATTTAAATGCTTTTGAATATGCTATCTAGGTTGGTCATAACTTTCCTTCCAAGGAGTAAGCGTCTTTTAATTTCATGGCTGCAATCACCATCTGCAGTGATTTTGGAGCCCAGAAAAATAAAGTCTGACACTGTTTCCACTGTTTCCCCATCTATTTCCCATGAAGTGATAGGACCGGATGCCATGATCTTCGTTTTCTGAATGTTGAGCTTTAAGCCAACTTTTTCACTCTCCACTTTCACTTTCATCAAGAGGCTTTTTAGTTCCTCTTCACTTTCTTCCATAAGGGTGGTGTCATCTGCATATCTGAGGTTATTGATATTTCTCCTGGCAATCTTGATTCCAGCTTGTGCTTCTTCCAGCCCAGTGTTTCTCATGATGTACTTTGCATATAAGTTAAATAAGCAGGGTGACAATATACAGCCTTGAGGTACTCCTTTCCTGATTTGGAACCAGTCTGTTGTTCCATGTCCAGTTAGAACTGTTGCTTCCTGACCTGCATATAGGTTTCTCAAGAGGCAGGTCAGGTGGTCTGGTATTCCCATCTCTTTCAGAATTTTCCACAGTTTATTGTGATCCACACAGTCAAAGGCTTTGGCATAGTCAATAAAGCAGAAATAGATATTTTTCTGGAACTCTCTTGCTTTTTCCATGATCCAGCGGATGTTGGCAATTTGATCTCTGGTTCCTCTGCCTTTTCTAAAACCAGCTTGAACATCAGGAAGTTCACGGTTCATGTACTGCTGAAGCCTGGCTTGGAGAATTTTGAGCATTACTTTACTAGCATGTGAGATGAGTACAATTGTGCAGTAGTTTGAGCATTCTTTGGCAAAATTCCCTGAATAGTTAGAGATAAATGTTTATATACCAGCTTAAAATAAGGAGGATAATTTAGGGCTTCAAAGGGAAAGTATGTTTCCCACTGAAAGGAAGGTTCTATTGAGTTTTTTTATGCTAATATCAGCTGAGTTTGGGCTTCCCGGGTAGCTCAGACGGTAAAGAATCTGCCTGCAATGCAGGAGACCTGGGTTCGATCCCTGGGTCGATAATATCTGCTGGAGATGGAAATGGCAACCCACCCCAGTATTCTTGCCTGGAGAATCCCATGGACAGAGGAGCCTGGTGGGCTACGATCCATGGGGTTGCAAAGAACTGGACATGACTAAGCAACTAACACACATAAACGCAGCCAAGTTTACACTTTCTCGTGCTGAGGGTCAGTCTTCTTTCAAGAAGGAAACTTTCTTAGAGGAGGGTAAATGGCAGCTGTATTTTCTTGAGGTTCTGCTTAAGTTCAGATAACAATTTTTTTCCCATGGCTGCTGATTCCTGAGATGTTTCCAGTTTAAAACTGTTTCCAGACCACTTTCATACCACTTTGGTGAGCTGTTAATGCCTTCAGTTTGATAACAACTAGCTAGCTTTTGCTTCTGCAGAAGATCAGATTCATATGTCTTCCCCAACACAGAACACGTTCAACACTTACTCAGTGAAGAAATCCTAATGTTCCATCCTGTCAGTGCATCCAGGAGGAGAGTGACTTAGTGCATAGCTTGTCACTTAGTGACTTAGTGCACAGAGAAGATCTTGTCTCCTCTCAGTGACAGAGAAACCAGCGCAGGGGTTGGATTTTTATTTACCCTTAGGTAATGTATGAAGTAATGTATGCCTCCTTCAGGCCTGGCCCATGAAAATGTTCCAAGAGTGATTCTCTATATGCTTTCTCCATCTCATATTTTGAGATAGAGAAACTAGATGCCACATTTATATGGCTTTTCCAGTTGTTCATTGCTAACATATAGAACATATCCTGGTTCAAATAGGTTAATATGCAAGTGGACGCAATTTTTCCCACACTCGGATATCTAGGATGGAAGTAGTCATTTGAAAAGGGCCATCTGCTGGTCTTGGAGAGCCTCCCATAGATGAGGAAGGCAAGTGGGACTCCACTGGGGACATAGACTCTGGAAGCAGCCATTCTGGTGGGCTTGTTCCACCATGAGGATGCCGATGCTGTCAAAAGCCATTCTGGAATCCTCACTCTAGTTTATTAGTGCTGACGTGGCCCTGCCCATCAGGCAGTTAGCACCAGTGCTGGGATACCCCAGACCAAGCAGCTAGCCAGGCAGGGCTGTAGCATCACCTATCAGCAGACCAGTTGCCATAGGAACCCCTGAGTCCCAAACCAGTTGGGGACAAAATCCACCTACCAGTGGGCCAAAGCCAACTCCAGGAACCCTAGAACTCTGCAACCAGAGACCCCAGTACCCAGCTCCACCCACCCCTGGGGGAACACCAGCCCTAGGGCTACCCCAATCCCTTTAGCCAGCCAAGACCAGGCCCCACCAGCTAGCAAGTCAACACCAGCCTCAGGACACCTTCAGCCCCTCACCTAAATGCCTCAGGGTCTAGCCTCTCCTACCAGTGGGCTGACACCAGCTTTTCCCTGGTGGCTCAGATGGTGAAGAATCTCCCTGCAATGCAGGAGACCCTGGTTCCATCCCTGGGTTGGGAAGATCCCTGGAGAAGGGAATAGCTACCCTCTCCAGTATTCTTGCCTGGAGAATTCTATGCACAGAGGAGCCTGCTGGGCTACAACCATGGGATTGCAAAGAGTCCTACACGACTGAGTGATTAACACACACTTGGAACACCTCAGAGTCCACAGTCAACTGTGTCAGGAACCAACCTCACCTACCAGCAGGCCGACACCAGCCCCAGGGACCCCATAGGCCAGGCCTTGCCCACCATCGGGCTGACACTGGCTCTGAGACACCCTACCTTGCAGCCAGCCATCTGGCTTCACCCACCAGTGGACCAGCAATAGCCCAGAGCCCCAGCCGAGGGTAGGCTCTGCAGTCAGCTGCTTTGTGACCCAACCACCTCAACCACAGGCTAATATCTTATTAGTCTTAGGTGCATAACATAGTGCTGGGTGGGGTTGATACTGGTACACAGGTCAATGGAGCAGAACAGAGAGCCCCAAAGTGAACCCACACATACATGGGCAATTAATCTATGACAAAGGAGGCAAGACTATATACAGTGGGAAGAAGATAGCCTTTCAATAAATGGTATTGGGGGGACTTTGCTTGTGGTCCGGTGGCTAAGTCTCCTTGCTACCAATGCAGGGATCTGGCTTTGACCCCTACTCAGGGAACTAGATCCCACGTGCACACCACAATAAAGAGTTCACATGCTGCAACTAAAGATTCCACAGGATGCAATGAAGAGTGAAGATCCCACGTGCTGCAGCTAAGGCCTGTGCAGCCAAATAAATAAGCATTTCAATAAATAAAAATAAATGGTGTTGGGAAAACTGGACAGATACATGCCAAAGAAACAAACTGGACTACTTTCTCACACCACAGACAAAAACAAACTCAAAATGGATTAAAGACCTAAATGTTAAGAACTGACATCATAAAACTCCTAGAAGAAAATATAGGTAGTACACTCTTTTACATGTCTTAGCAACATTATTTTAGATCTATCTCCTCAGGGAAGGGGAAAAAAAGCAAAACAAGCAAATGAAACTACATCAAACTAAAAAGATTTTGTACAGCAAAGAAAACAATCAACAAAATGAAAAGACTGCTACTGAATGGGAGAGGATATTTCTAAATGATATATCTGGTAAGGGGTTAATATCCAAAATATATGAAGAACTCATACAACTCAACATCAAAAAAATAAAAAACAATCCAATCAAAAAATGAGTGAAGAAACTGAATAGACATATTTCCAAAGACATACAAATGGCCAATGGGCACATGAAGAGATGCTCAACATTACTAACCATCAGGGAAATGCAAATCAAGACCACAGTGAAATATCACCTCAAGAATACTGGAGTGGGTAGCCATTCCCTTCTCCAGGGGATCTCCTTGACCCAGGGAATGAACCTGGGTCTCCTGCATTGCAGGCAGACTCCTTACTCTCTGAGCCATCAGGGAAGCCCTTTTTAAAAAGAGTAAACCCTGCTGCTGCTGCTGCTAAGTTGCTTCAGTTGTGTCCGACTCTGTGCGACCCCATAGATGGAAGCCCACCAGGCTCCCCTGTCCCTGGGATTCTCCAGGCAAGAACACTGGAGTGGGTTGCCATTTCCTTCTCCAATGCATGAAAGTGAAAAGTGAAAGTGAAGTCGCTCAGTCGTGTCCGACTCTTAGCGACCCCATGGACTACAGCCTACCAGGCTCCTCCATCCATGGGATTTTCCAGGCAAGAGTACTGGAGTGGGGTGCCATTGCCTTCTCCTAGAGTAAACCCTAATCACAAGGAAAAATATTTTTCCTTTTTATTTTGTGTCTGTATGAGATAATGGATGTTCACTAACATTATTGTGGTAATCATTAAAAAAGAAGAACAAGCAAAGGAAACAAAAACTCAGGGAAAAAAAATCTAAGCGAAAGTGCAAGACCTCTATTTACAAAAGCTGTCAAAGCTGACCAATGGACATAATTTTTTTCCTTCTAACTAAATGGAAAATCATTGTACATGGACTGGTTTGGAAGACCCAAATATAATGGTGTTTCTTTTGCCAAAATTAAATCTATAAATTTCAAGGCAAGTCCACTTAAAATCACAGTTGGATTAAAAAAAGAACTTGACAAGATGATTCTAAAGTTCCTCTGATTCTCGGTAGCAGTCTTTGTTATAGCAAGGGACTGGGAGCTACTTAATGTGCATTGGGAAGGAACAATAGGATGCTAAATAGTTATTAAAAAGAATGAAGCTGAACTATAAATATTGACACTGAAAGTTTTCCAAGATCTATTGTTAATGAAAAAGCAAGGTACAGAACAGAGTGCATTCTACACTACAACCAGGGCCAAGAAGGAAGGAACGTATGTGTGTATACATACGCACACATGCTTGTGTATATCTAGAATACTTCTGGAACAATAGAGAAAAATCTAATAACGATAGTTTCCTTGGAGAAGGGAATTTCTGGAAGTGAGGGTTACAGATGGGAGGGGAAACTTACTTTTCACATAGCCTTTCATCATCATGTACATGCATGAATTAAAAAGAAAGAAAAACATTTATCAAACAAGTTCAGTTGGAAGCATATGCATAAGAATAGGCAGATTCTGACAAAGAAGACCATGTAGGGGATTTATTCAACTGAATTTCCAGATATACACAAAGTTGTAGTAATTAAAATTCTGTGATAGCAGACCTAGAATAGACAAATAGATTGATGAAACAAGGAGACCCAGGTATACTGTGTTAGTCTAGATCCTCTGAGAACCAAGTTATGAGATACTGCTGCACTGTTGGTGGGGATGTAAATTGATACAGTCACTGTGAAGAACGGTATGGAAGTTCCTTAAAAAACTAACACTAGAACTACCATATGACCCAGCAATCCCACTACTGGGCATATACCCTGAGGAAACCATAATTCAAAAGGACACATGTACCCCAGTGTTCATAGCAGCACTATTTGCAATAGCTAGGACATGGAAGCAACCTAAATGTCCAACAGATGACTGGATAAAGAATATACACATATACAATGGAATATTACTCAGCCACTAAAAAGAATGAAACAGGGCCATTTGTAGAGATGTGGATAGACATGGAGTTTGAAATAGTCAGAAAGACAAAAACAAATACAGTATATTAACCCTTATATGTGAAATCTAGAAAAATGATACAGTTCAGTTCAGTCGCTCAGTCGTGTCCGACTCTTTGCAACCCCATGAATCGCAGCATGCCAGGCCTCCCTGTCCATCACCAACTCCCAGAGTTCACCCAGACTCAAGTCCATCGAGTCAGTGATGCCATCCAGCCATCTCATCCTCTGTCATCCCCTTCTCCTCCAGGTGAACATATATCTAGGGCAGGAATAGAGACACAAGTGTAGAGAATGGACGTGCAGATGCAGAGGGGGAAGGAGAAGGCAGGGCGGGTGGGGTGTTAGGACTGACATGTGTACACTGCTCTGTGTGAAATAGATAGCTAGCAGGAACCTCCTATGAAGCACAGAAAGGTCAACTTGGTACTCTGTGATGACCTAGATGGGTGGGATGGTGGGGAGAAGGGTAGAGGGAGGCTGAAAAGGGAGTAGATATATACGTACACATATAACTGATTCACTTCATTGTACAGCAGAAACTAACACAACATTGTAAAGCAATTATACTCCAACTTTAAAAAAAACAAGAGCTCATCTGCCACCACTAAAGATCTTGTATACACCAACGAAGATCAAAGATCCCAAGTGCTGCTGCAACTAAGACCCGGAGCAGCCACATAAATAAAAACAAATATTAAAAAGGGAGAATATTAAAGGAACATCAGAGGATGTAAGTGACTGTGATTATATACAATGTATTCCATATAGAGTAAATGGTGGTATTTATGTGCAATATATTATGTTTTATGGAATATTGTGAATCCTTTAAAAAGAAAAGAATATTATAGCTTTATATAAAACTAGTACATAAAGATCTCCAAGATCTCTTTCACTATTAAGTGAAAATCAATGTGTGGAACAATGTTATAATGACTTCTTTTGTGTTAACTTTTAAAACAAAAGAAAAATCTGTATGGATAGTATATGTTAATAAATGTAATTTTTTTCTAGGAAGAATCACATGCTATCATGTTTTTCTTTTCTGAATGGTTTCTATTCTCTAGCCATGAACGGTTATTGCTTTTATTATTTAAAAATATCCATAGATGGAGAGTGAGATTATGGTCTCCTCTGTATTTTTTTCTGAATTTGAAAAAATAGCAAGCATTATTTTTTAAATTCATTTTTAAAATTTAGGCTGCACTGCAAGGATGTGAAATCTTAGTTCCCTGATCAGGGATCAAACCTCTGCCTACTACAGTGGAAGCAGGGAGACTTTCCCAGACTGCCAGGGATGTTCCAATAATATTATTTTAAATAACATTTAAAAAAAAAGAAAAACTTTACAATAAAGAAGTTGAATCTGATGCCTATGGTTTATTGTGGCATGAAAAGAGAAAGTTGTACAGCAAATGTATTATAAGAGCCTCTTTATTAATTAAAAACAAACATATGGAACTATATAATGTACTTGTATAAATATGGATAAATAGTATAATAGATGTTGATACACTATGGATATAGATGCACACCCAGACACTAAGCAGTTAACAGGGCTGATGGGTGGAGAGGGAAGTGATGCTGAGGGTATAGATGAAAGAGGACTTCAACTGCACACACGTCTTACTTCTGTATTGTAGTCTTTACCGTTTTTCTTATTCCTTATACTTTTACAGAGTCACTAGACTGTATCTAAGACTTTCCTTCTAAGTTAGATTTTTTTTTTAAGTTCTCAACAATTATCAGTTGCTGTCTCTTCACTAACACTTCACTAGCATCCTTCCTATTCTCTTCTGGAACTCCTATATATACAGATCTAGATCTATCTTTGAATTTATTTTTAGGCACCTTTACTGAGATATAATTCACATAACGCATAATCATTCACCCACTACTAAATATATATTCGAAATGTCTTAAGTGTCTTCCATGTTTCTCAACTGCTTTTTCACATTTTGGAAACAATCCTTTTGACTGTGGGTACTCTGGATGAACTTATCCATACTATTTCCTAAGTCCATGGAAACATTGCTTCTTTCCTCATCCCTTGTCCTAATCATCTCTACCACCTAGCTGTTTCTAAGTTACATCTTTTTTGCAGTAGACCAGTAATATATTCAGTTCAGTCCAGTTCAGTCGCTCAGTCGTGTCCAACTCTGCGACCTCATGAACCACAGCACGCCAGGCCTCCCTGTCCATCACCAACTCCCAGAGTCCACTCAAACCCATATCCATTGAGTCGGTGATTGCCATCCGACCATCTCATCCTCTGTCATCCCCTTCTCCTGCCTTCAATCTTTCCCAGCATCAGGGTCTTTTCAAATGACTCAGTTCTTCACATCAGGTGGCCAAAGTATTGGGTTTCAGCTTCAACATCAGTCCTTCCAATGAACACCCAGGACTGATCTCCTTTAGGATGGAGTGGTTGAATCTCCTTGCAGTCCAAGGGACTCTCAAGAGTCTTCTCCAACACCACAGTTCAAAAGCATCAGTTCTTCAGAGCTCAGCTTTCTTTTTATTTCCAACTCTCACATCCATACATGACCACTGGAAAAACCAGAGCCTTGACTAGACAAACCTCTGTTGACAAAGTGATGTCTCTGCTTTTTGATATGCTGTCTAGGTTGGTCATAACTTTCCTTCCAAGGAGTAAGCGTCTTTTAATTTCATGGCTGCAGTCACCATCTGCCATGATTTTGTAGCCCAGAAAAATAAAGTCTGACACTGTTTCCATTATTTCCACATCTATTTGCCATGAAGTAATGGGACCGGATGCCATGCATAAGAAGCAGTAAAACAAAACAAATGTCACTACACAAGTATCAACGAATGAAATAAATTTTTGTCATATATGTCAGGATGAAGAAAACTGAAATAATCAATGAAAGAGAAAATAACTTAGGGAAAAAGAATCAGTGTAAAACAAGAAAAAGGGGAATTCAAAATTAAGATCTCTAGATAAAGTGGGAGAGAAAGATTTATGGACTCTAATAACATTGCTTAGTGCCCTGAGTGTCATGTCATTTCCGAACATGTGGACCCTGATCTATGCCACCTCAGTCTTCCCTGACAGCTCAGCAGGTAAAGAGTCTGCCTGCAATGCAGGTGACACAGGAGACTCAGGTCCAATCCCTGGGTTGGAAAGATCCCCTGGAGGAGGAATGGCAGCCCACTCCAGTATTCTTCCCTGGGAAATTCCCATGCGCAGAGGAGCCTGGTGGGTTACAGTCCATGGGGTTGCAGAGTCAGACATGACTGGATGCACTAGCACCTACACCATCTCATCGTGCAAACAGCTCCTTGCTGGATACCGCCTGCAGCAGAAAGCCTCTGTCCTTGCTACTGTAGCAAGGCTGTATGGTACCTAAACTTTAACCAGGCACTCAGGCCTGAGCACACCTTTCAGATCTTTAATCATGCAATCCCTTGCCTAACTTGTCAGTTCTTTCAGTATGGCAAAGAAGTAAGAATCTAAGACTAAATAATTAACAGGTGACCAGATTTCTTTCCTTGACTCCCCTTCAGTAATCCCATAAACAAACTGTGTGAACAAGATAAGGACTAGAGGAAGATCACAGGAAGTCCTGGAGCCTGCATGCAATGACTCTGACTCCATCTCAAGGATTAACTGAGATTACTTCTCTCCTTTCCCTATTAGTTCAGCCTGTAGAGAATTTGCCTGCAATGAAGGAGACCCCGGTTCTATTCCTGGGTCAGGAAGCTCTGCTGGAGAAGGGAACGGCTACACCCTCCAGTATTCTGGCCTGGAGAATTCCATGGACTGTATAGTCCATGGGGTCGCAAAGAGTCGGACACAACTGAGCAACTTTCACTTTTCCTTTAAAATTTTCATGATTGAGCAGAATTTCCAGAAGTAGTTTTCTGGGGGACACTGAGTTTACCATCTTCCCAGATTGCTGGCACTCTGATAAGAGACAACTTTCCTTTCTATCAGTGTTTGTAAATTTGATTCTGTAAGTGGTAAGCAGTGGGCTTTGATTCAACAATTCTGTAATCCCCCTTCTCTATCTCTCATCCTCACCCTGCTGCTGCTGCTGCTGCTGCTGCTGCTAAGTCGCTTCAGTCGTGTCCGACTCTGTGCGACCCCATAGACAGCAGCCCACCAGGCTCCCCTGTCCCTGGGATTCTCCAGGCAAGAATACTGGAGTGGGTTGCCATTTCCTTCTCCAATGCATGAAGGTGAAAAGTGAAAGTGAAGTAGCTCAGTCCTGTCCGACTCTGAGTGACCCCATGGACTGCAGCCTACTGGGCTCCTCTGTCCATGGGATTTTCCAGGCAAGAGTACTGGAGTGGGGTGCCATCGCCTTCTCCGATCCTCACCCTGACATCCCCCCAACCCAAGATTTTACTCTTTTGTTGTAACTCAGTTCAGTGCACTATGTGCCTTCTGTACCTAAAAATGAGAACAGGGAATACTGCTCTCTTGCATGTTGGGGGCCTGCATATGTTAGACACGAATGCATATTTCTTTTTAAAAAATATTTATTTGACTGCATTGCATCTTAGTTGCAGCATAGTGAAAGTGAAAGTAAGTCGCTCAGTAGTGTCCGACTCTTTGTGACCCCATGGACTGTAGTCTACCAGGCTTCTCTGTCCATGGGATTTTCTAGGCAAGAGTACTGGAGTGGGTTGCCATTTCCTTCTCCAGGGGATCTTCCTGACCCAGGGATCAAACCCAGGTCTCCTGCATTGCAGACAGACGCTTTACCCTCTGAGCCATGCAGGATCTTTAATTGCAGCATGGTAACTCTTAGTTGTGGCATGTGGGATATAGTTCCCTGGCCAGGCATCAAACCCAGGAAGCTGGGGCAGTGAGTTTAGGACCATGGGGATGGGTGAGGGGACATGGGGTGGGTGAAGGGACGTGGGGGTGGGTAAGGGACCATGGGGGTGGATGAGGGGACATGGGGGAGGGGAGGGACCATGGGGATGGGTGAGGAAGATTCTGGGAGTCTACTCTAGGATCAGAGGTGTGAGGACTGCCAGTCTGGACCTCAGCTCGCAGCCTGACAAGGGCCTCCTCGTTCTGTCTCCAGCTCAGTCTCCTAGATCCCCCACATTCAAGAGCCTTCTGTGCTGCAGGCTGGAACTCCCTTCTTCATGGCCTGGGTCATATACTCCAGTTCAACTCAATTGTCCTGGACTCTGGGAACTTCCCTCTACCTCCACCGGGAGGAGCTCCTCCCTCCTCCAAACCCGAGGAGTGATGCTTCAATACTTTGAGAAAGATCCTTACTCCCTTGCACTACAGACACCTGACAATATGTCTTACTTCCTCTTAGGGGCTGAATTGTGTACCCCAAATTCTTACATTGAGTCCTAACCTCCAGCACCTCAGAATGTGACTTTCTTTTGGCTGTGCAGTCCAGCAGGTGGGATCTTGGCTCTCCACCCAGGAACTGAACCCATGCCCCCTGCAGGGGAAGCCTGGAGTCTTAACCACTGGACAACCAGGGGTCCCCAGAATGTGACCTTATTTGGAGTAGAGCTTTTAAAGAGATAATTGAGTTAAAGTCACTACATTGGGTCCTAATCCAGTATGATTGGTGCCCTTATAAGAAGGGGAAATGTGGACCCAAACACACAGAGGGAAGGCAGTGTGAGGATAGGGTGAAGACGGCGTCTACAAGCCGAGGCGAGAGGCCTCAGGCTCCTGGGCTCCGGAACCGTGCGATGAGAAACTCCTATTGTCTAGGCCACATTGCCTGTGATATTTGTTACAGCAGCTGGAGCTGACTGATGTTCTTTCTCTGAGGCCTGTGCATTCCCACGGTGGGAAGACTCCCTTCTCTCTCCCCAGCTGGACTCCTTCAGAGTCCCCACCCCTGCCTCCTCCTGCTGTAATGGCCCTGCCTGTTCTTGTTTGCTTGTCTGGGGAATCAGCCGACAGACCTCAAGAGAAGGGGTGAGTGCTGAGGATCAGGAGGAGCAATGGGGCCCCAAGACAGAATCAGGATGAGCCTTTCATTTGTTTTTATTTGGTTTTTCAAGCTTGGATTGTGGGGGTTGCAGCTGGTGGACAGGGAAGCCAAGAAGGGACCACTGAGAGCTGATGGGGCTGGGGGAGTGGGGGGCCGGGAAGGTTCCAGTGAGGAGGCTGGAGCCTGAGGCACAGAGCAGGAGCTGAGGGGCTTGGTGGATCACCACATGGCTTGCCTCGGGGAACCAAGCAGGAACAGCAACAGGGGCCAGGTCTGTGGATGCACAAAGGCTGTGCCCAGCACAGACGAGGGCAGCCCGCAGAGACTGGTGTGGAAACTGGGTCTGTGGAGGAGTGGATGTGGGCTTAGGGAGTGGTGTAAGAGCAGACGTGGGCTCAGGGTTGGGTGTGAGTCTCTGGATCTCTTCAATCCAGTCGGTGAAGTAGGTGATGTTGGTGAAGATGCTGGGGTAGATGGGGTGTCGGCAGTCAAAACCCCAGCTGGCCAGGCCCATCAGAACCCAGGAACTGGTGAAGTCACAGACGAGGGGGCCCCCAGAATCGCCCTAGGAAAGAAACGGGAGTTCAGGTGGGTGACTGAGCCAGTTCTGAGAAGACCAGGTAGCAGGGTGGGGCTTATGAGTCTCTGCCCTCCAAACTCATTCTGTGAAAGTCCAAACACCAACTTCCCACTGCAGATCAGCCCAATTAAGCCATACAGGCAGGCACTGGAATCATGCTTCAGGAAGTCCTAATTGACCCTCAAAACAATCACAGATCTATATCCATCAATCTATGGATCCTATGCCCAGGGAGGGTGTGGTGGCCCAGGACAAAGCGCTGTCCAAGGCTGAGAAGGGACAGACAGCTGCAGG
This sequence comes from Bos taurus, assembly GCF_002263795.3. Classification (NCBI taxonomy): domain Eukaryota; kingdom Metazoa; phylum Chordata; class Mammalia; order Artiodactyla; family Bovidae; genus Bos; species Bos taurus. The sequence goes on along the minus strand of NC_037335.1, from coordinate 65,542,139 downwards.
ATCTGAGCTCAAGAGGGCTGGTCTGAGAGTGGAACCTAGCCAGCTGAAGCTGCTGCAGACCTGGATCTTGCAAACTCTGAGCTGTAGCAGCACATCCCCACCCAGGTCTGCCTCCTTTTTCACTCATTTAGTCAGTCCTTTAGTTTTCTCTCAAATTCTTGGTTGAGCATCTTCAGAAAGTGCCCATACCCAGGCCTGAGGGAGGCAGCCTGTATTGGTCAGGGAGCAATGAAAGCTGCTAGGGTCCCCTGAAAGCTGCTAGGAGTTACTGGAGTCTTGAAATGCTGTCAGGGAAGTACCACCTGGGTGGAAGTCTCTCACTTCATCACCCAAAGGGAACGTGTCATCCTTGGAGGTAGGGGGAGAGGAGCAGGATAGCTGTGCTTGCTGCCCTCCACACACAGGTCTAACACGCACATCCAGGGCAGCTTTGCCCTCAGGCACAGGAGTGAAATGTCAAGATTCCTCTTTCATGGAGTTATTGTAAATAAGGCAACCAGCCTGCCATTGTCAGGTGTGACATGTGGAAACAACACATGGAAGGGACAGGACAGGAAGGGAAGGGCATTTCATAGGGTGGAAGCATGGAGCTTTCCCGAGCTGAGATTCCAAACAGGACAACCCAACTTTCTGATGCTGGAGCAGAGGGAGCAGTGAGTGCGGACGAGGAGAGGAGGGATGGCCAGGTGGGTGGGAGGAAGAGCAATGACAAGTGGGAAGCGAGGTGGGTAGATGGGACTCAGATTCCCAGGGCCTTATGGTGGGGGTTGGAGTTGACCCCCATGGAGAACTGCCTAGGTCACGTCTAGCACCTGGATCACTCTGGTGTTGTGATCTGCTGTTGTGTGGAGAAGGAACCTGTTTTCGAGGCAAATATAGGAGAGAAGGTGAGAGATTATGGGTGGGGAGGGGCCAGGGTGATGAGAAACAATCAGATTTGGGACAATATGTTGAGGAGGCAACAGGAACTGTCAAAGCTGAGCCTATCTCAGGGAGGCTGTGCAGAGGGGAGGAACAGGCTAAGCATGGAGCCCTGGGGTCTCCAGCATTTAGAGCTGGGAGGGGAGAGGACCAGGTGCAGACTGGAGTAGCTGGCTGGTCCTGGTGCCCAGGAAACGGCAGTGAGACTTGCTCAAGTGCCAAGTGAGAGGAGGATTTGGGGCCACGGGTGTCTCTGGTAAGACAGGTTCCTGGGGATGTTGGCCATGAGGCTCTGGTGGTACTGGGGACACTTCTGGGTAGAGTGGGTTAGATTCGGGGCTATTAGGAGGAATCTCTGGGGGAAAGGAGGCAGAGAAACTGGGCAATAGTGGGAAGGAGAGTGCCACTGCACGTTTATACGAGAGCTGCGAAAGTGGAGACAAGACATGGAGCAAGGGAGCCTCTGGACACCCAGAGCTCCAGGAGGGCCTGGCTACAGTGGGCCAGGAGGCTCAGGAGAGATGGAAAATGCCTGCTGGACTGGGAAGATGAATGGTATCTTGTCCAACAGAATGCTTTGAAGTTCTCAGTGAAATAGGAAGCAAGCTCTCTAGCTGAGAGGGAAGGGTGGGGGAAGTGGTGACTTGAAGGAAAGAGAAGGGTACGTGGTGTGGCTAGCCAAAAGTAATCCTCAAGGACAGCCATCCTCATCACCAGAACCTGGGGCTATGTTACCCTACATGCCAAAAGGGACTGAGCAGCTGTGATGGAGTTGAGAATAAGGAAATAGGAAGATAATCCTGGATGATCTGGTTGGACCCAACATAAACACAAAGGTACTCATGAGGAAAGAGGGAAGCAGGAGGTCAGAGTCAGAGGAGGAGATGTGATGACAGGAGCAGAGGGAGGAGCAATGTGATTTGGTGACGTAGGAAGGGGCCACGAACTGAGGATTGCTGGGGACCTCTAAAAAGATAGAAAAAGCAAGAAAACATTTTCTCCTAGAGCCTCCAGAAGGGAGCAGCCAGGCCAACACCTTGACTTTAGACTCTGATGTCCAGAAATGTAAGATAGTACATCCTGTTGTCGGAGCCACCAATTTAAGGTGATGTCACCAGAGCACCAAGAAAGTCACACCAGGGGCTTCTTGGACATTGGGAATGTGCCGTTATCAACTCAGTTCTTCCCTTTTGGGGTCCCCACCTGGGGTGCCCTTGGCCCTCCCCACAGTGTACCCACCCTGAGCTGTTTAAGGCCAGGGGAAGGCCTGGTCCCTGTCTACCACAGGCCTCCAGGATTCGTGCAGATAAGCCTCATGGTTGCTGACATTATGGTGGAATCTGGGCCAGTCTGAGAGAGATGGGAACGGCTCCAAAAGCCTCCTGCCCCCTGGGGAGCTCTCAGAAGGTAGAGGAAGCCCCACACTAGTGTATCCCATGGAAAGTGAGCTGTGGTTTGCACTATTGAAGAGACAGAGCAAACCAAGGCAGTGTGTGTGTGTGTGTGTGTGTGTGTGTGTGTTGTGTATTGTGTGTATATGTGTTGGATGGGGTCAGGGCAGTGAATTCTACCTTGGATGAGAGGACAGGTCTAAGACAGGCCCAGAAGAACAGGTACATCCTGGTAGAAGGAGACAGACCAGGCCAGGAGATTGAAAGCCAAGACTTGCTAAGTACCTATTGAATGTCAGGCACAGTATTAAACTTTCTACAGGGACCTTATTAAGAGGAGGCTGTTAGCAACCCCATTTCATGGGTGAGGAAACTTAGCTAAGGTCACAATCCCAGTAAATGACAGATTGAATACTGAAACCATGGCTCTCCTGCCCCACAGTCTGAGCACTGAATGCCTCTGTGGCCTGTCTCTCCTCAGACCTGTTTCTGGGTGCCCTCTGCAGGGGGAGGGGTACTTCCAGGGAGAGAAGAGGGGCCTGGGTTTCAGGGTGGGGGCTGGAGCAGGCGATGTGGCAGCAGACGAGTCTAGATGGAATGTCTCAGGTAGGCTGTGGTGACTGAAAGGCTAAGAGAGGGAGGAGGGGGGTCACCTAATGCCTTGGCTCTGGGGGGTCCATCTCAGTGCTGTCCTCAGTCTCGGAAGAAACGAGAGGAGGAGTGGGCTCAAGGGGCACTATGGATGTCCAGCAGGCAAGGAGACAAAGGGTTCCAGCCCTGAGCTCCGTGGGCATGACCTCTGCAGGCTGGAAGGGAGGTCTAGGGTGCAGCAGATGGGGCCTCGGGGGACTGAGCCCTGTGTTTCACCTTCAGGGGCAGCTGACTCTGTGAGAAGGACAGGCCAGGCCAGACAGTTCACACCACTGGCTGTGGACTGGGAACCAAGAAGCCTGGGTCTGCCTCCTACAAGGAGGGCAAGGGGCCAAGCTTCTCCCCTCTGGCTCAGCAGCTCACTGGGCCGCCATGAAAACAGCTGTCTGGGAGGCCATCCTGTGGGCCAGGTGCATCTCATCCCTCCTATGTGCATTTCCTGGCGTGCCAAAGCGTATCACCACAGACTGGCTAACTCTGAAACAACAGAAATTGATCTCACAGTTCTAGAAGTCAGAAGTCTGAAACCACCTATCTGTGTCTCTCCCTCTTTCTATGAGAAAACAAGTCATTGGATTTAGAGCCTGCTCTAAATTCAGCAAGGTCTCATCTTGAGATTCTTAACAATCGTATCTGCAAAGACCTATTTCCAAATAAGGTCAGATTCTGAGATTTAGAAGACACAAATTTAGGAGACACTGTCCAACCCACTAGACCATCCTTGCAACAATCCCATGATGGAGGCCTCAAAACCCTACACTATGAGTGAGGACACAGGCTCGAAGGTGAAAAGCCCACCCGAGGTCACACGGTAGTGCAGGGTCTCTAACTCCAGAACCCTAACACTTCCCTCCACTCCACGACACCATCTATGGAAAAATCAGCACATGATGCCAGCTTGGGAGCCTGGGCCCTGAGGATGATGTGCTGGAGGTCAGGTTAGGCTTGGAATCAGAACACAGGGGCCCAAGTTGTGGTGCCTTATTTTAGGGTAGCCACTTTCCCTCTCCGGGCTGTTTTCTCACCTATCAAAAGGCACCACAGAGAGTGGGAAAAAAGCTTCACAGTGAAATATCCAACAGTGGGACTTCCTTGGTGGTCCAGCGGTTATGAATCTGCCTTCCAATGCAGAGGACACAGGTTCAATCCCTGGTCAGAGAACTAAGATCCCACTTGCCACGAGGCAACTAAGTCCACGTACTGCAACTGTTGAGCCCATGCACTCTGCAGCTCGCATGCTAAACTAAAGGGAAGGCCACACGCTGCAATGAAAAGCCTGCCTGTCACAACTAACACCCAGCCAACACAGCCAAGACAAAACAGACAAACAAAGCAAAACCAAAAGCCCCAAAAAACAAATATCCAGCAGTAGACTGATATCTGGAATATGTAAAATACACAAAGAGCCCCTAAAGGAAGAGACAGACAAACCAACAGAAAATGAGAGGGGAGAAAAACCCTGAAAGGAAATGTTACAGAAAAATATGTCCAAAGATAATAAATATGGGAAAGTACATTTAATTCGTCACTGGAAAAGTAAAAACCACAACAAGTTATTAAAATAAGAAAAGATGGAAAGTGCTAAGTACTGGCGAGAATATGAACTCTCATTCACTGCTTGAATGAATGGAAATGGTGACCCACTTTGGAGTAGTTTGGTAACATCTGCCAAAGTTTAATATACACGTACCTTTTAATCCAATAATTCTACTCAAGGGTTTCTGTGAAATAGAAGATAAAACATTTGGAAGTGAAATGAAATGAAAAGTTTGGAAAGTACTAAAATGCGCATTAAAGTATAACTGATCATAGAATTCAGTGCACACAGGAGAGTCCTGTAGAGCAAGGAGACTGAACACACTACAACTACAGGTAACAGTGTGGGTGAATCTCACAAATACAATGTTAGGACAAGAAAGATTGACAACTGGAAATAAATTCTATTTACAGAACATTCAGAATCTAATCTAAGGTATTAAAGGTGAAGATGGTGCTTTCTGTTCGGTGTTGTTGAAAGGAAGGAGGTGTGAGTGGGGCCTCTGGGGTATTGATCACCTGTTGCCTCTCTATGTGAAAATTTATCCAGCTTATGAAAAGAGCATGGATATATTCTTTTGTATGTATGTTACACTTCAGTAGAACCTTTAAAATATACTTCAAGAACAGATGCTGTAGATGGCCTCATGTGCAAGGGAGTTAGGAAGGGGGGTTGGCCTGGGGGACACTGCCAAGGGATGGAGCCCAGGAGGACGCATGGAGGAGGAAACGGGAAGTCCCAGGGGCTCCACAAAGAGAGCAGAGGCAACACAGCCCGTCCCCAGAGAAACCGAGGCCCTGAGAACAGGCGAGGGAAGAACAGAAAGGGTCTTACTCACTAGGCAGATGGACGTTCCTGTGGAGAAGTCCCCAGCGCACAGCATGTCCTCCTGCACAGAGAAGTTCTTGCCTTTCGCAAGTCCGTATAACATATTACAGAACTTGTTCTCAACGAAGCTCACCTTACCCTCCTGGAGATGGAAGGGTTCGAGCAGAGGTGCTGCGAGGATAAGGAGGAAATCAGGGAAGGATGCTGTAGCCGAGCTACAGAGCTCTGCCTTACCAGTCAGCACTGCCCCTCAACATGGGGTTTTCTCTGCACAGCTGAGCTTTCATCCTTGTTTCAGTCTTCTGATGCTGCTGCTGCTAAGTAGATTCAGTCATGTTCAACTCTTCGCGACCCCATGGACTGGAGCCTACCAGGCTCTTCCATCCATGGGATTTTCCAGGCAAGAGTACTGGAGTGGGTTGCCATTTCCTTCTCCATGTTTCAGTCTTCTACCTATGCCTAGTAAGCCCTCCCGTGTTTCTCAAACTTTTCCAAATTCATCCTATTCCCTCCACCTCTTTCATAGCAACAAACTACACTCCTCCTATTCCACAAAGGAAAAAGGCAAATCCCTCCAATACATGCAACTCACTGGTGCTTAGCAACCATTCACCAACCTATCTACCCTTTCACAAACCATCCCATCCACTTACCTTTTGTCTATCACTAACCTTGCTTTCCATCCACTTGTCCCTCCATCCATCTATCTTTCCTCATGTCCCATTCACCCACTCATCCTTCCATAAATTTGCCTATACACTCATCTTTTCATCCATCTCTCCATTCTCGCCTCCAGCAATAGACCACTCACTGCATCTCTCTCCACCACCCGCCTAACCATCTTCCCTTCCACCCACTCGTCCTCCCACCTTCTCCCATCCATTCTCTCATCCAATCACTGATTTATTCATCATTCAAGTACTCATGTATTCCTGTATCCTTGTGCTAACTATCTTTTAACTAATGATACAGGGGAACATTTTAGTTGGGGCAGACAGCGTAAATGAAGTAAATAAGTAGCATTACTTTAGATCTAATAAGTGGTATAAAGGAAATAAAACAGGAAGATGTGCCATTAGGGGTTGCCTGTTTTAGCTCACGTGATCAAGTAAAACTCCTCAGAGGAGCAGCTGAGTTGCATATGTAAAGAAACGAGTCATGACAAGGTTAGTCGGGAGAGTAAATGCATCCAGGGAGATAGCCAAGGTGCAGACCTGAGGTGGGAATGGCCTTGGCATCATCAAGGCAGGAAGGAGGCCTGCTGGCTGGGGTGGGGTGGGTGAGGGATGCAGTGGGAGATGAGAGAGAGGAGGGGGCCTGAGAGCCAAGGCAGGGAGTTGCAACCTTATTTTAAGTAGAAATGAGAAGGCGCTGGGGGTGATGAGCAGGGAACTGGCGTGACTCCTGCTCTAAAGCAAATACTCAGACAGCTACATGGAGAGTAACAGAGCACACAGGGTGGGAGCTGAGACCAGTCTGCAGGTCCAGGGAAGAAGGACCCGGGGGCAGCAGTGGGATACCTACCAGGTGCCAGGCCCTGCCTGGGGCACGGACTGGGATATTGAAACAAGAAAGACAGGGTCCCTGTGCTCAGGAGGAACCAGTCTGTGTGTGTAGGTGTGTGTGTGTGAAGTGTGAAGTCTGGTGTATGAGTATTGTGTGTGTGTGGTGTGAGAATTCTGGGGACCTAGTTGTTTGTCCTGTGATTACTGAGTGTTAACCGACACACTAATAGGCAAGAACCAGGGATGCTGGAACATCCCACCCAATGAAGCAGCATCTGTTCAAAATGCCTGTTGCACCTCTGTAGAGAAACACCATACCAAATTATGACCCTACAAATAATTACAAATAAATATTCTTTCCCTCCCTAATTTGGCATCATAAGCATTTCATCAAGTTGTAAACACTCCTTTCTTTAGTGAAGACTCTTGCTCATAAGTTTTGGTCTACTTTTCTCCTCTTTCAATCTTAAAAAATACAATTTTTTCCTGTTACTCAGTTTGCCTAACAAGTCTACAAATTAGATAGATGACCTGAGCTGGGAGAAAACCAAAGTGAGGTCTGCAGAGTGAAACCCTGTAAAGTAGTAATCATTCTAAATTGATCAGGCAGACTCAGAGGTCAGAGGTCATATTTGAGTTTTCTTTCCACTTTTCCCAAGCACCTCCTATGGCACTGGGAAATCAGAGAGTTTATCAGTGACCTGGAAGGAGTCATGCCTCAACATGACCTTTGAGTTAGATCAAGTCATCTCAGATCTATGGTTGATTTAAACCTTGGAATCAAGAACCAGAAAGACTTCAAGAACTCAGATTCTTGATTCCAAAGTCAAAGATTCCCAGACTTCAGAGCTTTACACTTAGGGAACACCAAAGCTTCAGAATCACACACTTTCAGAACTAGAACTAGAATGGTCCAGTCCTCTGGAAATGAAGCATAGTGGGCCAAAGGGACCTTTGCCTGGGGACCCCTCAGGTGGAGACACACCTCCCTTCTTTGCTCCTCTGTCCTTCTCCCCTTCCTCCTCCCCTTCCTCCTCCTCCCCATTCTCATCCCCCCATCCAACTCCCCACACCCTCTAACTTTCCTCGTTGAGCATCCCCCAGCCAGTTATCCAGCAGGATGACTTACTGGGGAGCTTCATGCCAGGGACTGGGAGGCAGGCAGGGATGATGTAGGAGGTGAAGTTCACAGGAAAGAGCAGCTGCAACATGGCGAGGTCACTCCCAAAGAGATGTAACTTCTCGAAGTCTGGGTGCATGATAATCTGGCTCACAGACCCCTCCCGGGTCTGAGGGGTGTGCTGGTACAGCTGGGTGCTTCCTAACAGAACCCGGTAATTCTCCGGGGCTTTGGATTTCCTGGAGAAGGAAAGGCGCACTGTCACCATCAACTTTAAGTGGGGACAAGCTCTTTCCCTGCATCTTCATCTAACTGCCACACGCCTCTGGACCCCTCCACCCCACATGACGCCAGACAGCCTTTGTCTCCCCATTTCTAATGGTCAGGAGGCCTTCTTTCTTGAGGCTAATTGATACCCTACTTACAGTTTCAGACATATGGCTGGCTTCTCCATCACACACTAGAATGGCAGAAGCACTGTATCCTTGTTCTGGAAAGGTCCTCTGTGGGGTCATCAAATGAAGGCCTTCTGATTGTACACAGCAGGCATTCTGGCTCAGTCCCAGCTCTAACTTCTCCCTTCCAGAGACTCCATACAACTCACCTCTGGCCCCACACTCTTGTTAACCATCCCCTTTCTTTAAACACATCCATGCCCAAGGGCTGCTTCTCCACTTAGTTTCAAAGGACAAAAGATTTGTTAAATAAATGAGCAAATGGGTGCAGGAAATGGAACCTTGCCTTGTTCCCCCAACACAGGTGCTGAATCTTCCCCCCTCCCTCACTGTCTTCACAGCTCATCTGCTTGGAGACCCTCTCTCATGTTCCCCTCACCCAACCCATCCCCTCCAGCAAGCCCTCCTCTCCACAAACCTTCTCCCGAACCACCACCCCATCTGCTCTGCCCTTCTCATCCATGCTGGGCTTTCTCTTCTGACAGGATGGAGACATGGTGAGGAGGGATTTGCCACCCCTGATGCCTCCAAGGGCCTTGCACGGGGCATGGCACAGAGTGGGTGCCGATAGACTCTGAGCCCTCAAAGCTCCAGTGCCCAGACCTGCGCTTGATGCCTGAACTCCCTGGCGACCCCTCCTCATCCGTTTAGAAATCAGTCACTGAGCCAGCCCCACCTGGCTAGGTGAATTAGACTCCTGAGCAGCCCTGTCACTCTTATGCAGCCTGGCACCACATGCATACCAGTTACCATGATTCCTCCTGGGCACACAGTTTCGCAGGAGTAATAAGAATCGCCCAGCTGCTGGTCGCACATGCAGTCCCAGGCCCCCTGCCTAGAGTCTGACACCGGGAAATAAGGGGACAACTGAGAAGGAGCTGTGATCTGAGATGGGTCCGCACCACATGGCAGCGAGGACTGACACTGCCGCTCTCCTGAGGCACACCTGTGTTGGGGAACGGACACAGGGGCCGAGGGCAGAGCATGAGGAGGATCTGGGCAGGTGAGCGGGGAGGACAGTCCAGGTGAAGGGTACACAGGCCAAAGGCAGGAACGACATGCCTCTGAAGGCCACAGACTGCCCAGAGGAAAGCCCAGAGGAGCTAACGTGGGACACCATCCCCCTTTTCTCGTCTTCCCCTGCATCCCCCTCCCCTGCCGGAGCCTGTGCTGGCAGCCTAGGAAGGAGACTCACTTGAGAAAGCAGTAGGGCAGTGGAAAGAAGCCAGCTGGAGTTAATGAGGACAGCTCCACAGATGTGCGAGCCCTGGAACTGCAGGCTGGCCTGCTACAGCCACTGGCCAGCCTCCACGTCCCGGCCACCATAGATCCTCCCCATCACCTTGGGCTTCCCGCACACTGTGGAGACTCTGCTGCCACCTACAATAGAGACACTGTTGGTGCCCCAAATGTCACAACCAGGAAGGTCTCCCAGCTTCACAGACAGGAAAACCAGGGCCAGGCATCCAGCGGCCTAGCCAAAAGGCCAGGCATCTAGCAGTGTAGCCAAAATGACAGGACTCTGCCTTCACTGGCTGCCACTGAGGACTGGAGAGCAGAGCACAACACATCAAGCCCAGTGGGGATGAGGACCCAGGGGTCTGGTGGGGTGGGGCAAGGAGGGACCAGCTCCCAGGAGCATCTCCAGGCAGATGGACATCCTTGAGCAAGGCTGCCAAGTGCTGGGCACGACACGCACCTCATTTCCCTCACCTAGCACGCCTCAATGCCTTGTCTTGTACATCAAAGAACTAAAGGTCTCAGAAGTTGCCAACATTGCTTTCTCAAGATCATGGCTTCTAAGAGCCTGTGTTCCCTCCACTCTACCCCATGTCTTAGGGAGGCAGATTTGCAGGCAGAAGTCTGTGGTGTGTGATCTGGGGCAAGTCACTCCCCTCTCTGACTCTGCAGGAGTCTCCATTTCTAAAGGAAGAAGGAGTGGGCTCATGAGGACAGCCCTGGTTCTAGGACTCATATCCGGGAGGGCAGGAGTGTGCCCAGGCCCCTGAGGCCGGGCATCCTGGTCTAGGGCCTGGGCTCCCAGGGCCTCAGTGAGGGGAATGACACCCCTGCTCCCTGGACTCAGGCCCATTCACTCAGTAGTCCTAGAACTTTCCTCCACCCAGCCTCCAACCTCTGGGCCAGACCCTGCTAGTCCCCTCTCCCACAGCCCCACAAAGGGATTGGGTCTCTTCCCACCCAGAGGCCTCACAGTGGAGGGCCTGACCCACCTGTGTGGAGGGGATCTCTGGGCTGCCTGGTTGGAGGGAAGGGCAGAGAAACGATGAGACTTAGTGACTCACCAGGCCCTGGTCAGAGCCGGCTGCCCTCAGGCCCTGTATGTGGGCTAGGGGATCTTGGCCCGAATGGAGGCCCCAACGCACCTGTAGCTCCCAGAGCCAACCGCTGTGCTGGCCAAGTCGGAGCCCCGCCCCTCAATGCTCCCCCATCGCCTGCAGTCCGGCCAGTGGCGGCCGTGGCTGGGGACCCTCGCAGCTCCAGGGCGGCCACGTTCAGCATCAGCAACCAGAGAAGAGCCTCGGACTGGCCTAGGCCTTGGCGGATCCCCGCCTCCCCGCCCATTGCCAGGGTTACTGACCCCAGCCTGACCCCACCCTGCTCTGGCCCTGCCCCAGACCAACCCCAAGCCCACCCAGATCTTCTTAATAACTTTATAAACAACTCTACTTTAATATAACTTTTAAACCATGAAGTTCATTTATACAAAGGATAAGTCAATGATTTTCAGTAAATGTTTTAAAAATTTATTGATTTATACTTAAATAAACCTTTTGTTTTAGAATAGTTTTAGGTGTGTGGAAAAACTGGAATGATAATGCAAAGAGTTCAAATATTCCTCCTCACCTGTTTCCCCTAATGATAAGATCTTTGTATTATTCTGGCACATTTGTCACAAGTAGTGAGCTAATATTGATACATTAATATTAACCTAAGTCCATTCTTTTTTTTTTTCAATCTTTTAAGTTTAAGGTACATAGCATAGTGATTTGGAGAAGGAAATGGCAACCCACTCCAGGATTCTTGCTTGGAGAATCCCAGGGACAGAGAAGCCTGGTGGGCTGCCGTCAATGGGGTCGCACAGAGTCGGACACGACTGAAGTGACTTAGCAGCAGCAGCATAGTGATTTGCCTCATATGCATCATGAAATGGTCATCCTGATAAATGTAGTGAACCCACATAGGTACAGAATTTAAAAAAATGTGTTTCCCAGTGATGAGAACTCAGGATTTACTCTAACAAGTTTCCTGTATAATATAGAGCAGTGTTAATTGTATTTATCTTGTTGTATATTACATTCCTAGTACTTATCTTATAACTGGAAGTTTGTTTCTTTGACTATAGCTATCTAATTCATACCTCCCCATTCCTGGCTTCTTGTAACCACAAATTCGATATCTCTTTTTCAGTGAATTGTTTTTGAAGTATAATTGACCTACAACGCTGTTAGTTGCTATTACACAGCATAGTGATTGGATATTTCTGCACATTTCAAAATAATAGGAATAGTTATGATATGTCACCATACAAAGACATTACATAGTTATTAACTATATTCTCCACAGTGTTATTTCTTACCCATTTCATACTCATTTATTTGGCAATTAGAACTTAAAAAATATATATTCATTTATTTATTTATTTTGGCTCCACTGGGTCTTTGTGGCTCCACGAGGGATTTGTCTAGTTGTAGAATTTGGCCACCTCATGCGAAGAGTTGACTCACTGGAAAAGACTCTGATGCTGGGAGGGATTGAGGGCAAGAGGAGAAGGGGACGACAGAGGATGAGATGGCTGGATGGCATCACTGACTCGATAGACGTGAGTCTCAGTGAACTCCGGGAGCTGGTGACGGACAGGGAGGCCTGGCGTGCTGCAATTCATGGGGTCGCAAAGAGTCGGACACGACTGAGCGACTGAACTGAACTGAGAGAGCAGGGAGTACTCTTGGTTGTGGTGTGCAGGCTTCTCATTGCTGTGGCTTCTCTTGTGGAGCACATTTTCTAGGGCATGGAGGCTTCAGTAATTGAGGTGCACTGGCTTAGTTGCCCCATAGCAAGTGTTGTCTTCCTGGATCAGAAATCGAACACATGTCCCCTGCATTGGCAGGCGGATTCTTAATCACTGGACCACCACGGAAATCTTGCCACGGGAACTTTGTATCTCAATCTCCCTCAGCTTTTGCTTTCTTCCCCCCAATCCTCTCCCCTCTGGTAACCACCTGTTTGTTCTCTTTGTCTATAACTCTGTTTATGTTGTGTTATGTTTGTTCATTTACCTTTTAGATTCCAAAAGAAGTGTAATCATACAATACTTGTCTTTGTCTGACTTATATCACTCAGCATGATAGTTTCTGGGCTTCTCAGGTGATGCTAGTGGTAAAGAACCACCTGCCAATGCAGGAGACATAAAATAAGCAAGTTCTAACTCTGGGTAGGGATGATGCCCTGGAGGAGGGCATGGCGATTCCCCCCAGCTGCCCCAGCACAGTATTCTTGCCTTGAGGACAGAGGAGGCTGGTGTGCTTCAGTGCTCAGCTTTCCTTGTAGTCCAACTCTCACATCCACACATGACTACTGGAAAAACCATAGCTTTGACTAGACAGACTTCTGTTGACAAAGCAATGTGTCTGCTTTTTAATGTGCTGTCTAGGTTGGTCATAGCTTTTCTTCCAAGGAGCAAGAGTCTTTTAATTTCATGGCTGCAGTCACCATCTGGAGTGATCTTGGAGCCCAAGAAGTTAGAGTGCGTCACTGTTTTCATTGTTTTCCCATCTATTTCCTACCGGGACCAGATGCCATGATCTTAATTTTTTGAATGTTGAGTTTTAAGCCAGCTTTTTCACTCTCCTCTTTCACTTTCATCAAGAGGCTTTTTAGTTCTTCTTCACTTTCTGCCATAAGGGTGGTGTCATCTGCATATCTGAGGTTATTGACATTCTCCTGGCAATCTTGATTCCAGCTTGTGCTTCTTCCTGCCCAGCGTTTCTCATGATGTACTCTGCATAGAAGTTAAATAAGCAGGGTGACAATATACAGCCTTGATGTACTCCTTTCCCAATTTGGAACCAGTCTGTTGTTCCATGTCCAGTTCTAACTGTTGCTTCCTGACCTGCATATCGGTTTCTCAAGAGGCAGATCAGGTGGTCTGGTATTCCCATCTCTTTCAGAATTTTCCACAGTTTATTGTGATCCACACAGTCAAAGGCTTTGGCATAGTCAATAAAGCAGAAATAGATGTTTTTCTGGAACTCTCTTGCTTTTTCAATGATCCGGTGGATGCTAGCAATTTGATCTCTGGTTCCTCTGCCTTTTCTAAAACCAGCTTGAACATCTGGAAGTTCACGGTTCATGTATTGCTGAAGCCTGGCTTGGAGAATTTTGAGCATTACTTTACTAGCGTGTGAAATGAGTGCAATTGTGTGGTAGTTTGTGTATTCTTTGACATTGCCTTTCTTTGGGACTGGAATGAAAACTGACCTTTTCCAGTCCTGTGGCCACTGCTGAGTTTTCCAAATTTGCTGGCATATTGAGTGCAGCACTTTAATAGCATCATCTTTCAGGTTTTGAAAGAGCTCCACTGGACTTCCATCACCTCCACTAGCTTTGTTCATAGTGATGCTTTCTAAGGCCCACTTGACTTCACATTCCAGGATGTCTGGCTCTAGGTGAGTGATCATACCATTGTGATTGTCTGGGTTGTGAAGATCTTTTTTGTACAGTTCTTCTGTGTATTCTTGCCGCCTCTTCTTAATATCTTCTGCTTCTGTTAGGTCTATACCATTTCTGTCCTTTATCGAGCCCATCTTTGCATGAAATGTTCCCTTGGTATCTCTAATTTTCTTGAAGAGATCTCTAGTCTTTCCCATTCTGTTGTTTTCCTCTGTTTCTTTGCATTGATCGCTGAGGAAGGCTTTCTTATCTCTTCTTGCTATTTTTTGGAACTTTGCATTCAGATGTTTATATCTTTCCTTTTCTCCTTTGCTTTTTGCTTCTCTTCTTTTCACAGCTATTTGTAAGGCCTCCCCAGACAGCCATTTTGCTTTTTTGCATTTCTTTTCCATGGGGATGGTCTTGATCCCTGTCTCCGTACAATGTCACAAACCTCAGTCCATAGTTCATCAGGCATTCTATCTATCAGATCTAGTCCCTTACATCTATTTCTCACTTCCACTTTATAATCATAAGGGATTTGATTTAGGTCATACCTGAATGGTGTAGTAGATATAATGGTCATTTGAGTTAAATTCACCCATTCCAGTCCATTTTAGTTTGCTGATTCCTAGAATGTTGACATTCACTCTTGCCATCTCCTGTTTGACCACTTCCTATTTGCCTTGATTCGTGGACCTAACATTCCAGGTTCCCATGCAATATTGCTCTTTATAGCATCGGACCTTGCTTCTATCACCAGTCACATCCACAACTGGGTGTTGTTTTTGCTTTGGCTCCATCCCTTCATTCTTTCTGGAGTTATTTCTCCACTGATCTCCAGTAGCGTATTGGGCACCTACTGACCTGGGGAGTTTCTCTTTCAGTATCCTATCATTTTGCCTTTTCATACTGTTCATGGGGTTCTCAAAGCAAGAATTCTGAGGTGGTTTGCCATTCCCTTCTCCAGTGGACCACATTCTGTCAGACCTCTCCACCTTGACCCGCCTGTCTTGGGTGGCCCCACAGGGCATGGCTTAATTTCATTGAGTTAGACAAGGCTGTGGTCCTAGTGTGATTAGATTGACTAGTTTTCTGTGATTATGGTCTCAGTGTGTCTGCCCTCTGATGGCCTCTTGCAAACCTACCGTCTTGCTTGGGTTTCTCTCACCTTGGACAAGGGATATCTCCTCACCGCTGCCCCTCCTAACCTTGAACGTGGAGTAGCTCCTCTAGGCCCTCCTGCACCCGTGTAGCCACTGCTCCTTGGACGTGGGGCTGCTCCTCTCGGCTGCTGCCCTGACATTGGGCATGGGGTAGCTCCTCCCGGCCAGCCACCACCCCTGACCTCGGACGTGGGGTAGCTCCTCCCGGCGGCCGCCTCTGACCTCAGACGTGGGGTAGCTCCTCTTATCCGTTCCTCTGCCGTCGCAGCCTGGCACTCTCGGCCGCTGCCCCTGACCTCGGACGTGGGGTAGCTCCTCTTGGCCACTACCCCTCGGGCATGGGGTCCTCCCGGCTTCTGTTCCTGACCTCGGATGTGGGGTTGCTCCTCTCAGCCGCGCTGCACGCTGTCGCAGCCGCCCACACTTTCATCAAGAGACTCTAAGTTCTTCTCCACTTTCACAAACATGGTATGTCTTGTTTCTTTAATGTTCCATAGTGGAGTGGAAGACAAACTGGCTTCTGATGCTTGTGATCCATGTCCAGAGATGTTTTGTCTCTGTAGTCAATACCTGTGCCCAGCCTCTCTGCAGGAATAGTCAGAGGTAATGCTCTAAAGGAATTTAGATACTCCCTTCCATGACTGGTCTTCCCAATTTATATTTGGGCTGATTTGAATATATCTGTCTCTGGGGTGTAGTATTTTGTTAGAACAAAAATGATTACAGAATTAGGATAGTTATTCCACAATGCAATTTCTATATTAGTGGCACTGAGAAGATGCATTCAATATTGTATCCCAGTTATGAGTAAGAATCTTATAAGTAACTAATAGAATGACTTAACCAGAGGACAAAGCAACAAGGAAGCTTTCTTTTCTTGAGTTCCTGTGTGCAATATTTTGCCTCACCATCCCTCTAGCATGAAGTTATAGGTTGAAAATCTTGTAAGTTTTCCTTCACAATAAACGCTCAAGTACTGAGTGATATTTCCAAGTTATTTTTTGTCCCAAAAAGGAGTTTCATGATACAAATTTCACCATGATATTGCTTTAAATACTCTCACCTCATCTTCTCATCTTCTTTTGAACCTGTTTTCCTTTGCAAGGGGCAAGGAGCTTCTGAAGCACCAACAGGAGTCTTTTTCGCAGTGTGAAATTGTCCTTCTAAACCTCTCTTTCTTTCCCCAACACCCCATAATCAGTACTGTTGCTATAGCAGGGAGTGACTCTTGTTTCTCAAGATATTTGTTTGCAGCCCTCTGAGGTTTTTGCCCTTCATCTCTCTTGACAAGATTCTTAGCAATTCTTCTTCTCACAACACAAATGTGAATACTCTTTCATATCATTTTGATAGTGATAAACTGATTCACAATATGAAAATAAGAATCAGGCAAATTTTTTTTAGAAGAGATGTTCCCATGATTTCTGTGCAGATGGGACCATATGCAATGATGAGCCCAGGTTCTAAAGAGCAAGGGAATGTGATGCAAACAGGAAATTCACAAGCTTATAAGCTGAGCTTTCAGGCTAGGATTTAGATGGAAGTGGGTTTGTGTGAATGGAGAATGGCTTTTGGTAGATAAACTCTTAACATTGTTGGAAGGCACACATCCATTTCATGGGTAGTGGATTTTTAAAACCTAGAAAAACCAGGACTCTAGGATATTTAGTCCCTTTATCACGAGGAAAGAGAAGATTTTTGCCTTCTTGTTCCTTACTTCTGCCTTAGCCTTACTAAAAGTCTAAACATTGAATGTTCTATGATGGCTCTTCCAAATCAATTTCCTCCAAAGAGTCTGAAGGGTTTGTACATGTTTGCAATTGTGTTTTGTGTTGGACACAAAATACACACTTCTGTCTATTGACTGCCCATTCTCTTTCTCAAAAGATGAGTAACTATTAATGGCCTAGCATGTTACACTTTCCTTGGAAGTGTTGCCAGATAAAAAGTATATTTTGAGGTATCTGTAAATCTCACTCATATAATCAGAGAAAGAATTTTCAGTAAAACTATTTCCAAATATTGCATAGGACACAGTTAAACTAAAAATTGTCATTTCTGTGAAATTCAAAAATCAAATTCAGTTAAGCATTTGTTATTTTTGTTTGCTAGTTCTGTCCACTCTATCCTTTCAGGTACTTTAAAATTTAAGAGACGGTAGAAAATTTTTGTTCTAGGACTCTAGTCCAGGAACAGTGGAGCCATGATATCAGTACAAAGACAAAAATTGGAAATACAGTCAGATATACTGAAACATATATGCTACCCACTCCAGTATTCTTGGGCTTCTCTTGTGGCTCAGCTGGTAAATAATCCATCCACCTGCAATGCTGGAGATCTGGGTTTGATCCCTGGGTTGGGAAGATCCTCCAGAGAAGGGAAAGTCTACTCACTCCGGTATTCTGGCTTAGAGAATTCCATGAACTATGTCCATGTGGTTGCAAAGAGTCGGAAACGACTGAGCAACTTTTTCTTTCACTTTCATATGAATATTCAACCAGGAGAAAAACTGAAGGCAGTTGTAAAAACGAAAATAGATTGCACTCATTTTTAGTTGCAAATCACATCTATGGAAGGACTTTAGTAAAACAGATAACCCTGGTTTCCTCTGGGAAGAGGATAGGGTAGACAGCAGAAAGATGTGGGAGGTGGGCTTGTCACCAAAAGGTTGCTGCTGCTAGCCATGTGTTACACCAGATTTGTGACCTCCGGAGGAGAGGATTTTGATCCAGGATCAGAGACGAGGCTTGACTACTTGGAGCTTTTTGTGTAGCAAGATTTTATTAAAGTATAATAGAGATAGGGAAAGGTTCTGACATAGACATCAGAAGGGTACAGAAAGAGTGCCCCCTTGCTAGTTTTTAGCAAGGTGTTTTATGTCCCTTAGAAAGCTATTTAATTAGATAAGAGAGACGCCTCAAGGCTGAGGGAGTTTCACCAGGCCCCTCTCCCACAATATGCACTTTTGAGATAGGATAGCACGGGATGTGTCATCCCCCGTCATAACACAATTGACAGGAATACTGGTTTGTTGAGCCATTATCAGCCCAAGGTTAAAGAAAAGAAAAAAGTTAGTCTTAGGTGGAACCATTTTAAAGAAAGGCAAATTCCAAAGCAAATACATAGTTTCATTACATAAGAAAAACTCATTGGTTAGCTCAAGGTAGAACCAGGTCTCCTCAACACAGAATTAAAAAAAAAAATCTTTTAATTTTGTGTAGAGAAGGAAAAAAACATCTGCCATTGCAGTTTCTTTCCTCCTGCCACTTGGGGACCTCTGGCCTTCCTGCCCATTACACTCTTATCACTGCCTAGTTCTATTTTGCACAGTGTAAAATATTGTACTAAAATAATTTAAAAGTTAAAAAAATCTAGTTAATAATTAATACTATGAGAAACACATTTGGTGAATTCTGGTCTTGGACATGTGGGCTGCATGATGTTTTTTTTGATGGATGGGGGCATTCCAGAAAAAAAGACTGTTAGTGAGGAAAGTCCTGCCGCATGTTGGTTGGGGCACAAGAAATGCTTCCTTAGGAATAATGTACATACAGCAATCATACACCCTGCATCTGTAGAGACAACCCTAATTTCAAACACTTGATTCCATGTGGCCATAAATGCCCAAGTGTTTATCAGAGAAAGTTCTGAACTTTGTTCAGAAAGTCTAGTCTCTGTTGAAGTAAGCCAAGAGCCAGAAAGGAAGCAGAGGGTTGAGGGACACAAAACTATGGTTAGTAGGTAAAGAAGTGAAATAAAGGGAACATCAAGATGCTACCATGAAGAACAACCTTGATGATATGAATCCTAAAACCAATTGATAAATTGCCTAAAAAGGCAGACACCAATTGTGTTGCTACTACATAATGTGGAAGGAATGTCTGGTTCTTGCCTTCCTACCAGAGCCCTTCATGTCTCCTCACCCCACAGGCCCACCTGCCCTCTGCCCCTCCATCACTGTGGAATGTTTCAGTTCCACATTCTAGAGTTTGAATTCAAACTTTTCCCTCCTTTACTCGGTTGCTGAGTATCTGCTGAAGCAGGTCACTCTCTGGGTCCTGGTCCTGACTGTTCTCATTGAGGTTATCAAGCAGCAGTGGTCAGTGTCCAAGCCTGCGGGAATGGCTTTAGAAGTAGGTAAGCCTGTAGGCTGGGGTTGTGTTCTCAAAGACTCTGCCATTTCTCAGATCCTTAAGTCCACATGTGACATTTCACTGTGGGCACATTGTTGAACTGAAGTGGAGTGAGGAAAGAGTGTCAAACCCAGAAGGACTCCTGGGGAGTCTGGAAAGCCAGAAGAAACCTGAGAGTGCGCAGGGGAAGAGGTTCCTTGGAAGTGGATCACGGGAAATTGCCCGGGGTATGGAGAAAGATGGCACCAGCAGTCTTGATTATTTCTAGAAGGAAGATAAGCCACTTTAAATGTGTGTGTATGGAGTGTGAATGATGTCCTGGTAGTGACAGAGGGAGGGTCATAAGAAAAGCCTAGCCCTGCATTGTGTTCTTTAGGCACTGGAAGCTTGTCCCCACTGCATATGTTTCTAAGGGGTTTTAACTGTATCTAATGGGTCTTCCCTGGTGGCTCAGACAGTAAAGCCTCTGCCTACAATGCGGGAGACCTGGGTTCAATCTCTGGGTCAGGAAGATCTCCTGGAGAAGGAAATGGCAACCCACTCCAGTAATCTTGCCTGGAACATCCCATGGACAGAAGAACCTGGCTAGGCTACAGTCCATGGGGTCGCAAAGAGTCAGACACGACTGAGCGACTTCACTCACTCACTCACTCAATGGGGCCATGGGGAGAGATGGTCTTAGTCAGAAAACTATTCAGTGGGGTTCTGTGTGGCCACACCTGTAGTAAAGAATCTGCTCTGAGAACTAGGCAGGAAGTTACCCTAACTGCCACAGTCCAGACCTATTCTACTCCTTCCAGCCCATAGCTCTCTTCTCTGTTCAGGTAACTGTTGCCTTGGCTTCAATAGGATGGACAGCCATGTAACTTCAACCAAGACAGGGCTCAGGTTCCTTGGCAAAGGGATGTGTTAATATCTTCTTGCAGCCATTCACAGGTGGACGGTGTCAGGATGTTTCCCTGAACAAAGCACTTTGGTTTAACATTCAGGCAGAAGGGCAGGGTTCCCTGAGGCCGGCCATTATGTATAGACAGAATCCATTTAGCAAACAAAAGCAACAAGAAGCAAAAGTTAAAGAAACAGATTCAGCATTTAGTCAGATTCTGTTCTTCCCTGTAACATTCCCCCACTGTCAGTGTCCATTTCACAATCTTGTGGGGAAAATGGCCATGACCATTATAATTGCTTCTTGTTGCATTGCATCTGGGAATGTCTACCATCAGGGCCAGTGTTCCAAATGTCACTTCTTTTTGTTTCTCTTTGGAAAGTGTCTACTTTATATCTGTAGAATGAAAAATATTTACAACCTAAAAATTGAGAGTTATGTTTTATTCAGTAGGAATTTTGAGGACTTCAAGCCTGGGAGGCAGCAACTCAAATTAACGAATTTACTTCTTTTCCATGCATGAGAAGATGCAAAGTCAGGGTTCATTGAAATCATTCCCTTGATACATACCTCAACTATCTGGGATCTGTATCCTGTATTCTCTTATCCTGAGTTTCCCCAGGGCTCATCATGGGTGGAGAGTTGCCGCAGTCTGTTGCCTGTGGGATGACAGGTGTTTTTCTCCTTCCTGAGTTTCCTCAAGGTTCACAGGTTCACATTGGAAGGCTGTAATCACCGATGAATGACACGGCAGGAAATATTTCATTTCTCAGATCCTTTCCTTTTGGTCAGGAATTTGACCAATATTTGGGAGATATTTGTTAAAATGCTTGATATGCCACTCCAGGTGCTAATTTTTGGATTAGAACCTATTGGTAATTGAAGATTCTCTGGATCTTCTGTCTAATTATGGTCCAGTAGACATTTTCCCTTGTTTCTTCCCATACCTAAAATCATGCTGTTACAATTATTTTTTGTTACATACATAATCTATTTCCTCAAGATGTTTAGTCATAGAAGTTTTATTGGAAGCCTGGATACTCACTGGGTACTGTAAGAGACAACAATCTTATAAAATAGAACAAATTAATGTAGTTAGTAAAACTGACAATGGCATAGTACAGCAGGGAGATACAAAGCAGAAGCAATTTGAATACAAGGAACAAATCAAAACAATGATTACTAAAACTAGTTGTAATCCAGTTGCAGTAATGAGTAACCAAAGGAACTGTAACTGATTTGATGAGCTACCTACAGTTTCACTGTACCAGGCAGGCATACCTGCATGGCTTAATCTTTGAGACAAGCATAGGCTACTGGCAGGATTGACCAGGTAGTGAGAAAATGATACACATTTCAGTTCTCCTTATAAAGGTAAAATTTACCAAATTACTGTAAGTCATAATTAGTTTAAGGGGAAGGTTTTCCTTACACCTGAAAAACACAGATTTAAACCAGTAAAGAAATCATAAAAATGATTTTTTTCATTTCATAAAGAAATCATAAAAATGATTTCTTTCATTTCAGAAAGAAATGACAAAAATCATAATGATATTCACCAGTACACTCAGTCCTATGTAACTGATCCTTTCTGTTAACAGCTTTGAGAAGCCATCAGGTTTACCATTTCTTACCCAAATTCAGCATTATGATTTGAAAGCCAGAAACTTGTATTTACCTAAAAGTCCTTTCTATAAATATTCTTGAAGAGGAAGCATTTTTGAAAAGGTATCAGAAAGAAGCCATAACTGTCCATAATGACAAAGACTTAAGAAAGCCCATTTAAATATTATTACAATGCAATTGACAAAGTAAATTGGTGACTATTGTGACATATAACGCTTTCAAATAATAACTAAAATTATGACTGGTAACATAGACGGGAATACCAGACCGCCTGACCTGCCTCTTGAGAAACCTGTATGCAGGTCAGGAAGCAACAGTTCTAACTGGACATGGAACAACAGACTGGTTCCAAATAGGAAAAGGAGTACGTCAAGGCTGTATATTGTCACCCTGCTTATTTAACTTATATGCAGAGTACATCATGAGAAATGCTGGGCTGGAAGAAGCACAAGCTGGAATCAAGACTGCGAGGAGAAATATCAATAACCTCAGATATGCAGATGATACCACCTTTATGGCAGAAAGTGAAGAAGAACTAAAGAGCCTCTTGATGAAAATGGAAGAGGAGAGTGAAAAAGTTGGCTTAAAGCTCAACATTCAGAAAACTAAGATCATGGCATCTGGTCCCATCACTTCATGGCAAATAGATGGGAAACAGTGGAAACGGTGGCAGACTTTATTTTTCGGGACTCCCAAATCACTGCAGATGGTGATTGCAGCCATGAAATTAAAAGACACTTACTCCTTGGAAGAAAAGTTATGACCAACCTAGACAGCATATTAAAAAGCAGTGACGTTACTTTGTCAAAAAAGGTCCATCTAGTCAAGGCTATGGTTTTTCCACTGGTCATGTATGGATGTGAGAGTTGGACTATAAAGAAAGCTGAGCACTGAAGAATTGATGCTTTTGAACTGTGGTGTTGGAGAAGACTCTTGAGAGTCCCTTGGACTGCAAGAAGATCCAACCAGACCATCCTGGAGGAGATCAGTGCTGGATATTCATTGGTAGGACTGATTCTGAAGCTGAAACTCCAATATTTGGCCACCTGATGTGAAGAGCTGACTCATTTGAAAAGACCCTGATGCTGGAAAAGATTGAAGGCAGGAGGAGAAGGGGATGACAGAGCATGAAATGGTTGGATGGTATCACCGACTCAATGGATATGGGTTTGGGTGGACTCCGAGAGTTGGTGATGGACAGGGACGCTTGGCGTGCTGTGGTTCATGGGGTCACAAAGAGTCGGACACGACTGAGCGACTGAACTGAACTGAACTGAACTGAACATTTTATCAGGACATATTAGATATTTAGGAACTCTATAAAAATTTCTAGGATATCTGCTTCATTTACCATACAATGTAACCTAAGGAAGATGTATTATTAATTTAATAACAATTCCCATGTAATTTAACATCCAAAGTGAACCTATCAGTTTAATATCTCTCTTTAGGGTGTTTCAGAGACCCTTTGAAACATCTCAAAGCTAGTTCAAGGTCAAAGGACCTTCATTATAATTTGATTTGGGAAGTTATATTAAAAATATCAAAAAAGTTTTAAAACACCATAGGATCATAAGTCACTGTGAAACAATACTTTTTCATTTAATCAAAGTCACAAAACGATTAAAAGAAACAAGTACAGATCACCTAAAGACACAGAAACTCAGCAGATGAATGGATAAGAAAGCTGTGGTACATATACACAATGGAGTATTATTCAGCCATTAAAAATAATATATTTGAATCAGTTCTAATGAGTTTGATAACTCTGTTATCAAAATGGTGTACTTCTAACAGAGAGAGAGAGATCAAATTCCAGTCTTATATTCTTACTTAACATAATCCATTTACTTAGTTAATTTCCATTGAAATTTAGTTAATCCTGATCATGTATAAAACTTTCACAGTAAAAGGTGATTACATTCTTCATACCTTAACTGAAACCATACATTCTACCATATTGAAATGTTTTATTATTTTCAGTGGCTTTATTTGTATGCTGAAGTTCGAATCCCTGACTTCTTGAAACCTTAATTTCTTGTGAAAATCAAGGGAAGCAAGTAATAGTTACCAAAATCTGGAGATACTATTTTAGGTGATTTTTAGAACATAATTATTCTCATTGAGTTTACCTAAAAGCTCTTATATAGTTTACATTTACTTTAAAGTTTCATCATATCAAGTTATATTTCTTGCTGACAAATTTGCAACAGGTATAATAAGATTTCATTTAACTTCTATTAAACTTACGTGCAGTGAAAATATTATACTTAATGTTGATTATTCTAAAGAGCTGTCTATATTAATTAATTAGATCAACAAATTTGACATAAATACTAGGCATTAATTTAATACTGAATACTTCCCAGTTCACATGAACCTGAAATTCAGTTAGATAATTTCTCTTACATTTATAATTGTTTGGCTTGTAATGGCTAATTTTTCTTTAAGCCAATTAAACAGAACTCATCCACAAATCAACCACAGACATATTTTTCAAAGACAAAGACACAAACAGAGACCTCATAGTTCTCAATTCAGATTTTAGCCCTGAGTAATGTGCAGCAATGTAAAACCCATCAGTTTACAAAAGCGGTTGAATTAATGTTGGATTTCTGGCAAATAGAACAAATTAAGCTCACTTGTCAGATGGCTATGTATTTACAGAAAAGGCATTTATGATTTCTATTTACACTTGACAATATAATTTGAAATTACAATCAGTTTTGAAATTACTTTATCCTCTTTTTTTAATATAAATTTATTTATTTTAATTGGAGGTTAATTATTTTACAATATTGTATTGGTTTTGCCATACATCAACATGAATCCGCCACAGGTATACATGTGTTCCCCATTCCGAACCCCCATCCCTCCTCCCTCCCCGTACCATCCCTCTGGGTTGTCCCAGTGCACCAGCCCCAAGCAACCAGTATCATACATTAAACTTGGACTGGCGATTCATTTCATATATGATATTATACATGTTTCAGTGCCATTCTCCCAAATCATCCCACCCTCTCTCTCTCCCACAGAGTCCAAAAGACTGTTCTATACATCTGTGACTCTTTTGCTGTCTCACATACAGAGTTATTGTTACCATCTTTCTAAATTCCATATATATGCATTAGTATACTGTACTGGTGTTTTTCTTTCTGGCTTACTTCATTCTGTATTATAGACTCCAGTTTCATCCACCTCATTAGAACTGATTCAAATATATTCTTTTTAATGGCTGAGTAATACTCCATTGTGTATATGTACCACAGCTTTCTTATCCATTCATCTGCTGATGGACATCTAGGTTGCTTCCATGTCCTGGCTATTATAAACAGTGCTGCCATGAATCTGCATTTTAAAAAGATAGCAGAGATGAGCATTCCAGAGAAGACCAGATACGACTTTTGCATCTCAAAGTTATAGGAACGTTCTCCTTGCATGACTTTGTTTCCCAATTTGTGTAATAGTTACAAGCCTGCTAAGATAAGTAGGAAAGGTTTGGGGAGTGGTATCTATTAGAAAGTCAATCAACTTCTTCCCTACTGTCAAAGTTACCCAGGACTCTTGCGGGGAAATTGAAACAGGATGCCTCAAGCCCAAGGGAGTCCTCTGGCCTCTTTCTGTCCTAGAGCTGAAATAAGCAGCTCTAGGACAAAATCACCTTTTCCTTTTATTAGTAACAAACTGTATTTCCAGTCTCCATACCTTCTTTTCTGAAAACATACTATTTTTCTTAAGCCACCATGAACTGTCTTTAACATTAGAAGTCCCTGATTGGAAAATCCTAAAACTTCTAGAAACATGCAACTTTCCAAAGCACAATTTCTTTTCTTAAGATGCTGCAAGACATGTGTCTAATGAAGCCAAACACCTCTCTCACAAGAAAAACAGAATAGGTACATTTAGACCTGTTTAGCAATTAATGTTCCAATGTTCCATCACATTTAAAATGACATGGGTACTCAGTAGATTACTATTTTTTAACTTAATTTAGTTTCAAGTTACCAAAATTTGAAGGGACTATTCTAAATGGACTTTTCCAAAACATAATTATTCCCACGAAAGTGTGAAAGTGTTAGTTGCTCAGTCATGTCCAATTCTTTGGGACCCCATGAACTATATAGCCTGCCAGACTCCTCTCTGTCCATGGGATTCCACAGGCAAGAACACTGAAATGTGTATCCATTCCCTTCTCCAGGGTATCTTTCTGACCCAGGGATGGAACCTGGGTCTCCTGCATTGCAGGAGGATTCTTTTTCATCTGAGCAACCAGGGAAGCCCAATTATTCCCATCAGTTCAGTTCAGTTCAGTCGCTCAGTCATGTCCACCTCTTTGCGACCCCATGAACTACAGCATGCCAGGCCTCCCTATCCGTCACCAACTCCTGGCGTCTACTCAAACTTACGTCCATCGAGTTGGTGATGCCATCCAGCCATCTCATCCTCTGTCATCCCCTTCTCCTCCTGCCCCCAATCCCTCCCAGCATCAGGGTCTTTTCCAATAAGTCAACTCTAAACATAAGGTGGCCAAAATACTGGAGTTTCAGCTTTAGCATCAGTCCTTCCAGTGAACACCCAGGACTGATCTCCTTTAGGATGGACTGGTTGGACCTCCTTGCAGTCCAAGGGACTCTCAAGAGTCTTTCCCAACATCACAGTTCAAAAGCATCAATTGTTCAGCGCTCAGCTTTCTTCACAGTTCAACTCTCACATCCATACATGACCACTGGAAAAACCATAGCCTTGACTAGATGGACCTTTGTTGGCAAAGTAATGTCTCTGGTTTTTAATATGCCGTTTAGGTTGGTCATAACTTTCCTTCCAAGGAGTAAGCGTCTTTTAATTTCATGGCTGCAATCACCATCTGCAGTGATTTGGGAGCCCAGAAAAATAAAGTCTGACATTTTCCACTGTTTCCCCATCTATTTCGCATGAAGTGATGGGCCCAGATGCCATGATCTTCGTTTTCTGAATGTTGAGCTTTAAGCCAACTTTTTCACTCTCCTCTTTCACTTTCATCAAGAGGCTTTTGAGTTCCTCTTCACTTTCTGCCATAAGGGTGGTATCATCTGCATATCTGAGGTTATTGATATTTCTCCCGGCAATCTTGATTCCAGCTTGTGCTTCTTCCAGCCCAGCATTTCTCATAATGTACTCTGCATATAAGTTAAATAAGCAGTGTAACAATATACAGCCCTGACATACTCCTTTTTCTATTTGGAACCAGTCTGTTGTTCCATGTCCAGTTCTAACTGTTGCTTCCTGACCTGCATATAGGTTTCTCAAGAGACAGATCAAAGTTTACTTAAAACTGCTATCTCAGTCATATTTACTTAAAAGTTTAATCATATCAAATTATTTTTCTCAGTGACAGATTTTACAATAAAAACAGTATGCACTTATTGATTTCCAGTAACACTAGGTGCAAGAAAAGTATCGTACTTAATTTTTATAATACAGAGAAGTCTGTATTAATTAAACCCAGAAACTTAAGCCAGACAAGTTAATTTTTACAGCAGCAGAGACCTGATTGTTTTCCTGCTTGCATTTTAAAAGGTCTTCCCCCATCCCTCATTTTGGGGGATCACAGATGGATCAGGTATTTCCTCAGAGTCCTGGCAGAATAGGCTTCCCAGGTGGTGCTAGTGGTAAAGATCCCACCTTCCAACGAGGGAGACATGAGAGATACAGACTCAATCCCTGGATCCAGAAGATCACCTGGAGTAGGAAATGGCAACCCACTACAGTATTCTTGCCTGGAGAATCCCATGGACAAAGGAGCCTGGCAGCAGAATAGTTATACTGCAAAGGCAGAGGAGAGAGATGAAGGCTCCTCATTTCTTTTTTTGTTCTTTACACTCCCACTAAGTTGACTCAGTGGGTAAAGAATCTGCCTGCAATGCAGGAGACACAGAAGATGCGAGTTTGATCCCTGTGTTGGGAAGATCCTCTGGAAAAGGAAAAACCAACCCACCTTAGTATTCTTGCTTGGAAAACCCCATGGACAGAGGAGCCTGGTGGGCTACAGTCCAAACGGTCACAAGGCAGACATGACTAAGCTCACAGGCAAGTGACCCAAGGCTGGAGTGTCAAACAGGGTGGGTTGCATTTGTATTTCAATGCATAGGTGCTCCACCATGCCCACAATGTTAGCAGAGACTTGCAGGAGCAGTTGGACAGACAAACCTAAATAAACAAAGATACCAATGACAGAAACTTAAAGACACAAACAAGAAGTATTCAGGATTAAGGGGATGGGAGTGCAGGTATAGGACTAAGGGAGAGCTAAAGGGAGGAGGGACAGAAAAGACTGAAAAAAGAGAAAGGGACAGAAAGAGATTGCAGGTTCAACCACTCCCTGTGGGTGTCTATTCAGGCACCAACCTGTGTGCTTCCAGAAAGGGCCAGTTAAGGAGGGAGCACCCTGTGCACTGCCCACTGGGGTGATCAAGCCTGGAAACCAGCCAGTTGTACATTGACTGTTGGACTCTAAGCCACAGGTGGAACTCACCCATGTGTACACCAGTATATGGGAATCCGCTGCAGCACTTCAGCTAATGGTCCCACATCCCAGTCTGTCTCAAAATTGTGGGAAATATAAGAGATATACAGAAAACAAATTGCAAACTGGAAAATGTAATTCCAACTGTATTAATAATCACATTACTGTGAATAGATTAAACACTCAAAATTAAAGACAAAGATTGATAGATCATATTTAAAAGAACAAAGTCCTTATCAGTGTCAACTCTGTGATGTGGAGGAAAGAAAGAAAGGGAGAGAGAGAGAGAGGAAAGATGGGAGGAATGGAAAAAGAAAGAGAAAAGAAGATAGGAGAGAAATAAAGGAATCCAACTTTAAATGGAAAAATTAGAACCTTTAGTGCAGAAGAGATGATCCTGTATGTTAAAAAACCCCAGTGAACCCACCAAAGCAATGTAAAACAAGACAAAACAGACTAGGATGAATAAACAAGTGCAGGAAGTTCATAGGAAGCAATAGTTTTTGTAAAATAAATTGCATTTATGTATTCTAGGTACAAAAATTTGAAAAGAGAATTGACAAAATAATTTCATTCATAATAGCATGGAAAAGAATAAAATGCTAGCAATAAACATAATAAAGAAGTGCAAGATCTGTACACTGAAAACTATAAAATATTGCTGATAGAAATTAAAGGTCTATACAAAGAGAGAACTAGTTCTTGTTCATGGATCAGGAGATTTCATATTATGAAGAAAGCAACTCCTCACATTGGTCTATAAATTCAATGCAGTCCCAATGAAAATTCTAGCAGGCTTTTTTTGGGTAGAATTTGACAGCTGATCCTAAAATTCATAGGGAAATTTGAAGGATGTAAAATAGTCTAAACAATTTGGCAATAGAATAAAGCTGGAGAACTTTCATTACCTGATTTCAAATTTTACCATAATACGTACTAATCGAGACAGTGGACTTCTGGCACAGGAAAGCAATACAGTTCAATGGCACAGAATTGAGAGTCCAGGAATAGAACCTTACTTTTTGTTATGAATTGATTTTCAACAAATGCTCTAAAACAATTCAATACGAGAAAGACTAATTTCTGTTTTTAACCAAGAAAACGTGCTGGTACAAATGGATATCCACAAGAAAGATGAAAAACAAAGAAACGGAAACCTATTATATCTGGTAGGTAAAAATGAACTAAAACTTGATCATGGTTTCAAATATAGGAAACAACCGTTACAATTTCTCAGAGAAAACATAGGAGAAAATCTTCATGATCTCTTAGATATAACATGCAAAGCATGAGTTATACAAGAAAAAATAGTAAATTAGACTTCATTAAATATGAGTGAAGGCAGAGTCCAGGTAGCCCTGTCATTTTGACTGGGCCGCTGGACGCCTGGCCTTGGTTTTCCCATCTGTGAAGTGGTGTGACCCTCCTTGTTGCGACACATGGGGTCTCTATTGTAGGTGGCAGCAGAGTCTCCACAGTGTGCGGGAAGCCCAAGGTGATGGGGAGGATCTATGGTGGCCGAGACTTGGAGGCTGGCCAGTGGCCGTGGCAGGCCAGTCTGCGATCCCAGGGCTTGCACGTCTGTGGAGCTGTCCTCATTAATTCCAGCTGGCTTCTTTCCACTGCCCACTGATTTCTCAAATGAGTCTATAGCCTAGGCTTCCAGCACAGGTGCTGGTAGGGGAGGAGGATGCAGGGGAAGAGGAGAAAAGGGGGATGGTGTCCCACATTAGCTCCTCTGGGCAGTCTGTGGCCTTCAGAGACATGTTCCTGCCTTTGGCCTGTGTACCCTCCACTTGGACTGTCCTCTCCGCTCACCTGCCCAGATCCTCCTCATGCTCTGCCCTCGGCCCCTGTGTCCGTTCCCCAACACAGGTGTGCCTCAGGAGAGCGGCAGTGTCAGTCCTCGCTGCCATGTGGTGTGGACCCATCTCAGATCACAGCTCCTTCTCAGTGTCCCCTTATTTCCAGGTGTCAGACTCTAGGCAGGGGCCTGGGACCGCGTGTATGACCAGCAGCTGGGCAGTTCTTATTACTCCTGCAAAACTGTGTGCCCAGGAGGAGTCATGGTCACTGGCGTGCATGCAGGTAGCCATGGTGCCAGGCTGCATAAGGGGGAGGTGGGCTCCCTGGGAGAGTGACAGGGCTGATCAGGAGTCTAATTCACCTAGCCTTCTGGGGCTGGCTTTGTTACAGACTTCTGAACAGATGAGGACGGGTCACCAGGGAGTTCAGGCACCACAGTCCAGGTCTGGGTACAAGAGCTTTGAGAGCTCAGAGTCTGTCAGCACCCACTCTGTGCCATGGTCCGTGCAAGCTGCCCTGTGGCATCAGGGTGAAGTGGCAAATCCTACTTCACCATATCTCCATCTTGTCAGAAGAGAAAGTCCAGCATGGGTCAGAAGGGCAGAGCACATGGAGTGGGGGTGGGAGGGTCAGGAGAAGGGCTGTGGAGAAGGAGTGCCTGCTGGAGGGCAAGGATTGGGTGAGGGGAACATGAGAGAGGGTCTCTAAGGAGATGAGGTGTGAAGAAAGATTGAAGGCTGGGGGAGAAGGGGATGACAGAGGATGAGATGTTTGGATGGCATCACCAATTCAATGGACATGAGTTTGAGTAAACTCTGGGAGTTGGTGATGGAGAGGGAGGCCTGGCATGCTGCAGCCCATGGGGTCATAAACAGTTGGACACAACTGAGCACCTGAACTGAACTGAACTAGTTTCAGCACCTGTGCTGGGGAAACAAGGCGAGGTTCCATTTCCTGCACCCAGTTGCTCATTTATTTAACAAATATTTTGTAAATCTTTGTAACTGTAGAGAAGCAGGACTTGGGCAGGGAGGTGTTTAAAGAAAAGGGATGGTCAGGAAGAGTGTGGGGCCAGAAGGTGGGTTGTATGGGGTCTCTATAAGGGTAAAGTGAGAGATAGAACGGACCCAGAATGCCTGCTGTGTACAATCAAAAGGCTTTCATTTGATGATCCCACTGAGGACATTTCCAGAGCAAGGATTCATTGCTTTTGCAATTCTAGTTACTAGTGGAGAAGCCAGCCACATGTCTGAAACTGTAAATAGGATATCAATTCGCCTCAAGAAAAAGGCCTCCTGAACATTCAAAATGGATGGACAGAAGCTGTTGGGCATCACAAGGAGTGGACAGGTCCAGAGGGGTGTGGGTAGTTAGATGAGGATGCAGGGAAAGAGCTTGTCCCCACTTGGAGATGATGGTGAGAGTGCGCCTTTCCTTCTCCAGGAAATCCTAAGCCCTAGGGAACTATCGGGTTCTGTTAGGAAGCACCCAGCTGTACCAGCATACCCAGCACACCTGGGACGTGTCTGTGACTCGGATTATCACACACCCAGACTTCAAGAAGTTATATCCCTTTGGGATTGCATTGCCATATTGCAGCTGCTCTTTCCTGTGAACTTCACCTCCTACATCATCCCTGCCTGCCTCCCAGTCCCTAGCATGAAGGTCTCCAATAACTCATCCTGCTGGATAACCGGCTGGGGGATGCTCAATGAAGAAAGTGCAAGGTTATGGGGGACTTGGGGGGGATGAGAGGAGGAGGAGGAAGGGGAGAAGGACAGAGGAGCAAAGAAGGGAGGTATGTCTCTACCTGAGGGGTCTCCAGGCAAAGGTCCTCTTGGCCCAGTATACTTCATTTCCAGAGGACTGGACCATTCTAGTTCTAGTTCTTAAAGTGTGTGATTCTAAGGCTTTGGTGTTCCCTAAGTGTAAAGCTCTGAAGTTTGTGAATCTGACTTTCGAGTCAAGAATCTGAGTTCTTGAAGTCTTTCTGGTTCTTGATTCCAAGATTTAAATCAACCATAGATCTGAGATGACTTGATCTAACTCAAAGGTCATGTTGAGGCATGACTCCTTCCAGGTCACTGATAAACTCTCTGATTTCCCAGTGCCATAGGAGGTGCTTGGGAAAAGTGGAAAGAAAACTCAAATATGATCTCTGACCTCTGAGTCTGCCTGATCAATTTAGAATGATTACTACTTTACAGGGTTTCACTCTGCAGACCTCACTTTGGTTTTCTCCCAGCTCAGGTCATCTATCTAATTTGTAGACTTGTTAGGCAAACTGAGTAACAGGAAAAAATTGTATTTTTTAAGATTGAAAGAGGAGAAATCTAGGCCAAAAGTTATGAATAACTTATAAGCAAGAGTCTTCATTAAGGAAAGGAGTGTTTAAGACTTGGTGAAATGATTGTGGTGCAAAATTATGGAGGGAAAGAATATTTATTTGTAATTGTAGGGTCATAATTTGGTGTGATGTTCTACAGAGGTGTTATAGGCATTTTGAATAGATTCTGTCTTCATTGGGTGGGATGTTCCAGCATCCATGGTCCTTGCTTATTAGTGTGTCAGTAACACTCAGTGATTATAGGACAAACAACCAGGTCTCCAGAATTCTTACAGCATGCACGCACATACAACACACCCAAACACACACAATACATGTATACCACACTTAACACACACGCACACACACACACACACACAGAGGTTCCTCCTTGACGTCAGGGACCCTGTCTTTCTGTTTCAATATCCCAGGCCATGCCCCAGGCAGGGCCTGGCACCTGGTAGGTATCCCACTGCTGCCCCCGGGTCCTTCTTCCCTGGACCTCCAGACTGGTCTCAGCTCCCACCCTGTGTGCTCTATGTTACCCTCCATGTAGCTGTCTGAGTATTTGCTTTAGAGCAGGAGTCATGCCAGTTCCCTGCTCATCACCCCCAGTGCCTTCTCATTTCTACTTAAAATAAGGTCGCAACTCCCTGCCTTGGCTCTCAGGCCCCCTCCTCTCTCATCACCTACTGCATCCCTCACCCACACCACCCCAGCCAGCAGGCCTCCTTCCTGCCTTGATGATGCCAAGGCGGTTCCCACCTCAGGTCTCCACCTTGACTATCTCCCTGGACTCATTTGCTTTTCCAACTAAGCTCATCATGCCTTGTTTCATAACATATGCAGCTTGGCTACTCCTCTGAGCAGTTTTACTTGATCATGTGAGCTAAAACAGGCTACCCCTAATAGCACATCTTGTTTTATTTCCATTACACCACTTATTAGTTCTAAAATAATGCTACTTATTTCATTTAACCTCTTTTTCCCAACTAAAAATGTTAGTATCATTAGCTAAAAGATAGTTAACATGAAGAATAAATGAGTAAACTGGATGAAGAATAAATGAGTGATAGGGTGAGAGGATGGATGGGGGAAGGTGGGAGGACGAGTGGGTGGAAGGGAAGATGGTTGGGTGGATGGGTGAAAGGATGGTGGGCAGAGAGATGGAGTGAGTGGGTCTATCGATGGAGGGGAGAATGGAGAGATGGGTGAAAAGATGAGTGTATAGGCAGACGGATGGAAGGGTGAGTGGGCCAAGGGGACATGAGGGAAGATAGGTAGTAAGATGGAGGAACAGGTGGATGGAAAGCAAGGTTAGTGATAGACAAAAGGTGAGTGGATGTGATGGTTTGTGAAAGGATAGATGTTTGTGAAAGGGTGAATGGTTGCTAAGCACCAGTGAGTGGCAGGTGTTGGAGGGATTTGCCATTTTCCTTTGTGAAATAGTGTGTCTGCTATTATAAAAGAGGTAGAGGGAATAGGATGAGTTTGGAAAAGTTTGAGAAACAGGGGAGGGCTTATTAGGCATAGATAGAAGTCTGAAACAAGGATGAAAGCTCAGCTGTGTGGAGAAAACCCCACATTGAAATGCTATGCTGACCGATAAGGCAGAGCTCTGTAGCTCGGCTACAGCAACCTTCCCTGATTTCCTACTTATCTTCAGAGCACCTCTGCTTGAACCCTTCCATCTGCAGGAAGGAATGTGAGCTTCATTGAGAACAAGTTCTATGAACTGTTATACAGAGATGGAAAAGGCAAGAACTGCTCTGTCCATGTGGACATGCTGTGTGCTGGGGACTTCTCCACAGGAAAGTCCATCTGCCAAGTGAGTAAGGCGCTTTCTGTTTTTCCCTCGCCTGTTCTCAGGGCCTCGGTTTCTCTGGGGAGGGGCTGTGTTGCCTCTGCTCTCTTTGTGGAGCCCCTGGGACTTCCCATTTCCTCCTCCATGCGTCTTCCTGGGCTCCATCCCTTGGCAGTGTCCGCCAGGCCAACCCCCCTTCCTAACTCCCTTGCACGTGAGGGCATCTACAGCATCTATTCTTGAAGTATATTTTAAAGGTTCTACTGAAGTGTAACATACATACAAAAGAATATATCCATGCTCTTTTCATCAGTTGGATGAATTTTCACATAGTGAGGCAACATGTGATCAATACCCCAGAGGCCCCACTCACATCTCCTTCCGGTCACCAACACCCAACAGAAACCGCCATCTTCACCTTCAGTACCTTAGATTAGATTCTGAATGTTCCATAAGTAGAATTTATTTCCAGTTGTCAACTTTTTTGTCTTAACATTGTATTTGTGAGATTCATCCATACTGCTGCCTGTAGTTGTAGTGTGTTCAGTCTCCTTGCTCTGCAGGACTCTCCTGTGTGCATTGAATTCTATGATTAGTTACACTCTTAATGGGTATTTTAGTACTCCAAGTTTTTCATTTCATTTCACTTCCAAATGTTTTATCTTCTATTTCACAGAATCCCTTGAGTAGTACTGTTGGAGGAAAAGGTATGCATGTGTTCAGCTTTGGCAGATATTACCAAATGTCTTCAAAGTGGTTCACCATTTCCACTCATTGAAGCAGTGGATGAGAGTTTATATTCTCACCAATACTTAGCACTTTCCATCGTTTTTCATTTTAATAGCTTAATGTAGTTTGATTTTCTTGATGACCAATTAAATATACTTTCACATATTTATTGTCATTGGATATCTTTTTCCGTAAAGTTTCTTTTCAAGAATTTTCCCCCTCTTATTTTTCTATTGGGTGTTCTGTCTCTTCCTTTAGGGGCTCTGTATGTATTTTATATATTCCAGATATTAGTCTACTATAGGATATCTGTGTGTGTGTGTATTTTTTTGCGTTTGTTCCTTTGTTTTCTTTTGGCTGTGTTGGGTGGGCACTAGTTGGGCACTCAGGCTCCTCGTTTCTGCGTGTGGGCCTCTCTTAGTTGTAGCATGAGAGCTCCAGAGCACGTGAGCTCGGTATTTGCAGCACACGGACTTAGTTGGCCTGTGGCGTGTGGGATAGCAGTTCCCTGACCAGGGATCCAACCAGTGTCCTCTGTGTTGGAAGGCAGATTTGTAACCACCACCAACCATCCAACCGTGGGACTTTGAATTCTGATGCTTTCTTTACACTCTCTGTTTTCCCCTGTTTTATAGGTGAGCAAACAGGTCCCAAAGAGGGTAAGTGACTACCCTAAAATAAGGCAGCACAGCCTGAGCCCCTGTGTCCACTCTTACACCCCACACTGGGCCCACATCTGCTCTTATACCTCTCCCTGAGCCCACGTCCACTCTTCCACAGACCCAGTTTCCACACCAGTCTCTGCAGGCTGCCAGCTCGTCCACACCGGGACAGCCTTTGTGCCTCCACAGACCTGGCCCCTGGTGTTGTTCATGCTTGGGGCCCTGAGACAGGCCCTGTGGTGATCCACCAAGCCCCTCAGCTCCAGCTGTGTGTCTCAGGACCCAGCCTGCTCACTGGAACCTTCCTCCCCACCCGTCCCCCAGCCCCCTCAGGTCTCAATTGTCCCTTCTTGGCTTCCCTGTCCACCAGCTAAGACCCCCACAATCCAAGCTTGAAAACCAAATAAAAACAAATGAAAGACTCATCCTGATCCTGTCTTTGGGCCCTATTGCTCCTCCTGATCCTCAGCACTCACCCCTTCTCTTGAGGTCTGTCGTCTGATTCCCCGGACAAGGAAACAGGAAACGGCAGGGCCATTACAGCAGGAGGAGGCAGGGATGGGGACACTGAAGGAGTCCAGCTGAGGAGAGAAGGGCATCTTTCTACCATGGGAATGCACAGGACTCAGAGGAAGAACATCAGTCAGCTCCAGCTGCAGTAACAAATATCACAGGCAATGTGGCTTAGACAACAGGAGTTTATCACAGTTCCAGGGCCCAGAAGCCTGAGGCCTCTCACCTTGGCTTATAGACGCCATCTCTGCCCTGCGTCCTCACAGGGTTTTCCCTCTGTGTGTTTGGGTCCACATTTCCCCTTCTTATAAGGACACCATTTGCATTGGATTAGGACCCATCCTAGTGGCCTCATTTTAACTTGATTATCTCTTTAAAAGCTCTACTTCAAATAAAGTCACATTTGGGGACTGCTCTGGTTGTACAGTGGTTAAGACACCAGGCTTCCTCTGCAGGGGGCATGGGTTCAGTCTCTTGTTGAAGAGCCAAGAACCCACATGCTGGACTGCGCAGACAACAGAAAGTCACATTCTGAAGTTCTGGAGGTTAGGACTCAACATAAGAATTTTCTGTGTTAGTTGCCCAGTCATATCTGACTCTTTGTGACCCCATGGAGTATATAGCCTGCAGGCTCCTCTGTCCATGGAATTCTCCAGGCAAGACTACTGGAGTAGGTTTACATTCCCTTCTCCAGGGGATCTTCCCAACCCCAGGACCAAACCTGGGTGTCCCGCATTGCAGGCAGATTCTTTACCACCTCAGCCAAAGAACTGGGGTTGGGGGTGTCAGAATCCAGCCCGTAATAGGAAGTAAGACATATTGTCAGGTGTCTGTACTGCAGGGGAGTAAGAATCTTTCTCAAAGTAAAGAAGCAACATTCCCTGGGTTTGGAGAAGGGATGACCTACTCCCTATAGAGGTAAGGGGATGTTCCCTGCATGGGGAACTGGACTGAAGTACATGACCCAGGCCATGAGGAAGGGGGTTCCTGCATACAGCACAGGAGGCTCTTGCGTGTGGGGGATCTGGCACACTGAGTGGGAGACAGAGCGAGGAGACCCTTGCCAGGCTGTGAGCTGAGGTCCTGTCTGGCAGTCCTCACACCTCTGCCCCTAGAATTGACTCCCAGCAATTCCTCACCCACCCCCATGTCTTCTCACTCACCCCCATGATCCTCACCCACCCTATGATCCCTCTCAGACACCACAGATCCCTCACCCACTCCATGTTCCCTCACAGACCCCATTATCCTTCACCTACTGCCATGGTCCCTCACCTACCCCCATGGTCCCAAACTCACTGCCCACCTTCCTGGCCCTCAACCCCACATGAAACTGCCCCCTTCTGGCTAGGGCCCCAGGCCAGCCGGTCCCAAGTATCCACACACCTTCAGCAGTAGGAGCCTAGTGTCTTCTTTCTCCTTAGCTGACTCAGGACTTAGTGGCCTGGCAATAAGTCTTGAAGCAATGTTATCATCATCCTTCCTGCCAGTCTACCTGACCCAGAGTCATTGTGTAACCAGCAGCATCCCAGGAGGCCTCAGAATGCACCCACCCCAGACTTCAGGACACAGGATAATATGGTAAATTTCCCCTTTAGCCCATGTCCAATATGGACTAGATGCTATTCAAAAGATTCAGGCCAAGTTCTTTCCAATCCTGGCATTGCCCATATATCCTGGACTCCCACTGACAGATGACCGCAAATGGACTCACATGCACTCTCACTGTCCCATGTCTGGAGCCAGGAACGTGCACAGGAACTCACACAGGAACTCCCTCCCCAAGATGAGCTTGGAAGGCCTCAAGAAAGTGTCTTCCCAGCGTCCACACATTTCCACAGTCCCTGCCTTTGGCCATCCCTCTGGCTGGAGTTCTACCACTGAGGTACCACCACCAGCTTCAGCCCTTAAGGGCCCAGCAGTCTCTGGAAGGGTGAAGACTAATTTTCCCTCCCTTGGTGGTGAACTCTGGTATGGGTCCTCAGGCAAGATTGCTCAGGGCCCTGGAGTCGGGGAGCTTCTGAGACACCATGTGGTCCACACACATTCTCCAGAAGATCAGGGGAGCTCAGGCAGTTCAGCTGCACTAGTAACCACTCCACTGGTCCTAAGTTCTTATTTTCCTCCCAACCCCAGCGGCCTCAGTGGCTGTGCCCTGGCGGCCAGGCCTTCCTACATCTTATTTCTGGAGGTAGGTGTTTTTCTGCCCCTCCTGGTTGTCCTTAGACCTCTAACCAGGGGATTCCAACACATACCATATCCGCATAACAGATGGACCGAATGTCTGCTCCAGGGCAGCCAGTTCCCCATTGCCTGAAACTGACTTAGTGCTCAGCATTATTATCTTGGTTTAGCTGCTTTTAAAAGATAAACTGAAGCCTAGCAGGGTTAAGTAGTTTTTCAGAGGTGACTTCAGAAGGAATTAGTGGGAACAGGAATTCAAATCTTGATCTTTCTTACAGACCTTGAATATCTTTGTTCTTCGTGCTCCTGCAGACTATACTCAGATGCCTGTTACCCTGTGTTCATTTTCCTGGAGTAAACAGCCAGGGATGCAATTGCTGGACCATATGGTAAGTATATATTTAGTTTTTTTTAAAGAAATAGACAAACTGCTTTCAGTTTGACTGTATCATTTTACAGTTCCATTAGCAACATTATGAGATACCTTATTCTTGGCATACTCACTAACAATAAAGTTAGTTTTCATTTTAGCTGTTCTAAATCAACATGTGATTATTCTCATTGTGTTCCTAATTTGAGTTTCATTAAAGACCAGGAGTTTTGAACGTCTTTTCATGAATTACTTGTCAAACAGATGTCCTCTTTTGGTGAAATGTCTCTTTATAACTTTTCCCCATTTTCTAATTGAATTGTTCGTATTTTTATTGAATTTTGATAGTTTTTTATATACTCTAAGACTTTTGTCAGATGTGTGACTTGCAAATAATTTCTCCAGACTTGTAGCTTCTTCTCATCCTTAACAGTCTTTCATGTAGGAAAATATTGAATTTTTGTAAAATCCAATTTTCTCTTTTTTAATCAATAATGTTTTTGCTCTCAATGTGTAAAAAGCCTTCACCAAGCCCTAGGACCCAAAGATTTTCTCCTGTTTTCTTAAAAGTGTTTCAAAATTTGAAATTTTACATTTAAATTTATGTTCCATTTTGAGTTAATTTTAATATTCTTTAAAAACTCTATTCCTTTTCCATTATATTGCTTTTTAACATTTGTAAAAATTTAAGAGCGGTTGAGTCCCTTGGGACACAAGTTTTTCTTTCTGCTTAAAAAGTTTTTTGCTCCTGGTGAAAAAAAAAAAATTAACGAAAGAAAAAAAAGTGCCTCAAAAGGGCAGAGTTGTATGAAGACTTAAGTGGCCATATTGAAAAAGAAAGATAGAGAATTGGGAATTCAGAACTCAGGTTCTTTCCTCTTCTTTGTTACAGTTGTGTAGGAAATTGTCCTTAACTCATGCCCAGTTCCTCATGATTTCTAACTTTTTTCCCAACTCTGAATCTGAAAGATTTCAATGATACATATATTGGATACTTTCAGAGGGTTTTACCAGTCACTGGAAGGGAATGGCTTGTCCATCTGCATATTTTCCAGGCCTTTAGTGCTCTTCAGTACAAAAATGTCTTCTTATATGCACCTAACTTTTTATTTTTTATTCTCTGGGTTAGCTACTCTGTGCACGCTCCCTTGACATTAGTTGAGAAGATGAGGTGAGAGCAATTTAAGGAAAATCACAGTAAACTTTATTTAGAAAACAAAAACAGAACAGCAATCAAACTGTTAAGGGTTGAAGAAATTAACAACTTGGAGACATTTCTCAGTATTTGAGCTTTTCTCATGGGAAAAGATAAAATTATTTTTAACCAATAACTTCACACTAGAGGAATGGGGAGGTAAAATATTGTACCCTGGCACTCCAGAAAGGCAGGCTTTCTTGTTGATTCTTTCCCCCTTGTCCTGTCAATAAATTGTTAAAAAATTCTTATTCATGGCTCTGAGTAGAGTTTGAATGAACCTTCCCAGGACCACTGATATAAAAATTGAATTTTTGAAAAAATTATTCCATCTCATGTCTGCAATCATTTTGTACTCCATCAAAATCTTAGACCACAGAGGAAGATACAATTAAATTAGTCCAGAAGTAATTTGGGGAGACAGGCAACAGAAGGGAGTAGCAGAAGTCCTTTGGACCATGATCTCTAACTATTCATGCAGATAGGAGGGGGGCAGGTATTGTTTGCTGAGGAAAAAATCCATGGTTATGGATCACAGACCTCAGATGACTGATTGTATTGTACTGAAGCATGGAACATTAGAAGTACAGTGGGATCCCATGCTTATGTCTTGTAGAGTTTTCAATCTGTGTGCTTGGAGGCTCTCAGTATTGTTAGATACCAGGGGTTTTAAGGGATATCCTGTGAAGTAGAAATGGTACTAATTTTGGAATTGATCTCTAAGAGAATCTGATGATTGAGTCTTCTTTGTAAAGTATTACTAACCCAAATCAATAAGTTGATTCTGCTACTATTTCTTTTTTTTTTTAGGCAGCTTAAATTCTCCAATATATAATATAAATGGAAGGGAGCATAAAACTATTCCCATGCTGCTGCTATGTCAACTGAAACTGACCCAGATTTTCAAGTTTTGGTCAAAGTTATTGATATAACAAAAACCTTGCAAGGAAACATCTGACAATCAACATTTACTGAAGAACCTCCATGAAGTAAATAAATAATAAGAAAAAATACTCTTAGTAGAGTGAGTGCATTTGGAGAGTGTAGGAATGGAGTCAGCAGACAGTATCTCAGAGCGTTTCCCAGATCTTAAATTCTTTGCTAGAATGTTCTTTAATGGAAACTTTTGGCCTACTAGGGAAAAGGACCTACTGGTCTTTGACAGACATAAATAAGAATCAAGGAACTGCAGTCCAAGGGCATGAAAAGGCATGAAAGGGCATGAAAACACTTTCCCA
Organism: Bos taurus; assembly: GCF_002263795.3. Taxonomy (NCBI): domain Eukaryota; kingdom Metazoa; phylum Chordata; class Mammalia; order Artiodactyla; family Bovidae; genus Bos; species Bos taurus. The sequence continues at coordinate 65,500,921 of NC_037335.1, read as the reverse complement.
ATTTACGGATGGAGTTCTCCAAAACTTTTGTATCTAAGTGCGTGGATTTCACGTGTGCAATGTAAAAATCACCGGTGTGCAGCTCACAAGAGCTGATTTTAAGAAGAGAGTGCTATGAAGCTTCCCGGTGAGAAGCCACGGACATAGAAGCTCCTCAGCGTGTCCGAACCCTCAACTTCTGTCCCCTCCTGCAGCGACCTCCTCGGACAGTTGTCTGTGCGCCCAGTGCTGCACGCATGCGCACGCCCACTGTGGGCAGGCTGACGGCCATTATTCAAGAGCTGCTCCCAGCTTCTGTTAAGGTTGTCTGCTCAGGAAGACAGGAAATCTAGCTGAAATACAGAGGGCGGAGCCCAACAGCCAACCTGGCTGCGTGGACAGAGGTGCCACTCAGGGCTGTCTCTAGAATCAATTACAGAAACTTTGAGGTAAGGGAGACGCAGACTTTTCAACCCTCAGGTGTCGCATTCTGTGTTGGTGTTTCACCCTCGGGTTACTTGTGCCCTGGTCAGTGTAGGGAGACTCCTCTATAGCGCTCAGTTCCCTTGCAGTGATTACACCAGGGTTATTGGCACCTCTGGGGAGCAGGTTGCAAGAATGCTTCCCCGACTGCAGGGCCTGTAGTGGAGGGTAAATCGTGAGAGCAGTTTAACAGGTGCCATTCTAGTCCGTGTCTTCTGAGGAGTATAAAAGCTAAAGGGAATTTCCTCCACTTGAAGGCGCTCATCGCAAGAAGTAGTGCAGGTCATTGGAAAATGAGTGGAAAGTGAGTGAAGATCTAATATACATTCTCATAGTTTCACAGGTCTTCGTATTTAACGTGAAAATACCAGTCAACACATATGTTCAAAGGGCAGTCTTGTCCATGATGAAGTAGCAGACATCTATTTGTAGTCTGATGTCAAATCATGATTGATTTGCAAGCATAGATGGGGTTTGTATGTAATTAATTGGTTAGTGGGAGTTTGATAGCTTGTCCAATGTGCAGGTTGGTTTTCTTTGTGGATATTTGTGATTAAGGGGAATTCATGCCTCTAATTTTGTGAGAGTGTGTAAGGGTGAGTGTTGTATTTGGAGGGTGTTGAGATTGTAACACAGGCATCAAGTAGTTGGTGATTAGGTGTTTGATGTTTGAGGACTATTTTTACATGTGCTATTTTCACCAGTGAATTTGGGAATTTGTATGTGTTTAATGGTGGATTATCATATGTGTAAGGGCAATGTTAGAACGAGTACTGGTGTATATTATTTTGCATGTACAGTCTATTCTGTGTACTTGAGGAATGTCAGATGATAATTTGTGTACTGAGGATACCATTTGTATCTAGTGCTTGTTGTAGGGTTCTGTGGTTTTTGTGTGTGTGGATTTTCAGGAGCTATCTATGGAGCTATCTATATGTATTTTGCTGTGTAGGGGGCAAGTCTGTGACTATTTTGGGGGGCTGGTGATGTTGTTTATACTTGTGTTTGTATGTTTCTGTATTTTGCAAGATGGAAGAATTAATTCTGCGTGAGAATTTGGGAATGTGGGATAAGCATATGCAGGTAGCGTGGTATGTATTTGAAACAGAGTATATGTATATAGTCATATCTTTGCATATTTGTAGTGTTGTGGGTAATTGTAGTTATATTTGGGGCTTATGGAGAATTGTGTGTATAATGAACTTGTGTGTATATTCAAGGGGCATGGCCTTTTGGAGGAATATTTGCCAGTGCTATGGATTTCTGGTTTTCATTAAGGGCCTCCTAGGCTTATATATTTTGAGAAGTTAGTATGTGTGTATCTGATGAGAAGGTGAGGTTTCAGGTTTATACAGGGGAGTTGGTAAATTTCATTTATATGTATTATAAATATGTGGTGTGGTTATTTGTTAGTATATGCAGATGTGTGAACTGGCTTCTACTAGTTAGGGATCATTTGGTATATGGAAGTTTTTTCATAAATGGTTTCTTGGAGATATTTCTATGTGCCTTACTTGTGTATACTGATTTGTATGTTCCATCATTAGGTGCATGAATTATGAAAGTGTTTATAATGTATGGAGTGTTAGGAGTATTTAAATGTATTTCTTTGAAGACTGTTAGGGTGTTTTTACATGTGTGTTGTAGTAGGTAATATATTCGTATATTCAGGGTGAGTATTGATATACATATATAGTATCCTTCTCTTTATATGTTGGGAGAGAGGCGAGGAGGTTGTATTCTGGAGAGAGAGCATAATGGATCTCCAGTATTCTTGCCTGGAGAATCCCCGTGTACAGAGGAGCCTGGCGGGCTATAGTCCGTGGGGTCACAAAGAATCAGACACGACTAAGCGACTAAGCACAGCATAGCACAGCATTTTATTCTTTATATTCAGAATGGTGTGTTTTTCTTAATATCCTTTTTGGGGTAGTTCATTGCTTTTATATAATGACTTCTATATGCTGGTTTTAGATCCTGCAACTTTACTAAATTCATTTATGAGTTCTACAGTTTCTGTTGCTGTTGGCACTGTTGTTGCTTTTGAAATTTTAGGATTTTCTACATATATGATCATGTCATCTGCAAATGGAGATAATCTGACTTCTTCCTTTCTGACTTTAATGCATTTTATTTCTTCATCTTGCCTTAAGTCCTCTGGCTTGGACTTTCAGTGCTGTGTTGAATCAACGTGGTGGGTGTGGGCATTTTTGCCTTCTTCCTGATATTAGAGCCAAAGCTTTCACTTTTTCACTGTTGAGTAATATGTTTGCTGTGATCTTTTCATATATGCCATTATTGTGTTGAGGTATGATCCTTCTATACCCAATTTGCTGAGTTTTTGCCATGAAAGAATGTTGAATATTGCCAAATCCTTTCCTGCATCTATTGAGTTTTTCCCCATTTTGTTAATGTAGTATATTATGTTGATTGATTGATGTTGAACCATCCTTGCATGCCATGAATAAATCACACTTAATCATGGAGTAGGATCCTTCTAATTAATTCTTGAATTAGCTTTGCTAATATTTTTTGAGGATTTTTGAATCTATGCTCATTCCAGATATTGACCTACAATCTTCTTGTAATGTCTTTGTCTGACTTTGATATGAAGATAATGCTGGCCTTGTAAACTTAATTTGAAAGTGTACCCTCCTCTCCAGTTTTTTGGAGGAGTTTGAAAAGGATTGGTATTAATTCTTTAAATGTTTGGTAAAATTTACCAGTGAAGCCATGTGGTCTTAGAGTTTCTTTATTTTTATATTATTGATTCTGTCTCCTTATTTGTTATTGGTCTGTTCAGACTTTCTATTTTGTCTCAATTCAGTGTTAATAGGTTGTATGTTTCTAGAAATTTATGTTTCTTCTTAAATTTTATCTAATTTGCTGACATAATTATTTGATAGACTCTAATGCTTTTTTTATTACTGAGGCATCATTTGTATCACCTCCTTTTTCATTTCTGATTTCATTGATTTGTCTCTCTTTCTTCTTAGTTAATCTAGCTAACAGTCTGTCACATTAATGTTTTCAAAAAAACACTACTTAGTTTTGTTTTATTTTCTATTATTTTTCTGCTGTCTAATTCCTTCTGCTAAATGTGAGATTAGTGTTTTCATTTTCTATAATTCCTAGAGGCATAAAATTAAATGTTTTATTTGAAGTTTTTCTTACCTTTTAATGTATGTGTTTATCACTATGAACATCTCCTGTAGTGCTACTTTCGCTTCATCCCATAAGTCTTAGTGTGTTGTGTTTCATTTTAGTTTGTCTCAATATACTTTTTCATTTTTCCTTTGATTTTATCTTTGACCCAATGTTTTTTTTTTTAAAAAGTTTTATACAGCACAATAAATATAATTAAAATTGGTGTATTTTATATATGAGGGTTAAGAAAGTAAATCCTAAGAGTTCTCATCACAAAAGAAACAATTTTTTCTTTTATTTTTATTTTGTATCCATACGAGATGATGTTTACCAACCTTCTTGTGATAATCATTTCATGATGTATGTAAGTCAAATCATTATGCTGTATGTCTTAAAATTATGCAGTGGTCAATGTCAATTATACCTCAATAAAACCAGAAGTGGGGGGAAAAGAGTATATTGTTTAGTTTCCACATATTTCTCAATTTTCCTGTTTTATTGCTCTTAAGGGATTTCTTATTTCATCCTTTCGTGGTCAGAAAAGATACCTGAAATTATTTCAGTCTTTTTAAATTTGTTAAAACTTGATTGTGGCCTATTATGTATCCTGGAGAATGTTGCTTGTGTACTTGAATGTATATGTGCTGCTGTTTGGTGGTATGTTTAAATATGTCTGTAAGGACCACATGAACCTTACATGTTTTCATCAAGGCATGTTTTATTGATTTTCTATCCATTTTTATAAGTGGATTATTGAAGTCCCTTACTGCCATTGTATGCAATCAATTTTTTCCTTTAATTTCAGTATTTGCTTTATACCTTTATGTGCTCTGATGCTGTATGCATAAATAATTTTTATATCTTCCTATTGAAGTGACTCATTAAAATATAGAGACCTTCTTTTTCTATGGAGACAATTCTGGACTTAACATCTATTTTCTCTTTTATATTAGTAGCCACCCTTGCTTTCTTTTGCTTATTATTTACATGCATGAAGTATCTTTTTCCATCCCTTCATTTTGAGCCTATATATGTCTTTAAATCTAAAATGAGTCTCTTGTAGATAGCTTCGAGTTGGATTTTTTTTTAAACCATTCAACCAGTTTAATCCATTTATATTATTTATCGATCAGTCACTTTCATGCATTGGAGAAGGAAATGGCAAGCCACTCCAGTGTTCTTGCCTGGAGAATCCCAGGGACGGGGGAGCCTGGTGGGCTGCCGTCTCTGGGGTCGCACAGAGTCGGACATGACTGAAGCGACTTAGCAGCAGCAGCAGCAGCAGCAGAGATTACTGTTACTGTTTAGTTAATTGTCTTATTTATATTTTGTAGGTGTTTTTCCTCTTCCTGTCTAACTTACTTTCATTGTTGTTTGATGATGTTTTAGTAGTGTTTTGCTTTTACCCCTGACTGCATTTTGTTTTGAAGATTTTGTACCATCTTTACTATCAGTATTCTGAATTCTCTTTCTGATAGACTCCCTGTCTCCTCTTTGTTTTTTTGGTCTAGTCAGTTTTTACCATGTTCCTTCACCTCCTGTGTATTTCTCATCTTTTCATTTTATTTAGTTTGCTGTGTTTGGTGCCTCCTTGCTTTAGGCTGGAGGGTTGTAGTTCTTCTTAATTGTGGAATCTGCCCCCCATCGTGGGGTTGGACTAGTGTGAAGGTTTCCTGACGGGGGGACTTGTGCCTGTGTTCTGTTGGATGGAGCTGAATCATGTCTCTCTGAAGGGCAGTTCAGTAGTGAGTTTTGGGGTGTCTATGGGTTTGGTATGACTTTTGGCAGCCTATATGCTAATGTGCTGGATCGTGTTCCTATTTTTTTGAAGGATTGGCATGGGGCATCCTGCACTGGGGCTTGCTGACTCTTAATAAACAAAATTAATAACAAAAGATTGAAAAGCAAAAGTTAAAAACAGAGAATAAAGAATAGACTCTCAAAAATACATTATTGAAAACAAAATATAAAACACAAAAATAAAAAATACAGAATTTATTTTTAAAATATGGTGTTTTCTTAATTTTATTTTTAAAAAAGGTAAAAGTGGACTACAGAAAGGAGTAATAAAGAACCACTTTAGGACAATTGAGGAAAAAAAAGAGGGTGGAAAGGAAAAAATAAGAGTAAAAAATGGGGAGTCGGGAGTATATATAGGGCGGTAGTGAGAGGAATGTCCGTGTGATTCTTGCTTGTTCCTGCTCCAGTTGATTTGCCTACTCAGAAGGCCCTCCAATATATGTAGGAAGGCCTCTGGACCTGTTGTGGACAGTGTGGAGTCAGATCAGACTTAAATCTTCCTTCACCCCAGCTTGTACTTGCTCTCAAAGTCTACAGTATCCCTAAAGCACATAGTCTTAGGTTAATTGTGGGATTTTAATCTGCTGCACCTGCCCCTTCTCAGGAGGTCCCCTCTGCTTTGCTTTGCTCATGCTTCTTTGAATTTTGGCCCACTGCTGCTTTCAAGTCTCTCTGCAGTGTCTGATCTCTGCCAGGCGGCGAAAGTGGCCTCTTTTTGGGCTCATTAGCTCAGTTGTGCAGAGAAGGCAATGGCACCCCACTCCAGTACTCTTGCCTGGAAACTCCCATGGACCGAGGACCCTGGTGGGCTGCAGTCCATGGGGTCGTAAGAGTCGGACGCGACTGAGCGACTTCATTTTCACTTTTAACTTTCATGCATTGGAGAAGGAAATAGCAACCCACTCCAGTGTTCTTGCCTGGAGAATCCCAGGGATGGGGGAGCCTGGTGGGCTGCCGTCTGTGGGGTCACACAGAGTCGGACATGACTGAAGCAACTTAGCAGCAGCAGCTCAGTTGTGCTGTGGAGAGGGAAGGGTACTGCAAGAGCTGCTAGGGTGTGTGGGGAGTGCTCAGTGTGGTTGGGCCACACAGGGGTGTCACTACAGCCTGAGGTGGATGGTGCACTTCCCAGGGGAGTTGGTCCTGGTTTGTTGGACCCTTGGCAGAGCCAAGCATATCCGGCTCCCAGCTGGGTCCTGTGGAGGTTGCCACAGTCTTAAGTGAGTTGTGTGTTTCCCCAGGGGAGTTGTTCTTGGGTTATGACCCTGCTGGCTGGCTGATCTGAGCCAGTCAGGGTTCTGGGAAGATGTGGGTAGTGATCTGTGGCCACTCACAGCTTGGCTGTAGATGTGATCCATAGGGCCAAGGTTGTAGTGGTCCTTTGCCTTTTGCCTCTGGCAGTTGTGCGCCTGCTTGTCTGCCTCTGGGGCTACAAACCGCAGCCTGCTCTCCCCTCCTAGGTATTCTCTAGGGAGCTGTTCTTTGTTCTGTGAGTGCACGCAGAGTTAGAATGCTGCCTGAGAGCCTTGCCACAGAAGTGAACGTTCTCTAGTGGTCCCAGAGTTTCCCCTGTCCTGCTGTGCTGTGTCACATTAACCCCCTTGGAGTATCTTCACAGCATTCAGCCCAGTCCTTCCCCTGAGGACCAAGCCCCACAGCCAGAGCCTCCGCACCCAGCCCCCACCTGCTGCAGGCAGATGAGAGTGTGTGAGCTGCTTTTTGGCTGGAAATTGCGATTTGGCACAACCTCTGTGCAGAATTTTCTCCGTTTTGCATTATTGTGCTTCCATCTGAGGTTCCTAAGCTCCCCTATAACCCCACCTGTGAGGGGGTTTCTTGTTGCCTGGAAACTTCTCCTCCTTCAGGACCCCCTCCTCAGGATGGATTCTCAAAATCCTTTGTCTCCCTTTTTGTCTTTATCTTTTGCCCTACCTCATTCCAAGTAGATTGGCTTGCCTTCTGGACTCCTGGGGTCCTCAGCCAGGGTTCAGAAGATGTGCTGTGGGAATTGTTCCACATACAGGTTATCTTTTGATATATTTGTAAGGGAGAAGGTAGTTTCCCTGCCCAATTCCTCCATCATCTTGAAACCACCCCCCTTCTATAGTAAGTTTTGAAATCAAGAAATTTGAAACTTCAAACTTTATTTTGTTTACACATTATTTTGCCTATTCAGGCTGTTAGAATTCCATGTGAATTTCAGGATGGAAATTCTGAAGACCTCATTATAGTTAGAGACTGTCATCTGTGCATCACTTTTAGTATTGACAGCATTACATCTTCTAGCCTGTGAACACAAGATGCCTTTACATTTGTTGGCATCTTTATTAATTTCTTTCAGCAATATTTTCTAGTTTTCCATATAAATCTCTTTTTTCCCCTTGTAAAGTTGTTTCTAGTATTTTACTCTATAGTTCATGGGAGAAGGCAATGGCACCCTACTCCAGTACTCTTGCCTGGAAAATCCCATGGATGGAGGAGCCTGGTAGGCTGCAGTCCATGGGGTCGCTAAGAGTCAGACACGACTGAGCGACTTCTTTCACTTTCCACTTTCATGCATTGGAGAAGGAAATGGCAACCCACTCCAGTGTTCTTGCCTGGAGAATCCCATGGATGGAGAAGCCTGGTAGGACACGACTGAAGCGACTTAGCAGCAGCAGCAGCATAGTTCATGATACAATAAATGGTATTGCTTTCTTAATTCCTTTCTCATGTTTCCCATTGTTAATGTATAGAGACACAACTGATTTTTAAATGTTGATTTTATATCTGGCAACTTTTCTAAATTCATTTATTCTAAGGGTTGTTTTTTTTTGGGGGGGGGTGTGTTTGTGTGTAATCATAAGGTTTTCTTCATATAATATCGTGTTGTCTGAAAACAAGTATAATTTTACTTTTCCTTTCTGATTTAAATATCTTTTAGTTTTTATCTTGTCTTATTCATCTAGGAATTTTAGTAGTGTGCTGAATAGAAGTGGTGAAACAGGCATCCTTTCTTTGTCCCTGATTTTCACGGGAAAGATTTCACCATTTAATAGCTATGACTTTTCCCATATGTGACCTTCATTATGTTGAAGTCATCAACTTTTTTTTTTAAGTCACAAAAAGGCGTTGAATTTTGTGAAATGTTTATTTTTCTGCATCAATTAAGATGATCACATGATGTTTATTTCCATCTTTTTAAGTGATATGCCATATTGATTTTTTTCATTTGTTGAACCAATCTTACATTGCAAGATAAGTCCAATTTGGTCACAATGTATAAGCCTTTTACTGTGTTGTTCTGTCTTGTTGTTTTTTAAAGAGTTTCTGCATCAGTATTCATAAGGGATGTTGGTCTGTAGTGGACTTTTGTCATGTCTTTGGCTTTATAATCAATGTAATGGTGACCTCATAGAATGAGTGAGGAAACAGTGTCTCCTACTGAATTGTTTGGAAGAATTGAGAAGAATTGGTGTTAATTCTTTCCACTTGGTAGAATTCACCATGAAGATACTTGATGCTGGGTGTTCAGTCACTGGAGGTTTTTTGATAGTTATTCAATATCTTGACTTCTAGAGCTGTTTAGATTTTGTATTTCTTCATAATTCAGACTTGGTAGGATGTTTCTAGAAACCTGCTCATTTCATCTAAGTTGCCCAATTTTCTTTTTATGTCTATAAAGCTGGTAGTAATATCCTTCATTTCTGATTTTACACATTTTTTCCTTATCTCTTTATGTAATGGTAAATTTAAGTAGTTTTGTTCATTTTTTTTCTCTTTTTTGAGGCATACGTGACAAAACCATGGTGTAGCTAAAGTACGTAAAGTGATTATTTGACATATGTATATGTTGTGAAAGGATTCTAACAATCAAGTTAATTAACATACCCATTACTTCTCACTCTCAAAAAATTCTACTCTCAAAAATTTTCAATTACAGAATAGAGTATTATCAATTATAATCACGTTATACATTAGCTCCTCAGACCTTATTCTTTCATTTATTTTTCATGTTATAACAAAATTTGTATCCATTTACCAATCTGTTTGCATATCCCCCACGCCCAGCTACAGAAACAATTCAACAATTTCTACTCTGGGTTCTATGATTGTACTTTTTTTGATTCCACACATAAGTGATACCATGCAGTGTTCTTTTCTGTCAGGCTTATATTATTTAGCATAATGATCTCCAGGTTCATTCATGTTCTTGTAAATGTCATGATTTACTTTTTTTGAGGCTGAATAATATCCCACTGTGTATGTTATGTATGTATATTTGTGTGTGTGGTATCACATATTATCATGTATTCTTTATGGACTCATCCACAACAAACTGGAAGGTTCTCTCCATGCCGTTACTATGAATGAAGTTTCAAAGGACATAGAGAAGTACTGATATCTCTTTAGAATAAAAACATTTTAATTCCTTTTGCTCTATGACTGGAAGTGGAATTGCTGGATCACATGGTATTCTAATTTTATTTTTTTGAAGAATCTCCACACTGTTGTGAATATTGGTTGTACAAATTTACATTGCAAAGCACAATGCACGTGGTTTGTTCAGTGATATCAGACTCACTATGAAGGAACTATCACAGTGTGTATACTCAGATTCTAAAGAATGCCTGTGAGGTCTGTGTGGGGGTCTCAAAGAGAGGTCTCTGTGTGGGATTGCTCAGTGTAGGTCTGTGGAAGTTTCCTGTGTGGGGTAAACGTGCATCTATCAGAGGTCTCTGTGTGGGTGTTTGAGAGATCTGTAAGCAGGATCAGTGTGAATCTGTGGTTGACCGCTGTATAGGATCAGGGTGGATTTGTGGAAGATTCCCATGTGAGGGTAGTGGAGTCCCTGTATGGGTCAGTGTGGGTCTGTCAGAGGTCTCTGTGTGGGCTCAGTGTGGGTCTGTGCGAGGGTTCCTGTGCAGGGTCGCTGCGAGTCTGTGGGAGATCCCTGTGTGGAGTTAGTGTGGGTCAGTGGGAGGCCCTGTCTGGGGTGAGTGTGGGTCTCTGGGAGGGCCCTGTGCAAGGTCAGTGTGGGTGTGTGGGAGGTTTCTCTTTGGGGACACTGTGGGTCTGTCAGGGGTCCCTCTCTGGGGTCAGTGTGGATCCGTCTAGATCCCTGTGTGGGGTTACTGGGGGCCCTGTGCTGGATCAGTGTGGGTATGCGGAAGGTCCCTGTCTGGGGTCAGTGTGAGTCTTTGTGGGTAGTCTTTGTGGGGGGCCCTCCATTGCTGTCCTTTCTGCACCTCACGGCAGAAGAAGGGCAGGGGACTCTCCCCATCTGGTTCCTTGCTGTTCTGTCAGGGTCCCTTCTGTGTCATTTCTCCAGACAGGTACCTTAGTTCCAGCTCCCCTGACTCAGCGCTCACCTCTTGGTTCCTCTGAGAGGGCCTGGCAGCAGGCGGGCTCAGGATCCATGCTCTGCGCTCCCCTCTGTGAACTCTGGAGGCCACTCGACGGCCCAGGTCACAGCCCCTCCCCTCAGACCCTGGCTGAGCCTCCACGCCCCCCATGGAGAATGCGGTGCAGAGGCAGGACTAGTCTCCAGGGAGAAAACACAGCACAAGCAGGCCTGTGTCCTCTGCCCCCACAGCCCCGGGCCTGGTCCCACATGTGGGGGTCCTGACAGGCATGGAGGCGGGGCCATTCCTGCTGGCTCCTGGATCGGGGACCCTCCAGGAGCAGGTCTCTCCACCATGGGAGTGACTGTGACATACAGGGAAATGCTCTTGTCTCCCCATTTTCCCATGTGGATGGGCCCAAGGAGGAAAGCTGGTGGTATGTTCATTTTCTACAGGTCACTTTCATGCATGCTGGGTGACACATCATGTCTGCTGGCGTCTTCCACCCTGGCCTCTGGATTGAGTAAGACTGAGAGCAGATGAGACTTGCTATGACAGTCTGTGGGCCTGTTGAGTCCTACCTGTACCCTGGGAGCCTCCTTGGGCCACAGGTGTAGGTAGAGGTCACAGACTGTGAGTCTGTCCTGAGTACCCAGTCCTGTGAAAGCTGATTGCTACATTGGGGAGAAGTGAAGCTTCTCTGCTTGAGTCTCTGCTGCCTCTGGGAGCTTGGCCCTCTGTTAAGGGGCTCCAGGTGGCTTCCCTCTGTCTGGGCCCAGGGAACTAGAGTAGAGGGGAGACTCTGGAGTGAGGCCACCATGAGCCACCAGGCCCCTAACGTCTTTCCTCTGGCCCTGTGGATGGTGGTGGGACACCAATGCTCCTTTGTAAATGCACTGTCTGTGGGCGCCTCTTCCACTAACATCCTTCCCCCACATTCCATCCTAGGGGCACAGCGTCCCACTCTCAGACCATGAGGTGCCTACGCACACAGTCACGACCATGCTCATTCACTGGGGGAGGTGGGTGCTGTAAGCATGGCTGTCCTCTCCTCCAGGGCAGGGTGGGACCAGCCCTCAGAGGCTTCCATGCTCACACTGCACACTCTCAGGGCTGAGAGTGTGTGGTCCTCATTCTTGCTGCTGCTTCAGAGCATGAGAAAGGCAGAGGGAGGGTGAGAAACCTAGCCTATCTTGTTCCAGCTACATCTGGGAGAGAAAGGGGCTTTCAGGGCAGCGTCATCTATCCACCGTGACCTAGGGATGAGGTTTGTCCTCCCTCTTGACTCCCCTCCTTATTCTGACATGTGAGTTTGTCCCTGACACTTCCTGAGCCTGAGGGGAATTTCAGCTTCTGAACACACCTCCCTTACCAGCTGCACAATATCCAGGTGGAGAAAGAGGAGGATAGAAGTGAGCAAGATCCTGAGAAGGGGGAGGTCTTTAGGTTTAGCTCAAGGTGACATGTCCTAAATGGTGTTGCTTGTTTCTGTAATGCTGGTATTATGGAAACTGAAGGCGCAGTTAGGGGATTGGGGTGAGGGTGAGTATCCATGCTGGGGTCAACCTCCCTCCATGGCCCCATCCCATGTGGAAGTCAAAGCAGGCACCTGGGAAGAGTGGACCCTGATGCCTTCCATCCCCCTCAGTAAGGCACAGACAGGCTACTACCCCTGCTTATGAGAAAAAACCATTTATTTCTGGTAGGAAGAAGCCTTTAGCACACAGAGGATGTGCTAACATGAGAGAAAAACATATTTATCTGCAAGGCATGCATTTTTTTCTTGAGGAAGAGTTTTCCTACCTGTAATGCTGTGAAAACCATGTTCTGATTCACCAGAAGAGGTATATTTCTGAAGGAGACCATGCCTTGGACAGTGGAGGGGATGGCCTGGGATGCTTGTCACTCTTGATCCATGTTGGCAGGCTCGGCCTGGAGGGGGACCTGGCTCCCTGGGTGAGAAGGCCCAGTTGCTGTCCCTGGGACTGGTCCACTTACTCTTATATGAAAAGCTGTGGCCCATCGGGGTAGCTTGGTGATAACGGGGTGTATCTCTCCTCATTCTCCTTTGTTCTTGGTAGGAGAGAATTCTGTGCTGGCAGTAATGTGGACCTATTGGGTCCTGGAATTCTGCTTGGTACCAATTTAACTCTGTGGCATGAGGTCCATGGTGAAACACCATCTTCTCCTTTAGGATCTGTCCAACAGCAGTCATGACAGTCTGAGCCTCAACAGCCCTGCTCTCTGTGGTAGATTTGCTTTTGATTGATTCTTGGCTCTTGACAGTGGCTGTTTCAGGTTTGCCTTTTTGCAGGGGCTCTTCTGGTTCTTTGCATTTGTTGGGGAAAATCCACTGCAGAAGGAGCTTAATCCTTTCTTTGAAGTGGTTTTCTGATGGAACCTGTCTCTTCTTTAGGATTAACTGTCGAAACTTGCTTCTTAGGGACTCTGTTGATTCTTTTTTCTGGCCAGGATGGCTCATCCCTTGGGGTTGGTAAGCCCTCCGTTCTGCCAGTCCTTTTTTAATCTGTCTTAATTTGGGCCTTGTATATTTCTCTCTCCCATCCTTGGGGACAGACTTCTTGCCTTGGCTCTTATATCTGAGCTGTCGCCTCATGTCCACCTGCTGCCCCTGGCTGCTCCCTTCACTTGATGTAGCATCATAGAGTTTTTGGGAATTGGACTTGTCTTCACTGGATAAGGTCTGATAATAGGAGAGAGATTCCTGAGAAGCCAAGATGTTTGCGGCAAGAAACATATTTGAGTGACAGTCTTTGAGAAGTGTATCAGTGGCACAGTCTTGAAGAAGTACACCAGTTTCACAGTCTTGAAGGAGCACACTGCTGGCTTGGCCTTGAGCCTGATCCTGCTGGTCAGTGAACCCTTGAGACTCGAGCTTAAGAAACTGTGTCTCAAAGAGTAGGTCTGTATTTGAGGCAACAGATTTTGTATTCAGTGAGGGGCTTTTATTGGACCTTGGAGACCATGATCTCCTGAAATCCATATTAATGTCTAGGGATTGGACCTGAACACTAGGTTCCCTGGTGCCCTTCCCAGCAGAGTCTCCCTCCACAACCTCTTGGGCCCTGGAAGATGGGGAACATTCATCGAGGTCCACAACTGTCACATTAGAGCAAGATTCTGGGGAGGCCTGCCTCCTAGTTTTCTCCTGTGGCTCATTCCTGGCCATTGCTGAACCTGGACTTGGTTTCAGGCTGCCTTTCACAGTCTCCACAACAGACTCACTGTGCCACATTCTGCTCACAAAGTTGTATTTGGGGGCCAGAGAAGATGGTTTGTTTTCCTGTCCAGTCAGAGGGACATCTGAGGGCTTATGGGTGTCACCAGGTGTGGGTCTTCTCAGGTACCCCCAGGTTTTCTCAGTCGCCCATGAGGGGACAGGGAGGGGACTCTCCAGTGGGGCAACTGCCTCTGTTGTTATCAGTTTCTCTCCTGCATGGGGCTGAGGAGGTTTTCCCAAGCCCTTGGTTAATAGGGTTCTTGAGTGGTCTCCAGATTCACAGGTGGCCTTCAATGTGGGCCCTTGAACCTTTTTCAGCTTTAAGCAAAATATGAACTTAAGGACTTTGAAGAGTAGCCTCCACCTGTGCCTCACCCGAAACCTTATTATATGTGCTTCCAGCTCCTGCTCAGTATACGGACTGAGGACAAGAGACTCATGGGAGGTGATCATGGAGGCTTTCCCATCCTGAGAGGACTGTGTACTTTCTGTTTTCATGGGAGCATTTGTCTCTCCCAGAATGTCAAAAACAAGATTGTCAGCAAGCCTCGAATGATAGACTTTCACAGGGATCTCTCTCTCACAGATTTGCTCTTCCTTCCTCTCTGTAAGGACGCTTGAGACTTCTGGATGCATCTTGTCTGGGCTCAACACTCTTTCTGACTCAGGTTTTGCTCTTGGATCCTCCACTGGAGGGTTGGCTGAGAACATGTACAGATCTTTTACGATCTTCCCCACACTCTGCCCTACATCATGGCGCAGGTCTGTCCCTGGTACGATTTGTGCTGGGCACTTGGACCTCATCTTTTGTGCATCCTGTCTCCTTTTGCCTAGACCTGCAGAGGATCTTGAGGGCCCCTCCCTGCCCTGTGCCTGACAAGGCCTTGGGTATTGATCCTGAGGCTGCATCAGTTTCTGAGATGCTTGGATTCTGTAGGGCAGGCCACTCTGTTGCTGCATGAACCTTTGGGCAATGTGGTGCTCCAGTTTCTCCCGAACCTCAGGGCTGATCAAATACCCAGGAAGGATGGAGTCAGAACTGTGGGCCTGGGAAGACCTGGTCTCCTGGGATAGGTTGGGAGTGACCTGGCTAAAGACTTGCTGAGAATTTTTAACCAAAGAAGGTAAAGTTCTCTCTCTTTCTAGTTGTTTTTTCCAAAAGTGACTTTCCAGGTTTTCAATTGCATTTGAACTGAAAGATGTTGCCTTATTTTGGACTGTAGGGCAAGATGTTTCAGTGGACCCAATCTGGTGTTGAGATGATGATGACTGGACTAGGCGAGAGGGTAATGGATGGACAGTGGTTTTGAACTGAGCCTGAGGTCGTGGATGATATAGGGGTATGAGTGGAGTCAAGGATTGGGGTCGGCCCTGGATCTCCATAAGAGCCCGAGAAGATGGCTGACAGAGAGAGATATTTAGATTCAAGGGTATCGGTTGGGCTTGGATCTCCATGTGAGCCTGAGGAAGTGGTTGAAAGTGGGGCATGGTCGGAGTTGAGGGTTGTTGGTGGTCCTGGACCTCCATGGAAATCTTAGATGGTGGTGGACATTGAGGCATGGTTGCCTGAACTCTACCTCCCCAAGGTAGGGGTTGGGCCTGGGTCTCCTTGTGAGCCTGAACAGATGGTTGAAACTGGGGCATGTTTGGAGTCCAGCGTAGGTGTTGGACCTGGGTCTCCATGTGAGCTTGAGGTTGTGGTGGTTGACACTGGGACATGGATGGAGTCCAGAGTAGGGGTGGAACCTGGGTCTCCATGTGAGCCCGAAGTGGTGCTTGAAATTGAGGCATGGTTTGAGGCAGGAATTGGGATTGGACCCTGGTATCCATGTGAGTTTGAGGTTCAGGTGGTGGATACTGGGACATGGATGGAGTCTGGAGTATGGGTGGAACCTGGGTCTCCATGTGGGCCTGAAGTGGTGCTTGAATGTGAGGCATGGTTTGAGCCAGGAGTTGGGATTGGACCTGGGTCTCCATGTGAGTTCGAGGTGGTTGATACTGGGGCATGTTTGGAGTCCAATGTAGGGATTGGTCCTGAATCTCCATATGAGCTTGAGGTTGTGGTGGTTGACACTGGGACATGGATTGAGTCTGGAGTAGGGGTGGAACCTGCGTCTTCATGTGAGCCTGAAGTGGTGGTTGAAAATGAGGCATGGTTTGAGCCAAGAGTTGGGATCGGACCTGGGTCTCCATGTGAGCTCGAAGTGGTGGTTGAAATTGGGGTGTGATTGGAATCCATGGTTGGGGGCGGGCCTGAGTCTCTACGTGAGTCAGAGGTGGTGGCTGAAAGTGAGGCATGGTTGGAGCCAAGAGTTGGGGTCGGGCCTGGGTCTCCATGTGAGCCCGAGTTGGTGGTTGAGAGTGAGGCATGGTTGAAGCCATGATTTGGCCACTGGACTGGGTCTCCATGGAAACTTCAGATGATGGTTGACATTGGGGCATGATTGGAGTCAAGGGTAGGGCTTGGGCCTGGGTCTCCACATGAACCAGAGGTGATGGCTGCAACTGGGGCATGGTTGGAGTCAAGGATTGAGGTTGAGCCTGAGCCACAGGGTGGGTCAAGGGCTTGGCCAATGACAGTTTTGAAGTTACTTTAGCTGGAATATGGAATGGTTTGACTTTAGAGTGTTCATTAAATAAGACAGGGCATAACTCTAGAGCTGACCCAGGTACTGTGACAGTAGCTACAAGAGACTCACTGTGCAGAAAGGGGAGACCCCAGAAGAGCTGGCTGCATGTCTTCTGTAGACAGTCCTCCAAAGTGTCAGGATATCGGGGCTTCTCAGGACCAAGAAGCTGTTCATGATTGCCTTTTATGTTCCAGAAGTGTTGGTGACCCAAGGTATCCTGTTTGTGACCCAGTGACTCGATCCTCTTCCCCAAAGTATTCAGGTGGTAGCCTGCCTCCTCCTCCTTTTCTTTCTCCTTCCAAAACTTCAGTTCCACTCTCTTGGTGATTAGTATTTCCAGCAGCTCCTGGACATCAGGGTTGATAAAAGCGAGGCTACCAGCCTCTACCTGCCTGTTTCTGGGATCTCCCCAGAATGAGTCCCCTGGTGGGTAGAGGGGAAGGCTTTCTTTCTGGGACTCTAAGTTTGTCAAAGTGGAGAAGCTCCAAGCTTTGGCTGCTTCCTGCCACCAGGCCAAGGCTGATCCAGGACTGCTTGAACAGACCATGCCTGAGATGGCTGGTCTCCAAGGGCAGTGTGGAGATGACCTGTGTCGGATGGTGCCCAGTGCGAGTGCCGTAGAGTCACCCTGAGTGAGACTTATCCTGGAGCCTGATGCTTTGGGGGCAGAGCAGGGTGCTGGAGGTAGAGGACAGGCTCTCCCATGAGGGGGGCTTTGTGGGGACGGGGAAAGAGCCAGTGGCCAGGGTGAAAAGCTGTCCACAGGAAGTAAAGGCTCTGGTGTTGGAGAGGCACTCAGGTATGACTCTGAGTAAGTGGAAACTGAGCCTGGAGAAATAGTAGAAGCCCACGGAGGAGGCTGCTTGGTCAGAGGAGCTGGGGAAATGGTGGGAGCTGCCTCTTCCCTGCATGGTTGGTGGGCTTCATCAGGAACTGCTTTGCAAACCGCACTAGGTGAATCTTGACATGAGACCTGATCAAAGCTGCCCTTGTCAGGGAACCTCCCTAGGTATCTGCAGAAGACATGAAGAACAAGCTTCAGCCAGAAGCTGCCAGGCCAGGAGGACCAGACAGGCCAGGCAGGGGTGGACAGCTGCACCCCACAGCCCTGCATGGCCCCAGTACTGACTTCACAATGCTCCTGCTGTTTCTCACCACAGGATGATAGCCATACCCTGCCCCTGGGACTCCTCCTCCCAGCTCAGCCCCAGGCTGCTAGTATCCCTGGGCTCACACCATAGGCTCGAGAAGAACCCCCTAGAAAGAAAGGGTAGATTCTCTACCTTTGCAGAAGTGAAGTCAGGTCCCAGACCTCTTCCAGTGCTTCCAGGCAATCTCTGCAAGCTGGAAATCAGCAGACTGGGTCATGGTGGTGAAGATAGGAGCCTAGGGGTCTTATAGAAGTTGAGTGCACTGTCTCTGTAAGGGGCACCATTGGGAGACTGGAGCCCAAGCACCAGTGTCCAACACCACATGATCCCTGACAGTGATGGTGAAGCTCGTGAAAGGGTTCATCACTTAAAGTTTTTCCAAATCCTTTACTCCTTGCTGCCCTCACAACCTACCTGTAGGCGAAATGGGCAGGCATCACTTTTCAGTTGAATCTGAGCAAAGTTAAACCATGTGTCCTACGTGTACTGGAGGGCTCACCTCCCAATCCAGGTGCTATTAGTCCAGTGCAGCCCACACGCCCCTTTGGTACAGAGTCTTTTCCAGGCCCCTCACAGCTACATTCTACACATGGAATCTGGGAAGTATCTGGATTCTGCTCTCCTTCCCAGAAGCCTCCCTGGGGGCTCTGTTTCTCAAGGGAGAAGTCCAGCCACTGGCCCCCTCAGAGTCCGTGGAACTGGGCCTCATGGCCAGAGAGGTAGGGACCAACTCTGGGGGCATTCATGGCTCGATGTCGGAACTCACCTTTCAAAGCTCCATTTCTCTTGCTGCTCCTGCTTCTTCCCCTTCGTTCCATTCGATGCTGAGAGAGAAAAAATGAGGGCTTAAGACCCAAATCTCAGTCTCCCCTCTCTAGACAAGCATCAGGCACTAGTGTCCATACATGACATGACTATCTACATTTCACTGACAGAGCTCTGTGATGTTCCTTTCCTTTCACTCATTATTAAAGTGAATAAAATATTTTCTGTTTTCCTTCTTTGAAGAACAAAAGATGATTTTCAAAGTGAGATGCACTCTGTACTTTTCGTCACTGTTCCTCTGCTCAAGAAACACACACATTCTCAGACTATGGGTGAATCTTAGCTCCATCAGGTAGATCTCTGCTTCTTGATACCAGCTCCACCCCCCAGCCCCTGCTCTGAGGCTCTTGGGGCTTCAGCATTGCCAGAAGATCAGCCCTGAGACACTTCACAGCTGCTGAACTAGTGCTTAGAGTCCTGTCCTCTGCCTGAGATTGAAATAAGTATCCAATCCTCAACCCCTGGTCACTTTGTTTGGGACATGCCCTGGAGGCCCTGCCACACCTGGACAACTGATCTGAGATCTTTGGGTAGAAATCCTAGTGTTCACTCTATCTCCTGCCCAGCCTGGTTTGTCCCTAGAGGCATTCTCTATTCTTCCTTGAAAACAGATGCCCTATTCTTTCCCACCTCAAGAATCTCTGGTTGATTCAGAAAAGTAGAAATAATAATAAAAAAGATTTTATATGCTTGTGAGTCTGGACCAAGGGTTCCTTACCTTTCTGATGTTTCCATGTTTCGTAGGGGGAGGAAAGGATGGGTTATTCTCCAGGTAGGGAAGGATCAGGAAAAAGAGCCCCAATCCACACAGAAAGGCGAGGATGGTATCAATCGCCCAGAAAGGGGAGCTGGAGTTCAGCCAAGTATCAAAAGTGCTCCTCAGAGAAAGGAGAGGATTCTCCTTCATCTGAATCATACTGCTGCCCTCAGGCAACTGAGCTCAGGGTGTGCACTTGGGGACTAAAGTACTAGGCTCACATCATAGAGCTGTGATCTGGTCACAAAGGGCCCTTGGGAGTAAGAGGGAGGAGCAGAGGAGGAGGCTGGACTATAGCCCCTCCCTATCCATCCAGCCCTGCAGCTTCATTCATCTCCCTTCTCTGAGCCTTCCATCCTACCTTCTCATCCTGTTAGAGACATTAGTCAAGTGTTGCTTCTTTCCACCTAGAACTCAGAGAATTCCAGTTTCCTTTGATATCATTGCTTGAGTCCAATCAATACTGTATTTTTTTTTTAAACATGTATCCCGTGGCGGATACATGTTGATATATATCGCAAAACCAATACAATATTGTAAGAAAAAAAAAATAAAAAAATAAAATAAAGTCCCATCAATATTTTAAAAAATCTGGAGTTCTCCCTGTAACTTTGGTTAATCCCAGGTATTTATACTTTTATGATATTTTTTAAAAATTTCAGTTAATTTTTACTATATTCAACTACCGGGAATTAAAAGTTAGTTAAAAATTATTTGAAATTTACAAGGCTATGAAGTATAAAGCAAATTAAAATAAACCTTCAGAGTAAATTGTTCATAATTTTCCAGCATCCTTGTTTTCTAAACTCAATACACTGAACAAAAGTTTTGGAACACTCTGTACAGATATACATACATCCTTTAAACAAATCAGCCCAATGTTTTCAAGTCTAAGAACCAAGTTTTTTTGTTGTTTGTTTTTTGTTTTTTTCAGTTCAAATGTTCTGTTTATCTGGGAATATTTTTATTTTGCCGTCTTTTCTGAAGTATAGATTTAATAGACATGGAGTCCTTGGGTGACAATTTTTTCTTTCAGATCTTTTAATATGGCATCTCACAGCCTTCCCTTTGCCGTTTCTGACTGGAAGTCAGTGATTAATCTTATTGTGGTCTCTTCATATATGGAGATGAGAAGGAAATGGCAATCCACTCCAGTGTTCTTGCCTGGAGAGTCCCATGGACAGAGGAGCCTGGTAGGCTGCCATCTATGGGGTCACACAGAGTCGGACACAACTGAAGTGACTTAGCAGCAGCAGCAACATATATGGAGAACAGTTTTTCTCCGGCTACTTTTTTTCCTTTGTTTTTCCACAGTTTGACCAAGATGTGTCTTAGAGTGGATCTGTTTCCTTTTATTTTTCTAGAGGTGAACTCTGAATCTGGAGGGTGATTTTCATCAAAATTTTATAAACTTTCAGCCATTATGTCTACAAGTAATTTTATTCTGTCCCCTTTCCTCTCCCTTCTTTCTGAGAGTCTCTTTCGTTCCACATTTGATGGTGTGCTGAATGGATGCCGTAGATCGTTTTCCCTCAACGAATCTTTTCTCTTTGTTTTTACATTGATTTCCTGAATTCATCTTCAAGTTTATGGATTCTTTCTGCCACCATCTCTAGTGTGCTATTGAACCTGTCTATTTTTCATTTTAATAATTATAGTTTTCAATTCTAGGATTTATATTAGTTTCCTTTTTTGAAAATAATTTGTAGCTATTTATTGAGTATCTCTTTTGACTTAGATGAATAAATGAAAATCATATTTTCATCTAATTTTTCAAGCATGTCTCCTTTAGTCCATCTTGTAGTTATCATTATTTTGATATTTTAATGTTTTGACCTTCATACTGAATTTATAAGTGATATATGAGTTATATGTGATATATTATATAAATGCTTTACTCACCACCGTTTCAACACTAGAGTTTTCTGATTTTAACTGTGTACTTATCTGTCCCAGGGGGTTTTATACTTGATATATTTTCCTTTTCCTAATTAGCATCTTTTCATTTCAGCTTGTAGAACTCCTTTTAACATTTCCTATTAGACTGATCTAATGGTGATGAACATTTGCTTGTCTGGAAAATTCAATGTCTCCTTCAATTCTGAATGACAGTTTTGTCTGGGTATTGTTTCTTTGAATTAATTTTCTGACCCTTGCTCTGCCTCTTGTCCTTTCTCCCTTATAATTCATATCATAGGTCCACTTGATGGTGTCCCTTAATTTAGTGTCCTTAACTTCACTATTTTTATTTTTTTTCTTTCTCTCTGATGAGGTGAATTCCAGAGTTTTGTCCTCAAGTTTACTGATTCTTTCCACTAGTTTACTGTTGAATCTCTCTGTTGATTTTTCAGTCCAGTTGCTGTATCCTTCAGATTTGTGGCTTCTGTTTGGTGCTTAAAAATAATTTTTTTTTTTCTATCTCTTCATTGAAATTCCTGCTTTGTTCACGTATTGTTCTCCTGATCTTGATGAACATGTTTTTAACAATTATTTCAAACTCTGTATCAGGTAAATCACTTCTGTTCATGAGAATAAGGACTGTTTCTGATCTTTATTTTTTTCGTTTGGAACACTGTCCTCTGTTTATTTAAGTTCCCTCACTCCCTCTGTTGGTTTTGCACATTAGATAAGATAACCACCTCTCCCCATCTTGACAGAGTAGTTTCACATTGAAGGTGAGACTCGCCAATCAGCTCAGCCTGGGTTCTTGATTGCTTCTCAAATTTTGTGGGTTTTTTTCAGCCACACTCTTTGTTCTTGGTACCTCTCAGTGGCTGAGGATGTTCAAGGGCCCATCAGTGTCCCAAAGGGGAGAATCACAGTCAGCACACGGAGGCAGGATGACTGGAAGCTGGGAACGTATGTGGTCAGACCCCTTTCAAGGACAAGCTTCTTACTGGGAGACCTAGCAAGTTGGTGTAGGATTGAGGAAGAAGGTAGAGGGACACAGGCTTCTTGGGTTTCTGGTGAGGCTCTCAGTCAGCTCACATGCTGTGTGTGCTCAGTCACTAGGGCATGTCTGACTCTGAGACGCCATAGATTTAACTCTCCAGCTGCCCTCTGTCTATGGAATTCTCCAAGTAAGAATACTGGAGTGGATAGCCTTTCCCTTCTCTAGGGGATCTTTCCAACCCAAGGATCCAACCCAGGTCTCCTGCATTGTGGACAGATTCTTTACCATCTGAGCCACCAGGGAAGTAGTGTTCAGTATAGTTATCATATTGTACATTACATCCAGAGTTTGTATTTATCTTGAAACTGAAAATTTGCACCTTTTGACTGCTTATGTCTAATTTCCCCCTCCACTTACTCCCCACCTCTGGCAAGTACAAATCTATTCTCTTTTTCTATGAGATTTTGTTTGTTTTTGAAGTATAATTGACCTGAACACTGTATTAGTACCTGTTATGCAAAACAGTGATTTGATATATCTAGACATTTCAAAATGATCCCAATGTCAAGTTCATTACAATCAGTAATACAGAGATATTACCTAATCATTGACTATACTCCTCACACTGTACAATTTCATACCTATGACTCCAACCAGAATAAATGTCCATATGTATGATAGTACTCTCACCATTTCTCTTCTTTGAACCTCTTCTCTTCTGGCAATCATTTATTTGTTCTTTGTATATATAAATGTGTTTCTGTTTTGTTATCAGATCAGATCAGATCAGTCGCTCAGTCATGTCTGACTCTTTTCGACCCCATGAATCGCAGCACGCCAGGCCTCCCTGTCCATCACCAACTCCCGGAGTTCACCCAGACTCGTGTCCATCAAGTCAGTGATGCCATCCAGCCATCTCATCCTCTGTTGTCCCCTTCTCCTCCTGCCCCCAATCCCTCCCAGCATCAGAGTCTTTTCCAATGAGTCAACTCTTCGCATGAGGTGGCCAAAGTACTGGAGTTTCAGCTTTAGCATCATTTCTTCCAAAGAAATCCCAGGGCTGATCTCCTTCAGAATGGACTGGTTGGATCTCCTTGCAGTCCAAGGGACTCTCAAGAGTCTTCTCCAACACCACAGTTCAAAAGCATCAATTCTTCAGCACTCAGCCTTCTTCACAGTCCCACTCTCACATCCATACATGACCACAGGAAAAACCATAGCCTTGACTAGACGGACCTTTGTTGGCAAAGTAATGTCTCTGCTTTTGAATATGCTATCTAGGTTGGTCATAACTTTCCTTCCAAGGAGTAAGCGTCTTTTAATTTCATGGCTGCAGTCACCATCTGCAGTGATTTTGTTGTCTATATTTTTGTTTTTGGAGTCCTCACATAAATGAACTAATAAAATATTTATCTTTCTCTGACTTTTGTCACTTAGCATCTCTCTGGTCCATCCAGGTTATCACAAATGGCAAGATTTCATTTTTTTATGACTGAGTAATACACATACACACACACACACACACACACACACACACATACCATATCTTTCTCCAGTCATCTATTGGTGGGAACTTAGGTTGCTTACATATATCAGCTACTGTAAATAATACTGTAAATATCAGCTACAATGAACGTAGCAGTGCATATATTTTTTTAATTAGTGTTTTCATTTTCTTCAGATAAATGCCCAGAAATGAAATTGCTGAATAATATGGTAGTTCTATTTTAAATTTTTTGAGGAATTTCCATACTATTTTCCATAGTGACTTCACCAGTTTACAGTACTATTTACATTGTATGGTACAGCGCACATTGTTTGGTTGAACTCTCCTTTGAAGCTGTTTAAGTCCTGGACTTTTATTTGCTGGGATTGTGTTGTTTACTCTTTCAGTTATACTATACCACTAGTGATCAGTCTGCTCAGATTGTCTTTTTCTTCCTGATTCAGTGTTGGATGATCATGTTTCTATAAATTGATTCATTTCTTCTCACCGTTCAATTTGTTTACACATAACTGTTCATGGTATCATCTCTGATTTTTTAAGTTCTACGATATCAGTTATAATTTCTCCTTTCATTTTTTATTTTGTTCAGTCGTGTTCTTTCTTTTTTTCTTTATGAAAGTGATTTTGAATTATGTTTATCTTTTCAAAAACTTAGCTCTTGGTTTCATTAATCTTTTCTATGAAGATTTTGGTATTTCTCTTATTATTTCCTCTCTGATCTTTATTATTTTCTTCTTCCCTCCCAATTCCTGTAGATAGTAGATTCAGATCAGATCAGTCGCTCAGTCGTGTCCGACTCTTTGCAACCCCATGAATCGCAGCACGCCAGGCCTCCCTGTCCATCACCAACTCCTGGAGTTCACCCAGACTCACGTCCATCGAGTCAGTGATGCCATCCAGTCATCTCATCCTCTGTCGTCCCCTTCTCCTCTTGCACCCAATCCCTCCCAGCATCAGAGTCTTTCCAATGAGTCAACTCTTCGCATGAGGTGGCCAAAGTACTGGAGTTTCAGCTTTAGCATCATTCCTTCCAAAGAAATCCCAGGGCTGATCTCCTTCAGAATGGACTGGTTGGATCTCCTTGAAGTCCAAGGGACTCTCAAGAGTCTTCTCCAACACCACAGTTCAAAGGCATAGTAGATTAGGTTGTTCATTTAAGATTTCTCTTGTTTCTTAAGGTAGCCTGTATTGCTCTGCTCTAAAAACTTCTTTTGTTGCATCCCATAGACTTAGGGAAGCTGTACCTTTATTTTCACTTGCTTCAAGTTAGTTTCTGTTTTCCTCTTTGATCTCTTCATTGACCCTATGGTTTCTTAGTAGCATGTTGTTTACTCTCCATGTGTTTTGTTTTTTTCTAACTTTTCTTTTTATAATTAATTTCTAGCTTTATACTGTTGTTATAAAAAAAGTTTGACATCATTTCCATCCTCCTAAATTTGTTGACACGTGTTTTGCAGCCTAGCACTTGATCTGTTCCATGTGCACTAGAAAAGAATGTATATACTGCTGTTTTTCCATGCAGTGTCCTACATCTATTAAGTCCAACTTGTGTGTGCATGCATGCATGCTAAATCGCTTCAGTCATGTTCAACTCTTTGAGACCTTATGGACTATAGCCTGCCAGATTCCTCAGTCCATGGGATTCGCCAGGCAAGAAAGTTTGATAAGGGCAGGTATGACCTCTTTGTATGTTTGATAGAAATCACATGTGAATTTGTCCAGTCCTGGACTTTTGTTGCTTAGAGGTTTTTTTCTTTTTATTACAAATTCAGTACCATTACTAGTGATTGATCTGTTCAAGATGTGTGTTTTATTTTGATAAAGTCTTGGCAGGTTATATGTTCTAGAAATTCACACTTTCTTCTTCTGCTGCTGCTGCTAATATGTTGGCATAGGGCTGTTCATATTATACTTTTATGATATTTTGTATCTCTGCAATTGGTTGTTATTTACCTTCTTTCATTTCTTAATTTTGTTTATGTGAATTACCTCTTTTCTTCTTGGTGAGTCTGGCTCTAGGCTTGTCAACTTTATTATCTTTAAAAAATCTTGATTTCATTTATCTTTTCTATTATTTCTATCCTTTATTTCCTGCATTCTGCTAACACTGGGCTTTTATATTTCTTATTTTTATAACTACTTTAGTAGGTAGGTTATTTATTTGAGAGTTTTCTTGTTTTTTGAGTAGGTTTTTAGTCCCTTTGAACTTTTCAAACTGATTTTGCTGCATCCCATATAGTTTAGAGTAATGCATTTCCATTAAAAGATGCTTACTCCTTGGAAGGAAAGTTATGACCAACCTAGATAGCATATTCAAAAGCAGAGACATTACTTTGCCAACAAAGGTCCGTCTAGTCAAGGCTATGGTTTTTCCTGTGGTCATGTGTGGATGTGAGAGTGGGACTGTGAAGAAGGCTGAGCGCCGAAGAATTGATGCTTTTGAACTGTGGTGTTAGAGAAGACTCTTGAGAGTCCCTTGGACTGCAAGGAGATCCAACCAGTCCATTCTGAAGGAGATCAGCCCTGGGATTTCTTTGGAAGGAATGATGCTAAAGCTGAAACTCCAATACTTTGGCCACCTCATGCAAAAAGTTGACTCATTGGAAAAGACTCTGATGCTGGGAGGGATTGGGGGCAGGAGGAAAAGGGGACAACAGAGTATGAGATGGCTGGATGGCATCACTGACTCAATGGACATGAGTCTGAGTGAACTCCAGGAGTTGGTGATGGACAAGGAGGCCTGGCATGCTGCAATTCATGGGGTCTCAAAGAGTCGGACACGACTGAGTGACTGAACTGAACTGAAACTGAATGCATTTCCATTTTCATTAGTCTCAAGGTATTTTCCAATTTTCTCTCTGAGATCTTCATTGACCAATTTTTTTTTTTTTTGGTAGCATATTTAGTCCCTCAAGCTTTTTCCCATTTTCTTTCTGCAATTTACTTTTAGTCATACTGTTGTGATAAGAGAAAAAAGCTTTCTATAATTTCTGGCTTCTCAAATTCGTAGGGAATTGTTTGTGGCTTAGCATGCTGCACACCGAAGAATTGATGCTTTTGAACTGTGGTGTTGGAGAAGACTCTTGAGAGTCCCTTGGATTGCAAGGAGATCCATCCAATCCATTCTAAAGGAGATCCATCCTGGGTGTTCTTTGGAAGGCCCGATGCTAAAGCTGAAACTCCAATACTTTGGCCACCTCATGTGAAGAGTTGACTCATTGGAAAAGACTCTGATGCTGGGAGGGATTGGGGGCAAGAGGAGAAGGGGACGACAGAGGATAGGATGGCTGGATGGGATCACTGACTCGATGGATGTGAGTTTGGGTGAACTCCAGGAGTTGGTGATAGACAGGGAGGCCTGGCCTGCTGCAATTCATGGGGTCGCAAAGAGTCGGACATGACTGAGTGACTGAACTGAACTGAACTGATACTTAAAAAGAATGTATATTCTGCTACTTTGGGATGCATTGTCCTATAGATGTATATGGAGCAGAGTTAGTCTACTGAACCAATGAAGACCATTGATGTAATTGAGGTGTTAAAGCCCCATACTCCTATTGTATTGGGTTGGGGCCAATTGACTCTGTTTCCTCTAAGTGTATTTTCTTCTCTCCGTTTACCAGATCCCTTGCCCCAGAGGGGTTAAAGCACTGAAACAAGTTGGGACTTTTGGGGGCTCTTCACTTACATCTTCTGCAGACAGAGGTCTGCAGGTGCTCTGCATGGGCAGGCACCCATATTTACTTCTTTCACTCTGCACAGACCCAGCCTGTTCCAGGCCCTCTTTGATCTTCACAGCTGATCACTGCCCCCTAGTTTCTGCCATTCCTGCACAGTTATGGAGCCACAGGGCCTTTGTGATCTCTTTGCATGTACTGAGGGGCAAGATGTCATGGAGTGGCTCCTAGCAGAGATCTGGGCTGCTTCTGATGCCCTGATGAGTAAGCACCAGCATAGCTGCTCTTTCTGCCCCACCCAAGCCCTATCCCAAGACCAGGTTACTTCTGCCTTCCACAGTCAGGTCTTATCTCTGGTTGTCATTGCTCCAGGTTCAATGCCACACCTTGGCGTGGAGTGAACAGTACCAGAATATTTACTAGGAATGAGGTATGTTCTGAGGTGATCATGAGAACATCAGCAAGCTGGTAGAATAGGATTCTCTACACCCTGCCTCAGGAACAAGCCAGCACATACTGTCCTCATGAGCAAAGTCCAAGCTTCCCACTGCTTGTCTGTTTGTCCCAGTAGTCCATCCACCAGCCAAGGGCTTTGTCTCCCCTGCATCAGACCTCAGGAGTAGGAATTCAATCTGTGAGTCTTAGGAATCCCTCCCCAGAGTGGGTGTCCAGCTGTGTATTTTCCCTTTTCTTCTGAGTGTCCTTCCAAAGCACTAATGTCAGCAAGAGTGTTTTTCTTCCTTTCCTGCTTGGTTACCTATGCTTCTTCCTGATTGTCTTGGTTGTATTGGAAACGTTCATCCAATTTCCTGTTATGTTTCATCAAGAATTATTCTCCATGTAGACGTATTTTTGATGTTTTTATGGTGAGCGCCACATTTTTCTACCATCATCTTGATTGATCCTTCCTTAGAGTATTCGATAAATAATACTACATCATCTGAAAACAGTGACAATTTTGCTTCTTCATTTTTAATGGGATGATTTTAATTTTTCTTTTTCTTTCCTAATTTCTCTGGCTAGGATTTCCAACACTGTATTGAACAAACTGGCAGAAGTGGGCATTTTTGTCTTGTTCATGATTAGGGGAAAAGCTTTAGTTATTCACTATAACTGTGAGCTTGTCATAAATGGCTTTATTTCATCTTGTTATTTTCCCTCCATGCTCACTTTATTGGATTTTTAAGTCATAAATGGATACTAAATTTTGTCAAATGTTTTTTCTACATTTGTTGAGATGATCATATGTTTTTACCCTACATTTACAGTGTATGTAAGTCACATACACTGATTTCCTGATGTTGTACCATCCTTGTGTTCCTGAAATAAATCTCAACTGATCATGATGTATGAACCTTTAAATGTATTGTGAATTTGTTTTGTGACTATCTTGTTGAGAAGTTTTACTTCTATGTTTATCAGTGATACTGGTTTGTATTTTTTCTTCTCTTGTCCTTGTCTTTTTTTGGTAACAGGGTGATGCTAGCCTCATAATATAAGTTTGGAAGTTATCCCTTTTTGTTTTTTCATAAGTTTAAGAAAGATTGGTATTAATTCTTTTGTGAAAATTTGATAGATTTCACCAGGTAAACTTACTTAGTTTGTTTTTAGATTCCTGCTTGTTTTTAGATTCCTGATTCAGTTTCATTAGTATTAATGAGTTTGTTTAGGTTTTCTTTTTCTTTATGATTTAATGTTGGTAAAATGTATGTTTCTAGGAATTTATTCAATTTCTCTAGGTTGTCAAAATTGTAGACATATTCAGTTCAGTCCAGTTCAGTTAAGTCGTTCAGTCATGTCTGACTCTTTGTGACCCCATGAATTGCAGCACGCCAGGCCTCCCTGTCCATCACCAACTCCCGGAGTTCACTCAAACTCATGTCCATCGAGTCAGTGGTGCCATCCAGCCATCTCATTCTCTGTCGTCCCCTTCTCCTCCTGCCCCCAATCCTTCCCCACATCAGAGTCTTTTCCAATGAGTCAACTCTTCGCATGAGGTGGCCAAAGTACTGGAGTTTCAGCTTTAGCATCATTCCTTCCCAAAGAACACCCAGGACTGATCTCCTTTAGAATGGACTGGTTGGATCTCCTTGAAGTCCAGGGAACTCTCAAGAGTCTTCTCTAACACCACAGTTCAAAAGCATCAATTCTTCAGTGCTCAGCTTTCTTCACAGTCCAACTCTCACACCATACATGACTACTGGAAAAACCATAGCCTTGACTAGACGGACCTTTGTTGGCAAAGTAATGTCTCTGCTTTTGAATATGCTATCTAGGTTGACATATTAATCAATCATGAAAGTTTCATGATCCTTTGTATTTCAGTGGCATTAGGTATTATATTGCTTTTTTAATTCCTGATTTTGTCTATTACAGTCCTTTTTAAATGAGTCTAACTAAAGATTTGTTGATTTTGTTTGATCTTTTCAGTTCTTAATTCCACTGATCTTTTTATTGTATTCTTAGTCTTTATTTTATTTCTGTTATGATCTTTCTTATTTCCCTCTTTCTACTAATCTTGGATTTTATTTATTATTCTTTTTCTAATTCCTTGTGATGTAATGTTAAGCAGTTGATTTGAGCTATGTATTATTTTTAGAAGTAGGCCGTTTTTACTAGGAAGTTTCTCCCTATATCCTTGTTTGTTTGTTTTTTTTTTAACAACTAGTATTTATTGAATAGTTATTGTGTATCAGGAACATTGTGTATTGCATACATCATGTATAATCCCATTTACTTTTTGTAGCAAAGAGAGAGCTATTAATATGCTCAGTTGGTGATAAGAACTTAGACATGGAAAGTTAGTAACTTGCCCAATTTACAAAAACAGTAAGGCACAGGGTAGTTATTTAAACTCTAGAATTTGAACTTTTATGCTGTACTTTATTTGTGGCTATACAGAGGTGTCTGTATTACAGTTGACCAAAATAAGAGACTCCAAATAGCCAAAGCAATCTTGAGAAAGAAGAACAAAGCTGGAAACATCACATTCACTGATTTCAAATTATATTATAAAGCTACAGTAATAAAAACAGCATGGTCCTGGAACAAAAACAGAGATGTAGATCAGTGGAACAGAATAAAGAGCCCAGAAGTGAATCCACCTTTATATGATCAATTAATTATGACAAAGGAGGGAAGAACATACAAATGGGAAAAGATTCCCTCTTCAATGAACAATGTTGAGAAAATTGGACAATTACATCTATAAGAAAAGAACTATAAAACTTTCTCACACTAAGTAGAAAAATAAACTCAAATTGGATTAAAGTCTGTAATAAAAGACCTGAAACCACAGTGCCTTTACACAGTAAAGAAAACTATGAGCAAAATGAAAAGCCCAACTATTGACTGGGGGAAGATATGCCCACATACTGTATCTGATAAGGGATTAACATCCAAAGTGTACAAAAAACTTCTACAACTTAGGATCAGGAAGCAAACAATGCAATAAAAATTGGACAGAGAACCTGAATAGACATTTTCCCAAAGAAGACATATAGATGGATAAAAGGCATATGAGAAGATGCTCAACATCACTATACCAAAAAGTCACAAAGAGATGTCACTTTGCACTTGTCAAAATGGATTTTGACAACGTATAGCATATTGGCAAAGATATAGAGAAGAGGGAACACTTGTGCACTGTTGGTGGGAATGGAAATTCATGGGGCCATTGGGGAAAACAGCATGGAGATTCCTCAAAAAATTAAGAATAGAACTATCATATAATTTGGCTGTGTATTAAAATGCAGAGACATCACTTTGTTGACAAATGTCCATATTGTCAAAGCTATGGTTTTTCCAGCAGTAATGTATAGATGTGGGAGTTGGACCATGAAGAAGGCTGAGCACTGAAGAACTGATGCTTTCAAACTGTCATGCTTGAGAAGACTCTTGAGAACCCCTTGAACTTCCAGGAGATCATTCCAATCAATCCATAGGATATGAACCTTTAATATTCATTGGAAAGATGGATGCTGAAGCTGAAGTTCCACCTAATGTGATGAGCCAGCTCATTGAAAAGGTCATGATGTTGGAAAACACTGAGGGCAAGAGGAGAAAGGGCAACAGAGGATGAGATGGTTGGATGGCATCACTGACTCAATGGACATGAGTTTGAACAAACTCAGGAAGATAGTAAAGGACAGGCAAGCCTGGCATGCTGCAGTTCATGGTGTTGCAAAGAGTTGGACATGGATTAGTAACTGAACAACAATAACAACAACATATAATCCAGGGATTCCACGTCTGTATATTTTTTCCAAAGGAAACAAAACACTATTTCAAAATATATGTACCCTTATTCATTGCAGTTATTTACAAAAGCCAAGATATGGAAGTAGTCTGTGTGTCCACTGATATATGAATAGTACATAGAGAGAATGGAACATTACTCAATCATAAAAAAATGAAATCATGCCATTTGCAACAACAGGGATGGACCCAGAGGTTATTAGGCTCAGTGAAATAAGTCATACAAAAAACACAAACATCCTATGATTTTACTTATGTTTGGAGTCTAAAAAACAAAACAGAAGAACACACATAACAAAACAAGAAACACAATTATGATCAGAAAATAAGTAGGTAGTTGCCAGAGGGTAGAAGGGAAGGGTGAAATTGTTGAGGGAGATTAAAAGGTACAAACTTTCAGTTAAAAAATAAAAGAGTCTTGGGGGTGAAATGTATAGCATGGAGAATATACGACAATAATATTGTAATATCTTTGCATGGTGACAGATAGTAACTAGACTTATTGTGCTGATCATTTTGTAATGTGTAGAAATATCAAATCACTAGGTCCTGAATCTGAAATTGACATTATGTTAAAGATCAGTTACACTTCAATTAAAAAAAAACCCTCTAACACCTAGAGATTTAGTACATAATCCTATATTAATGAGATGTGTATAGAAATATTATAGACTATTTTTTAAACTCATAGAATAATTGTCACCATTTGTCTATGGAAACAGGGTTCAATATCTGTGTATTTCTATAGAGTATCTTTGTTGTATGTTGTGTAGATGAAACAATCCATACTGAAGTAGGTATATGCATATATACGTGCAATCAGAGATTTTGATTTGTCATAGCTCTCCCCAGGAATCACAGTGCTAGGTTAGCATCATAAACTCTCCGACATTCTGCCTTAAAGTTATAAAAGGCAATTTCATAGATATTACTTGGTTTCATCTGATCAAAAACACTCTTCATTCACTGCCTGAATTTCAAATACATGTTTAATTATACAAGTAACATATAAAGGTATTTTCTTTGTAAAAATGCCACGTGTTGATATTAGAAGCTCCACCTTAGACTATCCTTGATCCCAGTTCCCTCCCCAGGGGGTGATCACTGTTTTCAATTTGACCTGTAAAATAGTAAAACAGTGCTGCTGGTTGTATTGTCCCATTTATTGGTGAGAAAATGGGGAATCAGCAGTGTCATTTGTTTAACGCAATTTGCAACCAGTTAAACAGGGGGAATCCCTGTCTTGGTTCCAGGCCTCCCAAATGCAAATATGTAGTTCTTTCTCCTCTCCTGATCTTCTCTAGAGAGGTAAACACAGTCCACCCAGGTCAGCCCTTCAAATGCGGGGAAGCTGCTTGCTTTCTCCACTTTCCTCACATGGTGCAATTCCCAAATCCCGCCACTGCAGGCGAAGTGCTCTGGTGTGCGGCTGGCTGTCTGTGCACACTGACCAGATCTACAACAGTTCTCCAGCTGGTTTCCTTAAGGTGCAGAGGCACCCTTGCTTCATTAGCTAGTCCCCCACACCTTTGTCAGTGCAGCCAAAGTCAGCATTAGGGTAATCCTCCATCTCTTACTGTTTAGCACTTGAGACACACAAAACTTTGAGGCTTCTTTATTTAGCATCCTATGTCTTCATTCAAGTCCCTGATAAAATATGTACTCCAGGGCCAGCTGGAGGCTCTGGTTTTGGTGAGCGTGCTGAATCGAAGAGGGTCCCTTGTTCAGTACTCCTGCTTAGGCTGTTATAAGTCAGTCATCACACCAGCACTTAGCCAACAGTCCTTTATCTTTTCAGACAGTTATAAAATCCCTAATGAATGCCTTAATGACAGGAAGATGTATTTTTCCATCATTTCTCTAGATATCTAGTCTGGTAAACCAGAAAAAAAAAAAAAGGGAAATGTAGATTGGAAAATATTGTTCTTATGAATCATGTGAATTCTCTGTAGCCCTGTTAAAGAGCCAGTTGGTGCACATCCCCACCCCCACCCCACTCCCATCCATATGTTGAAGCCCAGCTCCCAACATGACTGTATTTGGAGACAGGGCCTTTAAAGGGGGTAATGGCACCCCACTCCAGTATTCTTGCCTGGAAAATTCCATGGACGGAAGAGCCTGGTAGGCTGCAGTCCCTGGGGTCGCAAAGAGTTGGATGTGACTGAGCAACTTCACTTTCATTTTCACTTTCATGCATTGGAGAAGGAAACAGCAGCCCACTCCAGTGTTCTTGCCTGGAGAATCCCAGGGATGGGGGAGCCTGGTGGGCTGCCGTCTATGGGGTCGCACAGAGTCGGACATGACTGAAGTGACTTAGCAGCAGTAGCAGCAAGGTTAAATGACATCATAAGAGTAGAGTCCTCATTAGTATGATTTGTGTTCAAGGGGAAGAGATGTCAGGGATGCAAACCCAGAGGAGAGACCATTATAACCCCAGGAGAGAGGCCTCAGAACCAACCCTGCAACACCCTGATCTTGGGCTTCCAGTCTTCTGAACTGTGAGGAAATGAATGTCTACTGTTTAAGGCCCCAGATTGTGCTATTTTGTTATGTTAGCCCTAATGGCTCAGAGGTTAAAGCATTTACCTGGAATTCAGGGGACCTGGGTTCGATCCCTGGATCGGGAAGATCCCCTGGCGAAGGAAATAGCAACCCACTCCAGTACTCTTGCCTGGAGAATCCCATGGAGGGAGGAGCCTGGTAGGCTACATACAGTCCATGGGGTCGCAAAGAGTCGGACACGATTGAGTGACTTCACTTCACTTCACTTCAAAAGTTTATACTGTATGCTTAATCTCACCCCAGTCATCTTGAAACCAAGTGAGACACTTTGGACCTCCTGGGCATGGAAGCATCTCTGTCCCCCATGTCTTGTTTGTAGGAAATAGACCACAGCCTCCATGACCTTCCCTGAGTCCTGAAGGGCAGATTGAAACAGTTTCTAATCAGGGAAGGGAGGAGATGCAGAGACAAGACAGGAGCATCCAAGAAACAATAGTGCAGCCTTGGAGCAGGGTCCTGGTTCCACCTCAAGAGGTACACATAACAGTATTTTTGAACTCTTCTACTGAATCGATTTACCATGCATGATTGTAGGGTTGGCCCATCCCACCATCCCTCTTCCTTGGAAGGACAGCTAACTCCTCAGAGGACTGTCTTGGAAATGGGCATGGATATCTCTGGGAAGTGATTCAATGTTCTCAAGACTTGAACATCAGCTAAGGGAAGTGTACAGGCTCACTTAATTATAGTATAAAAGTCCTGTATATAACATTGGCCATAATCACATAGCCATACTAGTAATAATAATCACACAGTAATCAGATAACAGTCCATAGTGATGTGTCTGTAATTTTCATACGCATGTGCATATGCACACCCATGCATATGCAACAAACTTTTAAAAAAATCATTCTATTCAGCAACATGTAGAAAATAAAAGTGGTTTGAAATCTGAGTGATTTCATGTTAATGTATGGCAGAAACCAACACAATAATGTAAAGTGATTATTCTCCAGTTAAAAATTTTAAAAATTAAAAGAAATCGTGAACAAATTGAAAAAAAAAATCAGACTTGATTAAAAATATACTTGTTTTTCAATAGGCAAAACACTCTCCGACATACATCACAGCAGGATCCTCTATGACCCACCTCCCAGAATATTGGAAATAAAAGCAAAAATAAACAAATGGGACCTAATTAAACTTAAAAGCTTCTGCACAACTAAGGAAACCATTAGCAAGGTGAAAAGGCAGTCTTCAGAATGGGAGAAAATAATAGCAAATGAAGCAACTGACAAACAACTAATCTCAAAAATATACAAGCAACTCCTACAGCTCAACTCCAGAAAAATAAGTGACCCAATCAAAAAATGGGCCAAAGAACTAAATAGACATTTCTCCAAAGAAGACATACAGATGGCTAACAAACACATGAAAAGATGCTCAACATCACTCATTATCAGAGAAATGCAAATCAAAACCACTATGAGGTACCATTTCACGCCAGTCAGAATGGCTGAGATCCAAAAGTCTATAAGCAATAAATGCTGGAGAGGGTGTGGAGGAAAGGGAACCCTCTTACACTGTTGGTGGGAATGCAAAGTAGTACAGCCACTATGGAGAACAGTGTGGAGATTCCTTAAAAAACTGGAAATAGAACTGCCTTATGATCCAGAAATCCCGCTGCTGGGCATACACACTGAGGAAACCAGAAGGGAAAGAGACACGTATACCCCAATGTTCATCGCAGCACTGTTTATAATAGCCAGGACATGGAAGCAACCTAGATGTCCATCAGCAGATGAATGGATATGAAAGCGGTGGTACATATACACAATGGAGTATTACTCAGCCATTAAAAAGAATACATATGAATCAGTTCTAATGAGGTGGATGAAACTGGAGCCTATTATACAGAGTGAAGTAAGCCAGAAGGAAAAACACCAATACAGTATACTAATGCATATATATGGAATTTAGAAAGATGGTAACAATAACCCTGTGTATGAGACAGCAAAAGAGACACTGATGTATAGAATAGTCTTATGGACTCTGTGTGAGAGGGAGAGGGTGGGAAGATTTGGGAGAATGGCATTGAAACATGTATAATATCATGTATGAAACGAGTCACCAGTCCAGGTTCGATGCACGATACTGGATGCTTGGGGCTGGTGCACTGGGATGACCCAGAGGGATGGTATGGGGAGGGAGGAGGGAGGAGGGTTCAGGATGGGGAACACATGTATACCTGTGGCGGATTCATTTCGATATTTGGCAAAACTAATACAATGTTGTAAAGTTTTAAAATAAAATTATAAAAATATACTTGTTTTCAAAGTATGTTTCAAAGGATATGCCACTGGGGTCTCTCCTATTTAAGTTGCTTTAGAATGAAGACTTAGATAAGCACTTTTTATTAAAATCCCCTGGATCCACCTTAAAGTGGTGACAATATACTGTTCTCTGGTGAATTGTTAAGGTAGACATCTCATCCTGAAAAAATAAAAATCCAAGACAGACTTGTGTGTACAGAGATGATGACACGAAAGAAGTGATGAACTGTTACAAAATAGGATAAGATGCTATCCAGAAATTAATTTGGATTAATATCTACATTTAAGTGATGATTTGGGCAGGATGACATGGCACTAAACATGTGATGTTGTGTTTATGTGTATGATAAGTTTTCCTTATCATACAGTTGTCTTCCCATTTTAAAGTCTCTCATCATCTTTGTGCATTTGGCCTTGGAATACAGAATGAAGCAGGGCAAAGACTAATAGAGTTTAGCCAAGAAAATGCACTGGTCATAACAAACACCCTCTTCCAACAACACAAGAGAAGACTCTATACATGGACATTACCAGATGGTCAACTCCGAAATCAGATTGATTATATTATTTGCAGCCAAAGATGGAGAAGTTCTATACAGTCAGCAAAAACAAGACCAGGAGCTGACTGTGGCTCAGATCATGAACTCCTTATTGCCAAATTCAGACTTAAATTGAAGAAAGTAGGGAAAACCACTAGATCATTCAGGTATGACCTAAATCAAATCCCTTATGATTATACAGTGGAAGTGAGAAATAGATATAAGGGACTAGATCTGATAGAGTACCTGATGAACTATGGAATGAGGTTCGTGACATTGTACAGGAGACAGGGATCAAGACCATCCCCATGGAAAAGAAATGCAAAAAAGCAAAATGGCTGTCTGGGGAGGCCTTACAAATAGCTGTGAAAAGAAGAGAAGCGAAAAGCAAAGGAGAAAACAAAAGATATAAACATCTGAATGCAGAGTTCCAAAGAATAGCAAGAAGAGATAAGAAAGCCTTCTTCAGCGATCAATGCAAAGAAATAGAGGAAAACAACAGAATGGGAAAGACTAGAGATCTCTTCAACAAAATCAGAGATACCAAAGGAACATTTCATGCAAAATCAATAAAGGACAGAAATGGTATGGACCTAACAGAAGCAGAAGATATTAAGAAGAGATGGCAAGAATACACAGAAGAACTGTACAAAAAGATCTTCATGACCAAGATAATCACAATGGTATGATCACTCACCTAGAGCCAGACATCCTGGAATATGAAGTCAAGTGGGCCTTAGAAAACATCACTATGAACAAAGCTAGTGGAGGTGATGGAAGTCCAGTGGAGCTCTTTCAACACCTGAAAGATGATGCTATGAAAGTGCTGCATTCAATATGCCAGCAAATTTGGTAAACTCAGCAGTGGCCACAGGACTGGAGAAGGTCAGTTTTCATTCCAATCCCAAAGAAAGGCAATGCCAAAGAATACTCAAACTACCGCACAATTGCACTAATCTCACACGCTAGTAAAGTAATGCTCAAAATTCTCCAAGCCAGGCTTCAGCAATATGTGAACTGTGAACTTCCAAATGTTCAAGCTGGTTTTAGAAAAGGCAGAGGAACCAGAGATCAAATTGCCAGCATCCGCTGGATCATGGAAAAATCAAGAGAGTTCCAGAAAAACATCTATTTCTGCTTTATTGACTATGCCAAAACCTTTGACTGTGTGGATCACAATAAACTGTGGAAAATTCTGAAAGTGATGGGAATACCAGACCACCTGACCTGCCTCTTGAGAAACCTGTATGCAGGTCAGGAAGCAACAGTTCAAATGGGACATGGAACAACAGACTGGTTCCAAATAGGAAAAAGAGTATGTCAAGGCTATATTGTCACCCTGCTTGTTTAACTTATATGCAGAGTACATCATGAGAAACGCTGGACTGGAAGAAACACAGCTGGAATCAAGATTGCCGGGAGAAATATCAATAACCTCAGATATGCAGATGACACCACCCTTATGGCAGAAAGTGAAGAGGAACTCAAAAGCCTCTTGATGAAAGTGAAAGTGGAGAGTGAAAAAGTTGGCTTAAAGGTCAACATTCAGAAAATGAAGATCATGGCACCTGGTCCCATCACTTCATGGGAAATAGATGGGGAAACAGTGGAAACAGTGTCAGACTTTATTTTTCTGGGCTCCAAAATCACTGCAGATGGTGACTGCAGCCATGAAATTAAAAGACGCTTACTCCTTGGAAGGAAAGTTATGACCAACCTAGATAGCATATTCCAAAGCAGAGACATTACTTTGCCAACAAAGGTCCGTCTAGTCAAGGCTATGGTTTTTCCTGTGGTCATGTATGGATGTGAGAGTTGGACTGTGAAGAAGGCTGAGCGCTGAAGAATTGATGCTTTTGAACTGTGGTGTTGGAGAAGACTCTTGAGAGTCCCTTGGACTGCAAGGAGATCCAACCAGTCCATTCTCAAGGAGATCAGCCCTGGGATTTCTTTGGAAGGAATGATGCTAAAGCTGAAACTCCAATACTTTGGCCACCTCATGTGAAGAGTTGACTCATTGGAAAAGACTCTGATGCTGGGAGAGATTGGGGGCAAGAGGAGAAGGGGACGACAGAGGATGAGATGGCTGGATGGCATCACTGACTCGATGGACGTGAGTCTGAGTGAACTCCAGGAGTTGGTGATGGACAGGGAGGCCTGGCGTGCTGCAATTCATGGGTCGCAAAGAGTCGGACACGACTGAGTGACTGATCTGATCTGATCTTATCTGGGTTTGTATTTAGGGATGTGTACGTTGAAAAGACACAATAAAGTGATAAGTATGCCTCAGGTTGGGATACATTTCCACCACTGAGTCTGCTCTTTCCCTTAAGTTAAACGAGGTAAATATAGAATATATTCGTTTTTGTTTTTTTTTAACCTCAACAACATACAAGTTTATTTTGGCTGATACTGTATATCCAACGTGGGTGAGGTGGAGGGTCCCTTTGGGCAGAAGCTTCCACAGGCATGGTGGTGGAGAGAGAGAGAAAAGTGGCAATTCGTACCTGGGCTCTTTTAAAAAATATAAATAGTTAAATTTTATTGGAGTAGCTGAACCATAAAGAAGGCAGAATGCCAAAGAATTGATGCCTTCGAACTGTGGAAGACTCCTGAAAATTCCTTGGACAGCAAAGAGATCAAACCAGTCTTAAGGGAGATCAAACCTGAATATTCACTGGAAGGACTGATGCTGAAGTGGAAGCTCCCGTATTTTGGTCATCTGATGCAAACAGACAACTCATTGCAAAAGTCCCTGATACTGGGAAGGATTGAGGGCAGAAGAAGAGGGCATCAGAGGATGAGACGGCTGGATGGCTTCACTGATGCAATGAATGTGAACTTGGCCAAACTTCGGGAGATGATGAGGGACAGTGAGGCCTGGCGTGCTGCAGTCCATGGGGTCACAGAGGCAGACATGACTGGGCAACATTAATAGATTTATTAATATGATGCCATATTGGTTTCAGGCATACAGCAATGATTCAGTTATGCATATACATATATTCAGAATATCTTATAATTGAAGTGTTTCAGCGATACTTCAGTAACACTTTGGGGATGTTAGGAAAATTAGTGCCAGCGAGAAACACTTCAGTTCATTCTATTGCTGATTGCCTTCAACTCGGTGCTGTCAACTACAAATTGGCACTTACCGAGAGCATTGCCATCAACTGAACAACGAATGCATTTGCCATCTCCCTCTATGGAGATCGAACCCCATGCTGCTATGGTTGTTGACCTTCAACAATCCCTGAGGAAGTTCAGGGTCGACTGAGGCACTGTGTGCTCCAGGGAGTCTGGTGGGACAGGTCTTTAGATAGTTGGATGTTTTTAGGAACAGATTTTATGATCTAAATCCTTGCATCTCCTCATGTCTAGAAAAGCACTAAATCCCTTACCATCTGAGCCACCAGGGAAGGGTACATTAATGTAAAATTTAATTGAATTATTAAAGGACACTCTAGGGTTGTTTCTGAAGCTTATCTCAGTAATCTGTCTTTTGATGAAGATCAGATGCCTCACACAGGCATGCAATCAAGACTGAAAGAAGACATAATTTAAGGAACTGTCTCCAACCTTTCTATCAGGTACTATTAACTAGCTAATCCTGGTGAAATTGAAGGGAAATTGACTCTTGGGTTAACTCCCACTTCCAAATGCCCCTAAGTTGGACTGGTCTGTAGAGAGGCCTACTGACCTCAAACTCACCTAAAAACAATGCTCAAACAAAGGAAACTACACTACACTGGGATGAGAAGAAGATGACATCAGCAGTAGACAGCTTGCCCAAGATGCTAATCTGACTTGTATGATCACTTATAATATTCTTGATTTCTTGGACCTATGCCTATCAATCAAATGTTTTCTATCATGACACAATTCTATGCTAGTTTAAAACCCAATCCAATTGTTTGGTTGTGGCCAATTACCTGTGTTTACTACTTTTGGGTTACCTTGGTGGATTTCTGTTCTCTAGGGCTCTGAATGGATACCCCTAGGAAATTGATTTTGGGTGAGTGTTCAGTTATGTTCTGTATTCATGATATTCCTAGATGGGATCCTCTCACCTGGCCAATTAATAATACCTGCTCTGATGCTGGCCATAGATTTAAGTTTTCTCTTAGGATCATTTAAACTCAATTGGAACGATAAGCTAAGTCTCAATAAAAAAAATTAACCTCTCATCTATTAAAAGGAAAACTCCCACAATTACTGGGGGATCTACATGGTTAACACCAGGTTATGGTCATTTAAGTTTAAAGGCTCCTCTATGTTGGCAACAGTTAAATCATACTAAAAATTATCAACCTGGTAATTATGAGACAAGGCTGGGTGCTTTATGAACTATGCCCTTAGAGAGAGTGACTGGTATGGAACTCAGTGACTGGTATGGAACTGGATTTGTGGTACTAATTTATGGCCTTCACATCTACAGGGATGGATACCAAGGTGTAGCCTGGGAATCCCATGAATTTTAGGTCATACATGTCAATAAATTAGAGGTAACCCCAACCAATCTACCACTGGTATGATCACAATGGGACAGATTTTGCCTGGAGAATCTTTCCTGGAGAATCCCTTGGACAGAGAAGCCTGGAGCCCTACAGTCCATGGGGTCACAAGAGTCAGACACGACTTAGCAAATACACCACCACAGTGGGTCAAAGATCTGTATTCTACTGGCATGACCATTTAGCAGCTTTTGTGTGTGTGTGTGTGTGTGTGTGTGTGTGTGTGTGCCTTCAATGGGGTTGGAAGATGTAGTTGACCATATCTAAGTCTTAACAACTCTCATAAGCTTTACATGATAGTAATCGGGTTATTAGCCTATTGAATTCTGAGATCTCTATGATGAGAAAGGCAGTGCTACACAGCTGCAAGACCATTGACACAGCATCTCAGGAAGGTATCTGTGCTGCAATTCAAACTGAATGCTGTCACTATTTGC
Source organism: Bos taurus (assembly GCF_002263795.3). Taxonomy (NCBI): domain Eukaryota; kingdom Metazoa; phylum Chordata; class Mammalia; order Artiodactyla; family Bovidae; genus Bos; species Bos taurus. The sequence continues at coordinate 65,458,925 of NC_037335.1, read as the reverse complement.
AGATGATGTAATATTATTTATAGAATAAAGTAAAGAAGGATCAGTCAAGATGACAGGGTAAGAGGATGTAAAGCTCACTATGAACACAACAAAACTAAATCTACATGTAGAATAATTCTCAGTGAAAGGTAACAGAAAACTGGATGAAGGATTCCAGTACAATCAAGACTATCAGAAGGAAGCACAGGTAATCAGGTAGGAAGGGACGAAAAACAATCTTGTTGACATCTGTGACCTTAGGAAGACACTCAGAAGAAAAGGGGAAATACACAGCTGCACACCTACCCTTGGGAGGGATTCTTAAGACCCACCGTTTGAGGTCTAATACAAGGGAGACAGGCCAATTGGGTGGTGGAAGGACTGCTGGGACAAATAGATGGGCAGTGGGAAACTTCGGCTTTCCTCACAGGGAGAACATGTGCTGGCTTGCTCCTGAGGCAAGGTGAAGAGAATTCTGTTCTACCAGCTGCTGATTTTCTCATGATCCCCTCAAAATATGTCTTAGCCCTAGAAAAGCAAACACTTCGGTCCTGCTCACTCCATGTCAAAGTATGGCATTGAAACTGGAGCAATGACAACCAGAGATTAAGACTTGACTGTGGTGAGCAGAAGTAACCTGGCTTTGTGGTAGAGCCTGGGTGCAGCAGAAAGAGCAGCAATGCTTGGTGCTTACTCAGCATGGCATCAGGAGCAGCCGAGATCTCTGACAAAAGCCACTGTGTGATATTTTGCCCCGAAGATACATGCAGAGAGATCACTAAAGCCCTTTGGCTCCACAACTGGGCAGGAATGGCAGGAAATGGGGGCACTGATCAGCTGTGAGGACCAAAGAAATCTTGAACTGAGGCTGAATCTGTGCAGACTGAAAGAAGTAAATATGGGTGCCTGCCCATGCAGAGTATCTGAGAGAGCTCAGGCCTCCATCCACAGCTGACTTAACTGAAGAGCCTCCAAAGACCCCACATGATACATGCCTTATCCCCTCAGGGGCAAGGGACCTGGTGAAGGGACAGGAGAAAACACACTTAAAGGAAACAGAGCCAACTTGGGCCCAACCCAATTAAATAAGAATATGGGACTTAAAACCTCACAATAGACCAACTGGACTTCATATATCACTACAAGACTTTGTAACCTAAAGTAGTATAATAAATATTCTTTTTAAGTGCACATGAAACATTCATATGGATACATCACATGCTAGGTCACAAAACAAATCTCAAAAAATTAGAGAACAAAAAGTATAGAAAGCATTTCTTTTTTCTGGTCACACCAGTATGAAACTAAAAACAAATTGCTGAAAGAAAATGAGAAAAAGCACGAGAGACTAAAAATGCTAACGACAACAGAAAAGCAAGTTGTCAGTGAATATCCCCGTGCCAATGAAAGGCAATGCCAAAGAATGCTCAAACGACCATACAGTTGACTCATCTCACACACTAGTAAAGTAATGCTCAAAATTCTTCAAGCCAGGCTTCAGCAATACGTGAACCGTGAACTTCCAGATGTTCAAGCTGGTCTTAGAAAAGGCAGAGGAACCAGAGATCAAATTGCCAACATCTGCTGGATCATCAAAAAAGCAAGAGAATTCCAGAAAAACATCTATTTCTGTTTTATTGACTATGCCAGAGCCATTGACTGTGTGGATCACAATAAACTGTGGAAAATTTTGAAAGATATGGGAACACCAGACCACCTGACCTGCCTCTTGAGATATCTGTACGTAGGTCAGGAAGCCACAGTTAGAACCGGACGTGGAACAACAGACTGGTTCCAAATCGGGAAAGGAGTACATCAAGGCTATATATGGTCACCCTGCTTATTTAACTTCTTTGCAGAGTACATCATGAGAAACGCTGGGCTGGAGGAGGCACAAGCTGGAATCAAGATTGCTGGGAGAAATATCAATAACCTCAGGTATGCAGATGACACCACCCTTACAGCAGAAAGTGAAGAAGAACTATAGAGCCTCTTGATGAAAGTGAAAGAGGAGAGTGAAAAAGTTGGTTTAAAGCTCAACATTCAGAAAACTAAGATCATAGCATCTGGTCCCATCACTTCATGGCAAATAGATGGGGAAACAGTGGAATCAGTGGCAGACTTTATTTTTGGGGTCTCCCAAATCACTGCATATGGGGACTGCAGCCATGAAATTAAAAGACGCTTACTCCTTGGAAGGAAAGTTATGACCAATCTAGACAGCATATTCAAAAGCAGAGACATTACTTTGCCAGCAAAGGTCCGTCTAGTCGAGGCTATGGTTTTTCCAGTGGTCTTGTATGGATGTGAGAGTTGGACTATAAAGAAAGCTGAGCACAGAAGTATTGATGCTTTTGAACTGTGGTGTTGGTGAAGACTCTTGAGAGTCCCTTGGACTGCAAGGAGATCCAATCAGCCCATCCTAAAGGAGATCAGTCCTGGGTGTTCTTTGGAAGGACTGATGTTGAAGCTGAAACTCCAATACTTTTACCACCTGATGTAAAGAGCTGACTCATTGGAAGAGACCCTGATGCTGGGAGGGATTGGGGGCAGGAGGAGAAAGGGACGACAGAGGATGAGATGGCTGGATGGCATCATTGACTCAATGAACATGAGTTTGGGTAAACTCCGGGAGTTGATGATGGACAGGGAGGCCTGGCGTGCTGCAGTCTATGAGATTGCAAAGAGTCAGACACTACTGAGTGACTGAACTGAACTGATCTCAGACAGAAAATTGGAAAATACCTTGAGACTAATAAAAATGCAAATGCATTACTCCAAACTATATGAGATGCAGGAAAATCAGTTTGAGAAGTGTATAATGATAAGGTCCTTAAGAAACAAATAAAATCTGCAATAAATAACTTACTTCCTGAAGTAGTTATAAAAATAAGAGTAATAAAACCCCAAAGTTAACAGAATGGAGGAAATAAACAAAGGACAAAAATAATAGGAAAAAAAATCAATGAAACCAAGATTTTTTAAACATAAATAAAATTGACCGGCCTTTCCCAGGTTAACCAAGAAAAGAAGACACAAGACCCAATTAAACAAAATAAGAAATGAAAGAAGGAAAATAACAACCAGTAGCACAGAGATAGAAAATACCATGAAATAATAAGGTGAACAGTTATATGCCAATATATTGGACAACCTAGAAGAAAGGGATACAGTTCTAGAAGATATATCTGCCAAGACTTTATTAAAATGAAACACACAACTTAAATGGATCAGTTACTAGTAAAGAAATTAAATTTGTAATTAAAACAACCCTCCAAACAATAAACGTCCAGGAGTGGACAATTCCACATGGGATTTCTACCAAACATACAAAGAAGAGGTCCCATCTGCCCTTATCAAACTATTCCAAAAACTTGAAGAGAATGGAATACTATATACATTTATATAAATGGTATAATTTACTCTATGCCATATTTACCCTGATACAAAACTAAAGATGCTACAAAAGAGAAAATTGTAGACCCATATCTTTGATGAATGTTGGTAGAAACTCTTAAAGAAAAGAGTAGTAAACTGAATCCAGCAATATATAAAAAGGATCATATACCATGATCGAGTTGGGTTTATTACAGGGATGAAAGAATGTTTCAATATTTGCAAATCTACCACTATCATATATCACATTAACTAAAAGATAAAAATCATATGATTATCTTAATACATGCAGGAAAATATTTGCCGAATTCAACATCCATTTGTGATGAAAACTGTCATCATAATAAGTTTGGAGGGACTATATCTCAACACTATGAAGGTCAGTTATGGCAAATACAAAGTTAATATCAAATTCAACGGTGAAAAGCTAAAATCCATTTCTCTAAAATTTAGGAACAAGACAAGAATTCTCCATCTCACCAGTTCCACTTAACATCATATTGGAAGTCCTTGTTATAGCAATCAGACAAGAAAAAGAAATAAAAAGAATTTGAATTGGAAAGGAAGAAGTAAAACTATCATTATTTGCAGATGATATGGTAGTATATATCAGATCATATCAGTCATTCAGTCGTGTCTGACTCTTTGCGACGCCATGAATCCCAGCACGCCAGGCCTCCCTGTCCATCACCAACTCCTGGAGTTCACTCAGACTCACGTCCATCGAGTCAGTGATGCCATCCAGCCATCTCATCCTCTGTTGTCCCCTTCTCCTCTTGCCCCCAATCCCTCCCAGCATCAGAGTCTTTTCCAATGAGTCAACTCTTCGCATGAGGTGGCCAAAGTACTGGAGTTTCAGCTTTAGCATCATTCCTGCCAAAGAAATCCCAGGGCTGATCTCCTTCAGAATGGACTGGTTGGATCTCCTTGCAGTCCAAGGGACTCTCAAGAGTCTTCTCCAACACCACAGTTCAAAAGCATCAATTCTTCAGCACTCAGCCTTCTTCATAGTCCAACTCTCACATCCATACATGACCACAGGAAAAACCATATAGAAAACCATAAAGATGTCATTAAAAAGCTCTGAAAACTAATAAGGAAATTCAGTGAAGTTGCAGGATGCAACATTTTAATATAAGAATGAAGCTGTTTGTATAAGTCATTTTGATATAAAATGTGATCCAATCTAAAGATGTAGAGTTGCTGATTGGAAATAAAAAAGGACCCATCTCTATGCTGTTTACAATTAACTCACTTCAGAGCTAAAGACACACAGACGCTGAAACTGAAGAGATAAAAAAATATACCATGCAAATGAAAACAACAATAAACCAGATCTGCAGTTGCTGTTTGTTACTTTAAAATAAAATACTTTCTATCTCTTCATTGAAATTTCTGCTTTGTTCACACCTTCTTATCCTGACATTAGTGAACATCTTTTAAACCATTATTTCAAACTCTGTACCACATAAACCACTTCTCTTCATAACAATAAGGACTGTCTCTGAAACTTTATGTTATTTTTTTGTTTGGAACATTTTCCTATTTCCTCAGTTTCCTTCACTCTCTGTTGGTTTTGCACATAGATAAGACAGCCACCTATCTGAGTCTTGACAGGTCTTGATAGAGTGTTTTCACATAGAAGATGAGACTCACCAGTCAGCTGAGTGCGGGTTCTTGATTGTGGTTTTTTTTCAGCCACATATTTTGCCCTTGGTTCTTGCAGTAGTTGAGGATGTTCAAGGGCCTATGACATGAATTATAAGGGAGAAAGGCAAAGGGTAGAGAAAGGGGGAAAAAGTTAATTGAAAGAATACCTAGCAAAGTTGTCCTTCAGAAGTGAAGGAGACACTGAATTTTCCAGACAAGCAAAAGTTGAAGGACTTCACGACCATTAGATCAGTCTAATAGGAAATGTTAAAAGGAGTTCTACAAGCTGAAACGTAACGATGCTCCTTAGCAAAAGGAAAATATATCAAAGTATAAAACTCCCTGGTGATCGCTTAGCAGCGAATGGTGATTGGTGCCGCTGGACTCGTGGTGTCCAAAGGAGAAGATTTAACTCCTGGACCAAAGACAGTCTCAGTCACTCAGAGCTTTGTGTAGATTTTATTTAAAGTGAACGTGACAGAGAAAGTTTCTGACATAGACATCAGAGGTGGTTAGCAGATTACCCCCCTCACTAATTTAAGCGGGGCCTTAAATACTTTTCAACTAGCTGCTGAGAAAAGATTAAAAATACCTCAAGGCTGTGAGCATTTTGCCCAGACCCTCTCCCATAACATACATCCAAAGCTCACAAAAAGGCGTGTGCCTGAACAAGAGATACCACTGCCTAAGAGGCCTACTTGTTTAAGGCAAAAGAATGTGAAAAAGAAAGAATGTTTACCTCCTCCTTAAAGGGGCCTTAGGCTTGGACTCCTTATCTATCTGCCTAAGGTAACTCTCATTTCCCCCTTTTCTTTTTAGGAGAATATCGTTGCTGAAGGGAAAGGGGTGGAGAAATCTGTCAGTAACTGCTTCCTGCAGGTGAGGGGCGCCACCCCTAAGTTACTGATGCGGCATATTTTCCTTACACTTTTATTTAGGTTTCTGATCCAAGGATCCCAAGTAATACCTAGAGGTAGTAGAAATGGTAGGAGTATGAAAAATCATTTGTAATTTAAATGTTTTCAGACGGTTAGAAACAGATCTCATTACACAGTTACAGATGTAAGGAGCAGACAGCAAAACAGAATGATTACAATTATTACAGTCAGGATAGTTTTTCACCAAGGAGAGCTAGTAAACCAAGATTGTATGTGTGACCAGAGTGGAACATCAGGGGAGTCCATTTTGAAGGGTGACCAGAATCTCTGCATCACTATCACTTTGTCGGGGGAAACATTGTATCCTTTAGAAAGAACAAACTAGAGAAGCAGATTAAAAGTCAGAGACCAAAAATCAGTAAAAGAATTATTGTAATTAACAGTCCAAGCAAGAGTAAGAATCAGGTTACATTTGGTAGTAACTTTGATCCTGGTCTAGATACAGTCAACACTTTGGCTGCCCTGTTTATAAGAATGGAGCCATTTGGCATGTTCATGCATTTTGAACACAGATAAAACAAACCCAGTTAGCAGTAGCTGAAAGAGTGACAACCTGAACCTTAACAGACAAACTAAATCTTACCATTTCTGTTTAGAAGAATGAGTCTGAACCCCTATGTGGTCAGCTGTTTTAGGCAGACTTATAGCCATGTAGCCAGTTGTCTAGGTTTGTCCAAGTAGGCTTTGGCCTCTTAATTGTGGCTTCTTCTTAACATATAAGCCAAAGTAGTTATCACCATTAACAATTTTAGTGTTTTCCTGAGTATGAGAAGATATAAGAATTTGGGCTTAAGAAAAGTTTTACCTGAAAATATCTAACTATCCAAAGGACTGTTTCTTCCATCTTGTTCAGAGCACAGAGCGAGTGTCTAATTTCTGGTTTTCACCCTGAATTCCATTCAGGGGATGTTGAAGGTCAGCAGATGTAGTGTCCGTGATTTAATCTGTAGAGGCAGACAGCAAGTGCCAGTTTCCAATCGCAGGGCCCCTTTATGGCCATGATTTTGACCATCGTTTGGGGGGCACTTCCTGGCCATCTTGTTCCATGGTGCTGGGAAGACTCATTCCCAGGTCTGTCGAAGATTTCACTGATAGGCCACTCATTGTGCTGTTACTGGATTAGGCCCTCTGAGTAGCAAAAGTCTCTGGACCACAGCTGTCTCACTAGTCTCTTGGTCCAGGAAAATGTTCCCTCTTGTTGCTTCTTCTCATATACAGTCACACCATTATAATTAGGGATTTCATATGGAACTGTATACCATCATGATATCAGTGGCTCAGTCACACACTTGATAATGTAAGGGACAACTCTTCTTGAAACAGGCAGCATAGAAAACAATACAGTTAGCAGTAATAGTAGAATCATAAGTAAGAACTTAAGTCAAGAACTTCTATTAGGTATAGCCCAGTGTCATCTCCAGGTCATCTGACTTAGTTTGTTAAATGACTATAGCCTGCTGTTCATCTCCTGGTTGTAGATCCTGAGCATCTAATCTTTATTCAAAGACTGCTTATTGAGAGAAGCTTTAGAAACAAAGTCAGAGTGTCCTTTTTAACAATTAAACCTCTTAGCAATGTAACATAACCACAAGGAGCTATCTAAGAAGTGAATCTTAGTAAATGCAGACTTTAATTAACAAAACTATAACTTAATATTCAGTGAAACATAATAGATGCCATAGCCCTGACATCGGTTGGGTGGATTTTTCTTTTAGAGCTCCCCAGTATACGTTGAGATTTCTGTATATGTCGGGAGACAGTCTTTTTATTTACCTGATAAGGGGTCGCTGAGGGTCGGACACGACTGAGCGACTTCACTTTCACTTTTCACTTTCACGCATTGGAGAAGGAACCCACTCCAGTATTCTGGCCTGGAGAATCCCAGGAACGGGGGAGCCTGGTGGGCTGCCATCTATGGGGTCGCACAGAGTCGGACATGACTGAAGTGACTTAGCAGCAGCAGCAAGGCTGTTCAGAACTCAAGTGTTTCCAGTTTCTGGAGGGATGAGGCAGAGAGAAAAAAGGTATAATTTTACCCATAGGAGTAAATCACTAAATTGTTTTAAACCATCAGTAACGAGGAAAAGTGCTCCTTTATATCTGAAAACACAGATTAAAAGCCAACAGTATGTCAGACAACAAATCATGAAACTTGTGATCACATTTAGCAGTCTACTCAATCCCATGCAATTGATCCCTTTGTTCTGTCATCCTTGCCCAATGACCAAGGACATCAGTGAAAGCGATCATCTCCAAGAAGCTCATAAAGTTTTTGTGAATGTCTGTACGACCTGTCCCGCAAAGTCGGTGCCCTGATCACTGGAGATTGTGGGAAGCACATTTTAACCATTTTTTCTATTCTGAGATATTAATCCTGAAGCCAGGAAAGGCATTATCAAATAAAAATGAGGTTTGTCAGGGAGCCGGGAAAAGCCAAGCAGCCATCTTGCACCTCTCATAGCCCCAACTGTTTGGTTTATAGCCATTTTTAATCCACTTTAAATTCCCTGAAGAGGGGTTAACTTTTGTAGAAGCAGAATGAGCTTTGTTCATATATGCTATAGTCTGTTATCAAAAGCCACATTCCAAGAAACCTTTGTTCTTTTAATCAGTGAGAGAAAACCAAATTCCAGTTTGGTAACAGCTTATATTCACTGTGAAACAAGAGTTATTCACTTAGTCATAGTAACAATAAGACTTCAAAGGTAGTTTAATGTCTTAACAAACTTGTACCATGCACAAAACTCTTCTTTCACTTGCCACACACCTTTTTCACACTTTCTGCATTCATCACCATTTGTCCATTAGAGGACAGCCACCTGTAAGTTTAGACTTACTTTCCTTTTCCTTAATAGAATGTAATTCCATTCCTTATTACTTTTTATTAAAAACACACATCTTGTTTTTCTTCAGCAGCCATGAATTGCACTTTACATCATCATTCTGGGATAAATCACCCAAAGTTATGTCATTTATAAAAGTATCTTCACAATGTCTCTATTAATTAGATCAATAAACAAACATCAATATCATGTATCAATTCAATAATGATTGATTTCCCAGTTCACACAAGCATTAAATTCATTTACTTTAATTTTCTTGAATTTAGAATTGTTTGATTTATAAGCACTTACTTCTCTTTAGGCCAATTAAATAAAGCTCGTTGAACCACTTAGCCTTTTGCAATTTTTTTCCAAGGTGGAGACATACACTGAGACACACATAATTCTGGACAGACAGAAACCTCACAGTTTTCTGCCTGAAAAATAAAATGTCTCTTTTGGCCACCTCATGCGAAGAGTTGACTCATTGGAAAAGACTCTGATGCTGGGAGGGATTGGGGGCAAGAGGAGAAGGGGACGACAGAGGATGAGATGGCTGGATGGCATCACCGACTCGATGGACGTGACTCTCAGTGAACTCTGGGAGTTGGTGATGGACAGGGAGGCCTGGCGTGCTGCGATTCATGGGGTTGCAAAGAGTCGGACACGACTGAGTGACTGATCTGATCTGATCTGATCTGCCCACCCCACCCCACCTCCCCCGCCTTTTTTTTTTCTTGGCTTGAGTCCCACCAATTTACTCATGGCTGGAGTCCCAGATAGAGTAGGCTGTGTATCTCAAGGACATGATAAGAGTTAACTCAGGTTCTTCCTCAGGCATGTTTCTGTTTCTCAGGCAGGATCAGAGCTCCCTGATAAAACAGAGCTTATTAAAAGTATTTTAACAAGTCAATCTTTTAGTAATTACATGTGCAAAAAGAACCAGTTTTGCAATTTCAATAAGATTTCATTTTAACTAGTTTTCTCCAGAGTCTAAAGAATACCATGGCCATTCAGGGTCCAAAATGTCATCTCTCCTTCTTGTATCATAGCTTCATAGCTAAAATTTAAACCAGAGAGTGTTCAAATTGGCTCTGATAACGGGTAGACTGATAGATAAGATGTCCCAGCAGGGATTATCTCTCTGGGCAGGTGAGGTCTTCTTTCACAGAAAAGAAACCCCATATATAAGGGATTTTTAGGCCTTGAGGATCAAAGTTATCCCAGTTTTTCAAGATATTATTCAAAGGGGTGGTTCTGGAACTGTTAGCTCCCATCTGTAAGAGAGAAAAAAAGCTGCGCCCAGTGCCATGGCTTTTTTCTACCGGAAGCATCTGCCCCTGCTCTAGATGGGGTTGGAGACTGATTTTCCACCTAAGCTTCCTTCCCTGGCCAGAGCTAACCTGTCTCCTACTGATGAAGGTGCCCTACTCCCAGCCCCCCTTGTTCTACCACCCAGGCATGGTGGAGATGCACCAGGGGTAGACCTGATGGCATCCCAGATTGATGTCCAGGTCCTCACCATTAAAACCTTGGTTTGATTTCCCCTTGATTCTGGTGCCACCTGGGGTGGAGCAGAGTAGTTTTCTGGATAAAGGCCAAGCCAAGACCACTAGGGGAAGCATCCATCTTCTGTGTGCCTGTGTCCATGCCTGACAATAGCAGAAGTGGCAAGTCATAAAGGGATGAACAGAAAACCCAAGATATCCCTTCTGAGAGTTGCCACATAAGTCTATGTGATAACAAAGGAGGTGATGGAGGGCCAGCCTGTGAGGAAAAAATCATCTTTCATATTCATGGAGTGTCAACATCCTTTTTATTTGTACAGTCCAGCAGACTGTACAAAAAGAATATCTAAGGAGTTGAGACAAGAGCCACTGGAGGGCTTTCTCTGGTCTGCTAAGTGCTAGTGCTACTAAGGGAAGAAACCCGATGCATTTTCAATCTGCCCAGATCTGAGGTGTCCCAATCTGTGTCCTCAGGAATCTCATGCTGTCCAGCAATGCCTCAGCTCATATAGTCCAGAGGCATAGCCATGACAAGAACTTGCCTCTGTGTCTCTGGGGTCAGGATGGTGATTTCCAGTCTGAGAGATGTCCCTGGAGCTAGAGCTCCAGCTAGCTCCCTAACGTGCTCCTGCCTGCAGCGTCCTGTAAAACTTGGAATGGGGGCCTGGCTAGAAAAACACAATAACAGCATGGATTGCAAGTCCCCTGAAAGTCTACAATCTGGCACACAAGATTAATAACTCTAATTCCCCAAGCAGATATGAAATGGTCAGAGGGACCAGGAAAAGCTGACCAGGGAAAAGAAGTTCGGTCCATATGCTTCTGATTTAGTAAAGTAGAGACCACAGTAAAAGAGCAAAAGAGTCTCAACTCTGAGTGTTCTTACCTTGTCTTGAAGATCCTGGACAAGCCCCCAAGATGATAACCTAGCAGTCAACGGTGACCAGTGCCACTGGATTCATGGTGTCTGAAGAGGAAGATTTAACTCTGGGACCAAAGACAGTCTCAGTCCCTCAGAGCTTTGTGTAGATTTTATTTAAAGTGAAGGTGACAGAAAAAGCTTTTGACACAGACCTCAGAAGGGGGTAGGAGTGTACCCACCTCACTAATTTAAGCGGGGCTATATATACTTCTCAACTAGCCTCTGAGAATAGACAAAAAACACCTCAAGGATGTGAGCATTTTGCTCAGACCCTTTCCTATAACATAGATCTAAAGCTCAAAAAAAGGAATGTCCTTGAACCTGAGATACTGCTCCCTACAATCCCTACTTGTCTAAGGCAAAAGAATGTGAAAAAGAAAGTTTGCCTCCTCCTTAAAGGGGTTTTAGGTTTATACTCCTTATCAAGCTTAGTTACTCTTAAGTAACTGCTTAACTCTGTCACTGGGACAGGTAAGTATACAGTTAAAATCAGAAAACTCTAATGTTGTAATGGTGGTGACTAAAGCATTTGTATAACATACCACTGATAACTCGTATATCACTTATAAATTGCATATGAAGGTCAAAAGATAAGGTATCAAAATATTGATAACTACAAAATGAAATAATGGAACCATGTTCGAAGAATTAGGTGAAAGTATGATACTAAGTCAACAAACAGAGAAACTCAATGAAGAGCTACAAATTATTTTTAAAAAAGGAAACATATAAATTCTGGATTTGAAAACTAAAATAATTAAAATGAAAAATTGATTAGACAGGTTCAATAGCACATTTGAGATGCTAGCAGAAATAATCCATAAACTTGAAGATGGATTCATAGAAATCAATGTAAAAACAAAGAGAAAAATGTTGAGGGAAAATGATCTATGGCATCCCTTCAGCTCACCAAGAAGTATGGAAGGAAAGGGACTCTCAGAAAACAGGGAGAGAAAGGGGAGGGAGTAAAATTACTTGTAGACATAAAGGCTGAAAATTTTTAAAATTCTGATGGAAAACAACTTCCAGAGGCAGAGTTTACCTCTAGAAAAATGAAAGCAAACTGATCCACTCTAAGACAAATCTTGGTCAAAGTGTGGAAAATCAAGAAAAAATCTTGAAAGTAACAAGAGAAAAACTGTTCTCCATATACGAGGTGAACACAGTCAGATTAATCACTGACTTCCAATCAGCAACAGCAGAGGGAAGACTGTGAGATGCCATATTCAAAGAGCTTAAAGGAAAAAAATTGTCACCCAAGGATTCCATGTCTATAAAATCTATGCTTCAGGAAAGAAGGTAAAATAAAAATATTCCCAGAAAAACAAAGACTTGGGAGAATTTGCTGCTAGCAGTTCAACTTATAACATATACTGAAGGAAGATGTTGAATTGGAAAAAAAAAAAAAAAACACCTTGATCCTTAGAGACTGATTTGTTTAAAGGATGAGACAGGGTGCTCAGGACTGGTGCACTGGGATGACCCTGAGGGATGGAATGGGAAGGGAGGAGGGAGGGGCGTTCAGGATGGGGAATACATGTACACCCATTGCTGATTCACGTCAGTGTATGGTAAAAACCACTACAATATTGTAACTCAGTTCAGTTCAGTTCAGTTCAGTTGCTCAGTCGTGTCCGACTCTTTGCAACCCCATGAATCACAGCACGCCAGGCCTCCCTGTCCATCACCAACTCCCTGAGTTCACTGAGAGTCACGTCCATCGAGTCGGTGATGCCATCCAGCCCTCTCATCCTCTGTTGTCCCCTTCTCCTCCTGCCCCCAATCCCTCCCAGCATCAGAGACTTTTCCAATGAGTCAACTCTTCGCATGAGGTGGCCAAAGTACTGGAGTTTCAGCTTTAGCATCATTCCTTCCAAGGAATCCCAGGGCTGATCTCCTTCAGAATGGACTGGTTGGATCACCTTGCAGTCCAATTAAATTAATTTTTAAAAAATTAAAAATAAAGGATGTCTGGGTATGTGTACAGAATGTTTCAAATGTTTTTCTTCAGTTTGAAATAAGGGCGCTGGCAACTTTATGAAAAATTGAGGTTTAACTATTTCATTTTGCTTTATATTTGATTGCCTTGTAAATTTCAAATAATTTTTATCTAGTTTTTAATTGCCTGTAGTTGAATATAGTAAAGATTAACTGAAATTAAAAAATATGTGTATCCTAAGAGTAAAAATACATGGGAGTAACCAAAGTTAGGCAGAACTCCAGATTTTTAAAAGTATTGATGGGGCTTAAGCAGTGATATCAAAGGAACCAGGAATTCTCTGAGTTCTAGGCAGAATGAATTGACACTTGACTAATGTCTCTATCTAACAGGATGAGAAGGTAGGAAGGGAAGGCTCAGAGGAAGGGAGATGCATGAAGCTGCGGGGCTGGATGGTTAGGGAGGGGCTATAGTCCAGCCTCCTCCTCTGCTGCTCCCTCTTACCCCCAGGAGCCCTTTGTGACCAGACCACAGCCCTGAGAGGTGGGCTGAGTACTCTAGTCCCCAAGTGCACACCCTGTGCTCAGGGTCCTGAGGGCAGCAGTGTGATGCAGACAATGGAGAATCCTCTCTTCTCTCTGAAAAGCACTTTTGATATTTGGCTCAACTCCATTTCCACCTGCTGGGCGATCGATGCAATCCTCACCTTTCTGTGTGGACTGGGGCTCTTTTTCCTGACCCTTCACTAACTTGAGAATAACCCATCCTTTCCTCCTCCTAGGAAACATGGAAACATCAGGAAGGTAAGGAACTCTTGGTCCAGACTCACAAGCACATATTTCTCTGTTCTTTTCTGTTATTATTTTCACTTTTCCGAGTCAACTAATAAGACCCTTGAGATGGAAAAGAACAGGACATCTATCCTCAAGAAAGAATAGATGAATATCCCTCTAGGGACAAACCAGGCTGGGCAGAGATACCGTGAACACTAGGATTTCTATTTAAAGATCTCAACCCATGTATCCAGGTAGGTAGGTGGCTCCAAAGCAAGTCCAAGACACAGTGACCAGAGGGCAATGACTGGATTCCTAGTTGAATCTCAGCCAGAGAACAGACTCCTGAGCACTAGTTCAGCAGCTGTGAACAGTGTCTCAGACAGGACTGACCTGATGGCAGTGCTGAAGCCTTGAGAGCCTCAGAGCAGGAGCTGGGAAGTGGGGAGGCTGGTATCAGGAAGCAGAGACCCACCTGATGGAGCTCGGATTCACCCATAGTCTGAGAATGTGTGTGTTTCTTGAGCAGAGGAACAGTGAAAAAAGAAGTCTAGAGTGAATCTCATATTGAAAACTCTTCTTTATGTTCTTCAAAAAAGGAAAACAAAACATTTCATCCCATTTAAAAATGAATGAAAGGAAAGAAAAATCACAGAGCTGTTAGGGAAATGTAGAGAGTCATATCATGTATGGACGCTAGTGTCTGATGCTTGTCTAGAGCGAGGAGACTGAGATTTGGATCCTAAGTCCTCATTTTCTCTCTCAGCATCGGATGGAGCAGAGGGGAAGAAGCAGGAGCAGCAAGAGAAATGGAGCTTTGAAAGGTGAGTTCTGCCATCCAGCCATGAGTGCCCCCAGAGTTTGTCCCCATTTTTCTGGCCGTGAGGACCCAGGTCCATGGACTCTGAGAGGGGCCAGTGGCAGGACTTCTCCCTTGAGAAACAGAACTCGCAGGGAGGCTTCTGGGAAGGAGAACATTACCCAGATACTAGAATGAAGCTGTGAGGGGCCAGGAAAAGGCTCTGTACCAAAGGGCATGTGGGCTGCATTGGACAAATAGCACCCACACTGGGAGGTGAGCCCTCCAGGACACGTAGGACACATGGTTTTACTTTGCTCAGATCCAACTGCAGCGTGGTGCCTGCCCATCTCCCCACAGGCAGGCTGTGAGGGCATCAGGGTCATGAATGGGGAAACACTGTGTTTATGATAAACCTTTCACAGGCTTCACTATCACTGTCAGGGATTATGTGGCCTTGGACACAGGCGCTTGGTCTGCAATCTCCCAATGGTGTCCCTTAAAGTGACAGTGCACTCAACTCCCTT
The DNA here is from genome assembly GCF_002263795.3 of Bos taurus. Taxonomy (NCBI): domain Eukaryota; kingdom Metazoa; phylum Chordata; class Mammalia; order Artiodactyla; family Bovidae; genus Bos; species Bos taurus. The sequence goes on along the minus strand of NC_037335.1, from coordinate 65,443,672 downwards.
TTAGACCCCTAGGTGCCCGTGTTCACCACCATGACCCAGTGTGCCAATTTTCAGCTTGAAGAGATTTCCAGGAAGCACTGGAAGAGGTCCGGGACCTGACTTCACTTCTGGAAAGGTAGAGAATCTTCCCTTTCTTTTCTAGGTGGTTCTTCCTCCTAAAGCCTAAGGTGTGACCCCAGGGATACTGGCAGCCTGGGGCTGAGCTGAGAGGGGGAGTCCTGGGGGCAGGGTATGGCCAACGTCCTGGGGTGAGGGACAGCAGGAGCATTGTGAAGTCAGCACTGGGGCGGTGCCAGACTGTGGGGTGCAGATGCCCACCCCTGCCTGCACTGCCCAGCCCTCCTGGCCCCAGGGCTCCTGGCTGCAGCTTGTTCCTCATGTCTCCTGCAGACACCTAGGGAGCTTCCGAGACGGGAGGCTTTGATCAGCTGTCGTGTAAAGATTCACCTGGTGAGGCTTGCCAACCAGTTCCTGCTGGAGCCCACCAACCATGCAAGGAAGAAGCAGCTACCACCACCTCCCCAGCTCTTCTGACCAAGTGTCCCCTATCTTGGGCTTCTACCATTTCCCCAGGCTCAGTGACCTCCTCAGTTTCCATTCCCTCACATTCATCCGAGTGCCTCTCCAATACCAGGGCCTTTATTTCCACTGGATAGCCTTTCACCCTGGCCACTTCCCCTTTCCCCTTACTTGCCAAGCCCCTCTCATGCGAGAGCCTGCCCTCCACTTCCAACATCCTCCTCTATGCCACCACCATCAGGCTCCATGCTGAGTCTCACTCAAGGTGACTCCATGGCACTCATACTGGGCACCATCCCACACAGGTCATCTCCAAACTCCCCTTAAAGATCAGCCATCTCAGGCATTGTCTGTTCAAGCAGACCTGTATCAGCCCTAGCATGGTGGCAGGAGGCAGCCAAAGCCTGGAGCTTCTCCACCTTGAGACATTTAGAATCCAAGCAAGAACACCTTCCCAGCCACCCACCAGAGGCCTCATTTTGGGGAGACCCAAAATAGGTAGGTAGAGGCTGCTAGCCTCTCTTTTTGTCAATGTGGATGTCCAGAAGATGCTGGAGATACTAATCACCAAGAGGGTAGAAGGCAAGATTTGGAAGGAGAAAAACAAGGAGAGGAGGCAGGCTATCACCTAACTTCATTGGGGAAGAGGATCAAGTCACTTGGTGACAAGCAGGACACCTTGCGTCACAAAACTTCTGGAGCATCAAAGGGAAACCGGAATAGCTGCTTGTTCCCAAGAAGCTCCAATATCCTGACACTCTGGGGGACCATCCACAGAAGACATGCAGTTATCTGTTTTGGGGTCTCCCCTTTCTGCACAGTGAGAGTCTGGTGGCTACTGTCATAGTACCTGGGTCCCTTCTTGAGTTATGCCATATCTTAACAATGACCATTCAAAGGTTGAACAATTCCAAATTTCATCTAAAGTAACATCACAACCAATATTGGCCCAGCACTTGCCTCAACTGTAGCCCAGGGTGAACCTCAAAATAAGACTCCAACCATGTCCCAAGTTGCAAGTATCACCTCTAGGTCACATGGAGCCACACACCCGTCCCTAACACTTAGCTTCAACCATGCCTCACTTTCAGCCACCACCTCAAGTTCACATGGAGACCCAGGCTCAACCACGAACCTTGACTCCAACCATGCAGCAGTTTCAACCTCCACCTCAGGCTCACATGGAGACCCAGGCCTGATCCCAAACCTGGACTCCAGCCATGGCCCAGTTTCAACCAGCACCTAAATTCAAATGGAGACCCAGTCTCGACCCCTAACCTTGACTCCAATCATGCAGCAATGTCAACCACCACCTCAAGCTCAAATGGAGACCCAGGTCCGACCTGAAATCTGGACTCCAGCCATGTTCCAGTTTCAACCAGCACCTTATGCTCGCATGGAGATACAGGCCTGACCCCTACCTGGACTGCAACCATGTTTCAATGTCAATCACCACCTGAAGCATCCATGGAATCCCAGACCCAATCCCTATCCTTGGCTACAGCCATGCTCCAGTTTCAACCGCCACCTTGGGCTCGTATGAATACCCAAGTACGACCTCTGTACTTGACAACAACCATGGCTCAGTGTCAACCACAACCACCTCGGCCTCTCATATAGACCCCAGACCATCCCCTACCCTTGACTCTAACCATATCTCCATGTCAACCACCACCAGCTTAGGCTCACATGGAGACCCAGGCCCAACCCCAACGTTTGACTCCAACGCCACCTCCTCAGGCTCACATGGAGATCCAGGCCCAACCCAAACCCTTGACTCCAAACATGCCCCAGTGTTAAGCACAACCTCAGGCACAGTTAAAGACCACTGTCCATCAATCACCCTCTCTCCGAGTCTGAACATCTTCACAACACCAGATTGGGTCCTGTGAAACATCTTGCCCTACAGTCTCAAATATGGCACAATCTTTCATCTTAAATGCAATTGAAAACCTGGGATGCCACTTTTGGTAAAAGCAACTAGAAAAAGGAAGAACTTTATCCTCTTTGGTTAAGAAATCTCAGCAAGTCTTTAGCCAGGTCACTTCTAACCTTCCCCAGGAGAACAGGTCTTCCTGGGCCCACAGCACTGTCCTCATCCTTCCTGAAGATTTGGCCAGCCCTGAGGTTTGGGAGGAACTGGAGCACCAGTTTTCCAAAAGGTTCATGCAGCAACAGTTTGGCCTGCCCTGCAGAATCCGAGCATCCCAGAAACTGATGCAGCCTTAGGATAAATTCCCAAGGTCCTCTGCAGGTCTAGGCAGAATCAGCCAGGACACAGAGAAGATGAGGCCCAAGTGCCCAGCATGAATCCCACCAGGAACAGACCTGCAATATGATGTAGGGTAGAGTGTGGGGAGGATCCTAAAAGATCTGTTCCTGATCTCAGCCAACCCTCCAGTGAATGATCCAAGAGCAAAACTGAGTCAGAAAGAGAGTTGAGCCTCAGCAGGAAACATCCAGAAGTCTCAGGAATCCTTATAGGGAGGTAGGCACAGCAGATCCACGAGAGTGAGATCCCTGTAAATGTCTACAGTTCGAGATTTGCTGATAATCTTGTTTTAGACATTCTTGGAAAGATGCATGCTCCCATGGAGACCTGAAATCCACACTCCTCTCAGGATGGGGAAGCCTCCATGAACACCTCCCTTGAGTCTCTTGTCCTCAGTCCTGATACTCAACAGGAGCTGGAAACACATGTAGTAAAGTTGAGGGTGAGGCACAGGTGGGACCTACTCTTCAAGCTCCTCAAATTCATACTTAGCTTGAAGTTGAAAAGGTTCAAGGGTCTACCTTGAAGGCCACCTGTGGATCTGGGGACCCCTCAATAGCCCTATTAACCAAGGGCTTGGTAAAACCTCCTCAGCCCCATGCAAGAGAGAAAGTAGAAACAAGAGGGGCAAATCCCTCCCTGGAGAGGCCCCTTCCCACACCCTCACAGGTGAGTGAGGAAGCCCAGGGAGCTCTGGGAGGACCCACAGCTGGTGACATCCGTAAGGCCTCAGAGGTCCCTCTGACTGGGCAGAAAACAAGCCGCCTTCTCATGCAGCCACATACAGTTTAGTGACCAGAAACTGGCATAGCGCATCTGTCATGGTGGCTGACAAAGGCAACTTGGAGCCCAGTTCTAGTCCAGCAATGGCCAGCAGTGGACCACAGGAGGAAGCTGGGGGACGAGCCTCCCCAGAATCTTACTGTATCATGACAGCAGTGAACCTTGACGTATGTTCTGCATCTTCCAGGGAACAAGAACAAAAGCCTGTGGAAGGAGACCCTGCTGGAAAAGATACTTTGGCACCTAGTGTGTGGGTCAAATCCCTACTCGTTAATATGAATTTGAAGAGTCCATGATCTCCAAGGTCCAGTAGAAACCCTTCATTGAATACAAAGTTTGTTGCCTCAAATCCAGAATATCTAAATTTTGAGGCACAGTTTCATAAGCTTGAGTTTCAAGGTCCACAGACCAGCAGAATCAGAATCGAGGTTGGGCCACCAGCATGCTCTTTCAAGACTGTGAAACTGGTGTGCTCCTTCAAGGCCACAGATACACTTCTCAAAGACTGTCACTCAGATATGTTCCTTGCTGCTCTCAGGAATCTTTGTCTTGTTCCCAAACCTTGTCCAGAGGAGACACATCCACGTCCAATTCCCAGACACTCTATGATGTTACATAGAGTGGAGGGAGCAGCCAAGGGCAGCAGGTGGCCCTGAGACAGGAGCCCAGATATAAGAGCCAGAGCAAGAGGTATGTCCCCACTGAAGGGAGAAAGGCATATAGGAGTCCAAAACTGGACAGCATCAAAAACGATTGGCAGAACAAATGGCTACCAGGTCCGAGGGATTAGTCACTCTGGCCAGAAAAAGGAATCAGCAGAGTCCCTAAGAAGCAAGTTTCAACAGTTAATCCTGAAGAAAGCCGCTTCAAAAAATGGATTAATCTCCTGCAGTGGATTTTCCCCAGTAAATGCAAAGAATCAGAAGGGCCCCTGCAAAAAGGCAAACCTGAAACAGCCACAGCCCAGAGCCAAGAGGCAGTCAAAAGCAAATCGACCACGGACAGCAGGGCTATTGAGGCTCAGACTCTCATGTTGGACAGATCCTAACAGAGAAGACAGTATTTCATCATGGACCTCATGCTTTGGTGTTAAATTGGTACAAAGCAGAATTCCGGGACTCATTAGGTCTACATTACTGCCACCAAAGTTTTCTCTCCGACCAAGAGCAATAAAGAGTGAGAAAAGATAGAGCGTGTTATTACCAAGTTACCCCCTTGGGCTATAGCTCTCCAAAAGAGAGTAAGTGTACGAGTCCAGTCTCCCATCTCACCCAGGGAGCCAGGTCTTCTTCCAGGCAGAGCCTGGCATCATAACTCAAGACTGCAAGTATCCCAGGCTGTCCCCTCCAGAAATATGCCTCTTCTGGTCAATCAGAACCTGCTTTCACAGCACTCCTGATAGGTTATCTTGCAGAGACCATTTTTTTTTTTTTTCTCATATTAGCACGTCCTCTGCATGCTAAGCTTCTTGTTAGCAGAAATATTTTTGCTTCCTGGAATAAATGTTTTTTATTATGAGTGCTGGTGGCCTCTGTCTGTGCCCTGCTCGGGGGAAGGCCATGGATAATGGTCCACTCTTTCCAGATGCCTGCTTTGGCTTCCAGGTGGGATGGGGCCGTGGAGGGAGGTTGACCCCAGTGTGGATACTGACCTTCACCCCAATTCCTTCACTGCACCTTCAGTTACCATGATCTTAGCATTCAGAACACATCAAGGTAAACTAAACCTAAAGACCTCCCCCTTCTTTGGAACTGGCTCTGTCTTCTCCTGCTCTCTCTCTATCTAGAAATTATGAACCTGGGGGAGGGGTGCTCCACTCAGGCTCAGAAAGTGTCAGAGACAAGTTCATATGTCAGAATAAGGAGGGGCATTTGGGGGCAGTGCTGGTCCCAAGTGAGAGGTGGGAGAAATCTTGTCCTCATGTCATGGTGGGATAGATGAAGCTGCCATGGAAGCCCCTCCTCTCCCAGAAGGAGCTGGAATGAGATGTGCCAGCCCTGTCACCCTATCTCTGTTTTTCTCTGCTCTGGAGCAGAGTTGAGGATGAGGCCCACACACTCTCAGCTCTGAGGATGTGTGGTGGGGAACATGGAGGCCCTTGAGGGCCAGCCCACCCCTGCCCAGAGCACCCACCTGCCCTGGGTGAACGAGCAAGGGGCATGGCTGTGTGTGCAGTCACCTCATGGTCTGAGGGTGGGACGCTGTGCCCCTAGGGTGGGATGTGGGGAAGGAGGCAGGGGGCAGAGTGCCCACTGATAGCACAGAGACCAAGGAGCCTCTGGCATCCCTGCACCATCTACAGGCACAGAGGAAAGAAGTTAGGGGCCTGGTGGCTCCTGGTGGCTCCACCCCAGAGTCTCCCCTCTACTCCAGCTCCCAGAGCCCAGACAGAAAGAGAACACCTTGAGCTCCTCCACAGAGGGCCAGGCTGCCAGAGGCAGAGGAGCCTCCGAGAAGGGAAGCGTCACTTCTCCACAATGTAAATAATCAGATTTCACAGGTCAGGGACCTCTGGACAGACTTGTGGTCTTTGATTTCTATCTACACATGTGGCCCAAGGAGGCTCCCAAGGGACAGGTGGAGGGGCCCAACAGGCCCAGGGACTGTGCAGAGGTCATAGCAAGTCTCAACTGCTCTCAGCCTCACTCATCCCAGAGCCCCGAGAGGGAAGAGAACAGCAGACAGGATGTGTCACCGAGCGGGTGGGAAGTCACCTGTCGAGAATGGGTGACTCCAGCTTTTCTCCCTGGAGCCCATCCACATGGGAAAGTGGGGAGACAAAAGCTGTCTCCTAGAACAATTTGGGGCTCTATGTCACAGTCACTCCTATGGTGGAGAGACCTGCTCCTGGAGGGGTCCCCGATCCAGGAGCCAGCAGGAATGGCCCCGCCTCCATGCCTGTCAGGACCCCCAAATGTGGGACCAAGGCCAGGGGCTGTGGGGGCAGAGGACACGGGCCTGCTTGTGCTGTGTTTTCTCCTTGGAGACTAGTCCTGCCTCTGCACAGATCCTCCATGGGGGGCATAGCGGTGGGGGCTCAGCCAGGGTCTGAGGGGAGGGGCTGTGACCTGGGCCGTCGAGTGGCCTCCAGAGTTCACAGAGGGGAGCACAGAGCGTGGATCCTGAGCCCTCCTGCTGCCAGGCCCTCTCAGAGGTGCCAAGAAGTGAGCACTGATTCGGGGGAGCTGGAACTAAGGTGCCTGTCTGTAGAAATGACACAGAAGGGACCCTGACAGAACAGCAAGGAACCAGACGTGGAGAGTCCCTTGCCCTTCTCCTGCCATGAGGTGCAGAAAGGACAGCAATGGAGGGTCCCCCCATGAAGACTACCCACAGAGACCCACACTGACCCCAGACAGGGACCTCGCACATACCCACACTGATCCAGCACAGGGCCCCCAGTAACCCCACACAGAGATCTAGACGGATCCACACTGACCCCAGAGAGGGACCCCTGACAGACCCACAGTGTCCCCAGACAGAAACCTCCCACACACCCACACTGACCTTGCACAGGGCCCTCCCAGAGACCCACACTCACCCCACACAGGGCCTCCCACTGACCCACACTAACTCCACACAGGGATCTCCCACAGACTCGCAGCGACCCTGCACAGGAACCCTCGCACAGACCCACACTGAGCCCACACAGAGACCTCTGACAGACCAACACTAACCCCACACAGGGACTCCACTAACTTTACTCGGGAATCTCCCACAAATCCACACTGACTCCACACAAAGCCCTCTGACAGACATGCATTTACCCACACTAACGACACACAGGACCCCCTCACAAACCCACACGGAGTAATCTCACCCAGACAGAGTCCTTTCAGATCATCATACAGAGACCCCCACATAGACGTCACAGGCGTTCTTTAGGATCAGAGTGTACAGGCCTTTGATAGTTTCTTCATGGTGGATCTGATATCACTTAACAAACCATGTGCACTGCTGTTTGGAATGTAAATTGGTACAACCAATGTTTAAAATAGTATGGAGATTCTTCAAAACAATAAGATTAAAATGCCATGTGATCCAGCAATTCCACTTCTGGTCATATAGTAAAAATGAAAAAAAACTGAAATAATTTCAGGTTATCTTTTCTGACCACAATAGGATGAAACAAGAAATCCCATAAGAGTAAGATAACAGGAAGATTGACAAATATGTGGAAAGTAAACAGTACATTCTTTCCGCCCTTCTGATTTTATTGAGGATAATTGACATTGACCACTGCATAATTTTAAGACATATAGCATAATGATTTGGCTTATATACATCATGAAATGATAACCACAAGAAGTTTAGTGACCATCATCTTGTATGGATAAAAATAAAAAAGTATTTCTGTTGTGATGAGAACTCTTAGGATTTATTTTATTAACCCTCATATATAAAATACACCAATTTTAATTAGAGTTATAATGCTGTATAACACTTTTAAAAAAAATATTGAGTCAAAGACAAAATCAAAGGGAAAATGAAAAAGTATATTGAGACAAACTAAAATGAAACACAACACACCAAGACTTATGGGATGAAGCAAAAGCAGTACTACAGGAGATGTTCATAGTGATAAATGCATACATTAGAAGGTAACAAAAACTTCAAATAAAAAATTTTATGCTTCAAGGAACTATAGAAAATGAAAACACTAATCTCACACTTAGCAGAAGGAATTAGAGAATAGAAAAATAATAGAAAAATTTTAAAAAGTGTGTTTTTTAAATCATAAATTTGACAGACTGTTAGCCAGATTAAGATAAAAGAGAGAAGACAAATCAATGAAATCAGAAATGAAAGAGGCAGCAATACAAATGATGCCTCGAAAATGAATCATTACAGCCTATTATAAACAATTATGTCAACAAATTAGATAACTTAGAAACATACAACCTATCAACACTGAATCAAGACAAAATAGAAAGTTTGAACAGACCAATAACAAATAAGGAGATTGAATCAATAATATAAAAATATAGAAAATCCAGTACCATATGGCTTCACTGGTGAATCTTAAAAAGCATTTAAAGAATTAATACCAATCCTTTTCAAATTCATCCAAAAAAACTGGAGAGGAGGGAACACTTCTATATTAAGTTTACAAGGCCAGCATTACCATGATACCAAAGTCAGACAAAGACATTACAAGAAGATTATAGGCCAATATCTGGAATAAGCCCAGATTCAAAAATCCTCAACAAAATATTAGCAAAGCTAATTCAAGAATAAATTAAAAGAGTCATACCCCATGATTAAGTGCGATTTATTCACGGGATGCTAGGATGATTCAAAGACACAAATCAATCAACATAATACACTACATTAAGAAAATGAAGGGGAAAAACTCGTATGATCATCTGAAAAAATTCAGAAAAGGATTTTACAAAATTCAACATTCTTTCATGATAAAAACTCTCAGCAAATTGGGTATAGAAGGATCATACCTCAACACAATAATGGCATATATGAAAAAAACCATAGCAAACATATTACTCAACAGTGAAAAACTGAAAGCTTTCACGTTAATATCAGGAAGAAGGCAAAAATGCCCACACCCACCACTTTTATTCAACATAGCACTGAAAGTCCTAGCCAGAGGACTTAGGCAAGATGAAGAAATAAAATGCATTAAAATCAGAAAGGAAGAAGTCAAATTACTTCCATTTGCAGATGACATGATCATATAAAACCACAGTGATAACAGCAAAAGAAAACATTAGAACTCATAGATGAATTTAGTAAACTTGCAGGAGCTAAAATCAGCATATAGAAGTCATTATATAAAAGCAATGAACTACCCAAAAAAGATATTAAGAAAAAAAAACACCATTCTTAATCAATATAAAGAATAAAATCTTGTGCTTAAACATTCAGTCGTGTCTGACTCTTGTGACCCCATGGACTATACCCTGCCAGGTTCCTTTGTCCATGGGGATTATCCAGGCAAGAACGCTGGAAATATATTACGTTATCTCTCCAGAATAAAACCTCCTCACCTCTCTCCCAACATATAAATAGAAGGACACTATATATGTATACTTAGCCTCATCCTGATTATACAAATATATTAGCCACTACAACACACATGTATAAACACCCTCCATTCAGTTCTGTTCAGTCGCTCAGTCATGTCCGACTCCTTGCGACCCCATGAATTGCAGCACGCCAGGCCTCCCTGTCCATCACCAACTCCTAGAGTTCTCCCAAACTCATGTCCATCGAGTCGCTGATGCCATCCAACCATCTCATCCTCTGTCATCCCCTTCTCCTCCTGCCCCCAATCCCTCCCAGCATCAGAGTCTTTTCCAATGAGTCAACTCTTCTCATGAGGTGGCCAAAGTACTGGAGTTTCAGCTTTAGCATTAGTCCTTCCAAAGAACACCCAGGACTGATCTCCTTTAGAATGGACTGGTTGGATCTCCTTGCAGTCCAAGGGACTCTCAAGAGTCTTCTCCAACACCACAGTTCAAAAGCATCAAATCTTTGGTGCTAAGCTTTCTTCACAGTCCAACTTTCACATCCATTCATGACCACTGGGAAAACCATAGCCTTGACTAGATGGACCTTTGTTGGCAAAGTAATGTCTCTGCTTTTGAATATGCTATCTAGGTTGGTCATACTTTATCTTCCAAGGAGTAAGCGTCTTTTAATTTCATGGCTGCAGTCAACATCTGCAGTGATTTTGGAGCCCAGAAAAATAAAGTCTGACACTGTTTCCACTGTTTCCCCATCTATTTCTCATGAAGTGATGGGACCGGATGCCATAATCTTCGCTTTCTGAATGTTGAGCTTTAAGCCAACTTTTGCGCTCTCCTCTTTCACTTTCATCAAGAGGCTTTTTAGTTACTCTTCACTTTCTGCCATAAGGGTGGTGTCATCTGCATATCTGAGGTGATTGATATTTCTCCCGGCAATCTTGATTCCAGCTTGTGCTTCTTCCAGCCCAGCGTTTCTCATGATGTACTCTGCATAGAAGTTAAATAAGCAGGGTGACAATATACAGCCTTGACGTACTCCTTTCCCAGTTTGGAACCAGTCTGTTGTTCCATGTCCAGTTCTAACTGTTGCTTCCTGACCTGCATATAGGTTTCTCAAGAGGCAGGTCAGGTGGTCTGGTATTCCCACCTCTTTCAGAAATTTCCACAGTTTATTGTGATCCACACAGTCAAAGGCTTTGGCATAGTCAATAAAGCAGAAATAGATGTTTTTCTGGAACTCTCTTGCTTTTTTGATGATCTAGCAGATGTTGGCAATTTGATCTCTGGTTGTATCTAGAGTATATAAAAAACTATCAAAACTCAATAAAAATAGGAACAATTCAATTAGAAAATGGGGAAAATTTATGAAGAGATATTTCACCAAAGAGGACATGTGTTTGGCAAGGAATCATGAATAGATGTTCAAAACTCCTGGTCATTAATGAAACTCAAATTAGGAACACAATGAGAATAATCACATGTTAATTTAGAACAGCTAAAATGAAAATTAACTTTATTGTTAGTTGAGTATACCATGAAATTGGATTTCTCATAGTGTTACTAATGGAACTGTAAAATCATAAAGTCACTCTGGAAAGCAGTTTGTCTATTTCTTAAAAAAAACTAAATATGTACTTACCATATGGTCCAGCAATTGCATCCCTGGCTGTTTACTCCAGGAAAATGAACACAGGGTAACAGGCATCTGGATACACTCTGCAGAGTACGAAGAACAAAGATATTCAAGTTCTGTAAGAAAGTCAAGATTTCAATTCCTATTCCCACTAATTCCTACCTATGTCATTTCTGAAAAACTACTTAACTACGCTAGGCTTCCGTTTATCTTTAAGAAGCAGATAAAACAAGATAATGCTGAGCACTAAGTCAGTTTCAGGTAATGGGGAACTGGCTGAGCTGGAGTTGACATTTGGTCCATCTGTTACGCAGATGAGGTATGTGTTGGGATCCCCTGATTACAGGTCTAAGGACAACCAGGAGGGGTAGGGAACCACCTAACTCCAGAAATAAGGTGTATGAAGGCCAGCCTCCAGGGCATGGACAGCCTGAGGATGCTGGAGTTGGGAGGAAAATAAGAACTTAGGACCAGTGGAGTGGCTACAAGTGCAGCTAAACTGCCTGAGCTCCCCTGATCTTCTGGAGAATGTGTGTGGCCCACGTGGTGTGGTAGTAGCTCACTGACTCCAAGGGCCTGAGCAGTCTTGCCTTAGGATCCATAACTGAATTCACCAACAAGAGAGGGAATGCTAGTCTTCCCCCTTCCAGAGACTGCTGGGCTCTTAAAGTTGATGCTGGTGGTGGACACATGGCTAAGCATGGTGGTACCTCAGTGGTAGAACTCCACCCAGAGGCAGGGACTGTGGAAAGGTGTGGATGCTGGGAATGCACCTCCAAGCTCATCTTAGGGAGGGAGTTCCTGTGCAAGTTCCTGGCTCTAGCCAGTGGGATCCGTGTGAGAGTCCATGTGAGTCCATTTGTGTTCATCTGCCAGTGAGACTCTGGGATATGTGGGCAATGCCAGGATTGGAAAGAATTTGGCCTGAATCTTTTGAATAGCATCTAGTCCATATTGGCTATGTGCTAAAGGGGAACTTTACCAGATTATCAGAGATTCTGAAGGCTGGGACAAGTGCATTGTGAGGCTTCCTGGATCCTGCTGGCTACACAAAGACTCTGTATCAGGCAGACTAGCAAGAAGGATGATGAGAGCATTGCTTCAAGGCTTATTGGCAGGGTCACTGAGTCCTGAGTCAGCTAAGCAGAAAGGAGACTCTAGGCTCCTACTGCTGAAGGTATGTGGACACCTTGGGACAGGCTGGCCTGGGCCCCTGGCCAGAAGGGAGCGGTCATGTGGGGTTGAGGGCCAGGAAGGTTCCTGTTGTCTAAGCCACATTGCTTGTGATATTTGTTATGGCAGTTGGAGCTGACTGATGTCCTTCCTCCAAAGTCTGTGCACTCCCACAGCAGGAGTGGTGCATGCAAGCGGAGATGCCCTTTCTCCCCAGCTGGGCTCCAGTGTCCCCAACCCCGCTCCACTCCTGCTGCAATGTTCCTGCCAGTTGCTGTTCCCTTGTCTGGAGGGTCAGACAACAAACCTCAAGTGAAGGGGTGAGTGCTGAGGATCAGGAGGAGCAATAGGGCCCCAAGACAGGATTGGGATGAGTCTTTCATTTGTTTTTATTTGGTGTTTCAAGCTTGGTTTGTGGGGGTTGCAGCTGGTGGACAGGAAAGCCAAGAATGGACCACTGAGAGCTGATGGGACTGGAGGAGGGGAGGGGGGAAGGTTCCAGCGAGGAGGCTGTTGTGGAAACTGGGTCTGTGGAGGAGAGCAGATGTGGGCTCGGGAGGGGTATGAGTCTCTGGATCTTGTCTATCCAGTTGGTGACGTTGGTGAAGATGCTAGGGTTGATGGGGTATTGGCAGTCAAAGCCCCAGCTGGCCAGCCCCATCAGAACCCAGAACTAGTGAAGTCACAGACCAGGGGCCCCCCAGAATCACTCTAGGAAAGAAATGGGAGTTCAGGTGGGTTACTGAGCCAGGTCTGAGAAGACCAGGTAGCAAAGTGGGCCTTATGAGTCTCTGTCCTCCCGCCTCACTCGGGTGGACCTCTGTGAAATTCCAAACACCAGCATCCCACTCTGACCAGCCTGATTAAGTCATGCAGGTAAGCATTGGAATCATGCTTCAGGAAGTTCCTGATCGACCCTCAGAACAATCACAAATGTAAATCCATCAATATATGGAGGCTGTGCCCAAGAAGGGCATGGTGGTCCAGGAGAAAGCACTCTCCAAGGCCAAGAAGGGACAGCTTCAGGGTTTGAACCCAAGAGAGCTGGTCTGTGAGTGGAAACTGGCCAGCTGAAGCTGCAATAGACCGGCTTTTGCAAACTGAGCTGCAGCAGCACATCCCCATCTGAGTCATCCTCCTTTTTCATTCATTTAGTCAGGCCTTTAGTTTTCTCTCAACTTCTTGGTTGAGTTTCTTCAGAAAGTGCCCATACCCAGGCCTGGTGGAGGCAGCCTGCATTGCCCAGGGAGCATTTGAGGGTCACCTGAAAGCCTCTGGGAGTCCTGAATGGAGTCCTGAATGCTGTCAGGGCAGGACCATCTGGGTGGAAACTCCCTCACCTCACCAGCCAAATGGAAGGTTTCATCATTGGAGGTGGGTAGAGGAGCAGGGGCCATAGCTGTGCTTGGGCCCCTTCAAGCACCTGTCCAACACACACATCCAGCATCCAGGGCAGCTTCTGCCCTTGAGCACAAGGGTGAAATGACGAAGTTCCTCTTTCGTGAAGCTTTTGTAAAGAATCCAACTAGACTGCCATTGTCAGACATGACGTGTGGAAGCAAGCCACGGAAGGGACAGGACAGGAAGGGAAGGACATTTCTTAGGGTAGAAGCAAGGAGCTTTCCCAATCTGAGATACTAAATAGGACAACCCAACTTTCTGAGGTTGGAGCAGACAGAACAGTGAGTGTAGACGAGGAGAGGAGGGATGGCCAGGTGGGTGGGAGGAAGAGCAATGACAAGTGGGAAGCAAGGAGGGTAGATGGGACTCAGGTTCCCAGGGCCTTTAGGTGGAGGTTGGAGTTGACGCCCATGGAGAAATGCTAGGTCAGTCTAGCACCATATTGCTCTGGTGCTGTGTGGAGAATGAACCTGTTTGGAGGCAGCTACAGGAGACAAGGTGAGAGATTATGGGTGGGGAGGGGCCAGGGCGGTAAGAAACAGTCAGATTTGGGACAATATGTTGAAGGAGGCAACAGGACCTGTCAAAGTTAAGCCTATCTCACCAACCAGGGAAGAAGTGCAGGGAGGAGGAGCAGGCTGAGCACAGAGCCCTGGGGTCTCCAGCGTTTAGAGGTGGGAGGGGAGGGGACCAGTGCAGAGCAGGGTAGCTGGCTGGTCCTGGTGCCCAGGAAATGGCAGTGAACTTGCTGAAGTGCTGAGTGAGAGGAGGACTCAGGTCCAAGGATGGCTCTGGCAAGACAGGCTCTTGGGGACGCTGGCCATGTGGCTCTGGTGGCACTGGGGACACCCCTGGGCAGAGTGGGTTAGATCCAGGGCTGTTATGAGGAGTCTTTGGGGGAAAGGAGGCAGAGAAACTGGGCAGTATTGGGAGGGAGATTGCCACTGCACATTCACACAGGAGCCATGAAAGGGGACACGGAAGACATGGAGCGAGGGAGATTCTGGGCACCCAGAGCTCCAGGAGAGACTGACTGGGATGGGCCGGGAGGCTCAAGAGAAATAGAAGATGTTTTCTTGGTGTGAAAAGAGGTGGGCTGGGAAGATGAATGGGGTCTAGGCTGAGAGCTTTGATATTCTTAGTGAAACAGGAAGGAAGCTCTCCAGCTGAGAGGGAGGGGTGAGGAAGTGGCAACTTGAAGGAGAGGGAAAGGTACATGGTGTGGCTGGCCAAAAGTAACCCTCAAAGACAGCCATCATCATCACCAGAACCTGGGTTATGTTACCTTACACGGCGAAAGGGACTCAGCAGCTGTGATGGAGTTGAGAATCAGGAAATAGGAAGATTATCCTGGTTGATCTGGTTGGACCCAACATAAACACAAAGGTACTCATGAGGAAAGAGGGAAGCAGGAGGTCAGAGTCAGAGGAGGAGATGTGATGACAGGAGCAGAGGGAGGAGCAATGTGATTTGGTGACGTAGGAAGGGGCCATGAACTGGGGATTGCTGGGGACCTCTAAAAGATAGAAAAAGGAAGAAAACATTTTCTCCTAGAGCCTCCAGAAGGGAGCAGCCAGGCCAACACCTTGACTTTAGACTCTGACGTCCAGAAATGTAAGATAGTACATCCTGTTGTCGGAGCCACCAATTTAAGGTGATGTCACCAGAGCACCAAGAAAGTCACACCAGGGGCTTCTTGGACATTGGGAATGTGCCGTTATCCTGTCATCTCTTCCCCTCTGGGGTCCCCACCTGGGGTGCCCTTGGGTCTCCCCATAATGCACCCCTACTGCACTCTTTAAGGCCAGGGAAGGCCAGGACCCTGTACACTCCAGACCTCAGGGATTCATGCAGATGAGTCCTGTGGTTGCTGATATTATGGTGGGTTCTGGGCCAGAATGGGGGAGATGGGAAGGGCTCCAGTAGCCTCCTGACCCCACAGGAGTTCTCAGAAGGCAGAGGATGCCCCACCACTAGTATATCCCATGGAAAGTGAGCTGTGCTTTGCACTACTGAAAAGACAGCGCAAACTGAGCGTGGGTGTGTGGGTGTGTGGGTTTTGTGTGTGCTGAGTGGAGCCAGGGCAGTGAATTCCACATTGGGTGAGAGGATAGGTCTAACACAGGTCCAGAAGAGCAGGTACCACCCAGGTAGATGGAGACAGGCCAGGCCAGGAGATTGAAAGCCACGACTTGCTAAATACCTCCTGAATGCCAGTACAGTTCTAAATTTTCAGCTGCTGCTGCTGCTAAGTCGCTTCAGTCATGTCCAACTCTGTGGGACCCCATAGATGGCAGCCCCTCACAGGGACCTTATTAAGAGGAGGCTTTAGCAAGTCCATTTCCTGGGTGAGGAAGCTTAGCTAAGGTCACAATCCCAGGAAATGACAGACTGAATACTGGAACCAGATCTTTTCTGCCCCACAGTCTAAGCACTGAGTGCCCCTATGGTCTTCTCTCCTCAGACCTGTTTCTGGGTGCCCTGTGCAAGGGGGGAGGCACTTTCAGGGAGAGAAGAGGGGCCTGAGTTGGAGTATGGGGGCCAGAGCAGGTGATATGGCAGAAGATGAGTCTAGATGGAGTCTCTCAGGTAGGCTGTGGTGACTGAAAAGCTAAGAGAGGCAGGAGCGGGGTCATATGCTGCCTTGGCTCTTGAGGGTCCACCTCAGTGGTGTCCTCAGCCTGAGGAAAAATGAGAGGAGGAGTGGGCTCAAGGGCACTATGGATGTCCAGCAGGCAAGCAGACGAAGGGCCACGGAAGAGCTTGGCACATGATGCCAGCTTGGGAGCCTGGGCCCTGAGGGGGATGCAGTGGAGGTCATGGTAGGCTTCGAGTGAAAACACAGGGCCCCAGGCTGTGCTGCCTTATTTTAGGATCGCCACTTTCCCTCTCCCAGTTTGTTTTCTCAACTATAAAACAGGGCACTACACAGAGTGTATAGAAAGGTTCCCAATTCAAATATCCAGCAAGGAGACTTCCTTGGTGCTCCAGTGGTTAAAAGTCCTCCCTCCTTGCAGAGGACATGGGTTCCATCCCTGGTCAGGGAACTAATATCCCACATGCCAGGGACAACTAAGTCTACATGCTGCAACTCCTGAGCCCATGCGCTCTGGAGGTCGCTCGCTACGACCAAGAGAGGCCCACGCTCTGCAATGAGGATCCTGTGTGCCACAACCAAGATCCAACACAGCAAAACAAAACAGACAAACAGATGCGAAAGCAAACACACACACACAAAAACCAATACCCAACAGTAAACAAATATCAGGAATATATAAAATACATAAAGAGCCCCTAAAGGAAGAGACAGAGAACCCAACAGAAAAATAAGAGGGGGAAAAATCTTGAAAGGAAACTTTACATAAAAAAGATATCTAATAATAATAAATATGTGAAAGTATATTTAATTCATCATCGGGAACATGCAAACCAGAACAAGCTATTAAAATGAAAAAAGATGGAAAATTCTAAGTACTGGTGAGAATATAAACTCTAATCCACTGCTTGAATGAGTGGAAATGGCGAACCACTTTGGAGATGTTTGGTAATATGGCACCCTACTCCAGCACTCTTGCCTGGAAAATCCCATGGATGGAGGAGCCTGGTAGGCTGTATTCCATGGGTTCGCTAAGAGTCGGACACGACTGGGCGACTTCCCTTTCACTTTTCATTTTCATGCATTGGAGAAGGAAATGGCAATCTACTCCAGTGTTCTTGCCTGGAGAATCCCAGGGATAGGTGAGCCTGGTGGGCTTCCATCTATGGAGTCACACAGAGTCAGACACGACTGAAGCGACTTAGCAGCAGCAGCAGCCAAAGCTGAATATACCCATACTATTTATTCCAACAATTCTACTCAAGGGTTTCTGTGAAGTAGAAGGTAAAACATTTGGAAGTGAAACAAAATGAAAATCTTGCCAAGTACTAAAACATCCATTAAGAGTAAAACTGATCATAGAATCCAAAGCACACAGAAGAGTCCCGTAGAGCAAGGATACTGAACACGTAACCATATGGATACATCTCACAAATCTAATGTTAAGACAAGAAAGACTGACAAGTGGAACAGATGGTAAAGCGTCTGTCTACAATGTGGGAGACCTGGCTTCAATCCCTGGGTCAGGAAGTTCCCTGGAGAAGGAAATGGCAACCCACTCCAGTACTCTTGCCTAGAAAATCCCATGGACGGAGGATCCTGGTGTCCATGGGGTCGCAAAGAGTCAGACACGACTGAGTGACTTCACTTTCTTTTCTTTCTTTTATGGAACATTCAGAATTAAATCTAAGGTATTAAAGGTGAAGATGGTGGTTTCTGTTGGGTGTTGGTGACCGGAAGGAGGTGTGAGTGGGGCCTCTGGGGTATTGATCACATGTTGCCTCACTATGTGAAAATTCATCCAACTTATGAAAAGAACATGGATATATTCTTTAGTATGTATGTTATACTTCAATAAAAACACTTTAATGTATGCCTCAAGAATAGATGCTGTAGATGCCCTCATGTGCAAGGAACTTAGGAAGGGGGCTTGGCCTGGGGAACACTGCCAAGGGATGGAGCCCAGGAGGACGCATAGAGGAGGAAATGGGAAGTCCCAGGGGCTCCACAAAGAGAGCAGAGGCAACACAGCCCCTCCCCAGAGAAACCGAGGCCCTGAGAACAGGCGAGAGAGAAACAGAAAGCGCCGTACTCACTCGGCAGATGGACGTTCCTGTGGAGAAGTCCCCAGCACACAGCGTGTTCACATGAACAGAGCAGTCTTGTCTTTTCCATCTCCATATAACAGTTCATAGAACTTGTTCTCAATGAAGCTCACCTTACCCTCCTGGAGATGGAAGGGTTCGAGCAGAGGTGCTGTGAGGATAAGGAGGAAATCCAGGAAGGATGCTGTAACCAAGCTACAGAGCTCTGCCTTACCAGTCAGCACTGCCCCTCAACATGGGGTTTTCTCTGCACAGCTGAGCTTTCATCCTTGTTTCAGTCTTCTGATGCTGCTGCTGCTAAGTAGCTTCAGTCGTGTCTGACTCTTCTCGATCCCATGGACTATAGCTGACCAGGCTCCTCCATCCATGGGATTTTCCAGGCAAGAGTACTGGAGTGGGTTGCCATTTCCTTCTCCAGGTTTCAGTCTTCTACATATGCCTAATAAGCCCTCCCCTGTTTCTTTTCCAAACTCATCAATTATTCCAAACTCATCCTATTCCCTCACCTCTTTCATGGTAACAGACCACACTCCTATTCCACAAAGGAAAAAGGCAAATCCCACCAACACATGCCACTCACTGGTGCTTAGCAACCATTCACCAACCTATCTACCCTTTCACAAACCATCCCATCCACTCACCTTTTGTCTATCATTAACCTTGCTTTCCATCCACTTGTTCCTGCATCCATCTACCTATCTTTCCTCATGTCCCGTTCGCTCACTCATCCTTCCATCCATTTGCCTATACACTCATCTTTTGTTACATCTCTCCATTTCTCCCTTCCATCAATAGACTGCTCACTCCATCTCTCTGCCCACCATCCTTTCACCCACCTTCCCAATCATCTTCCCTTCCACCCATTCAACCTCCCACTTTCCCCATCCACCCTCTCATCCACTCACTCATTTATTCATCATTCAATTTACTCATTTATTCCTGTATCCTCATGTTAAGTATCTTTTAACTAATGATACAGGGAAATATTTTTAGTTGGTACAGACAGAGTAAATGAAGTAAATAAGTAGCGTTATTTTAGATCTAAGAAGTGGTGTCGAGGATAACAACAGGGAGATGTGATATTAGGGGTGGCCTGTTTTAGCTCACGTGATCAAGTAAAACTCCTCAGAGGAGCAGCTGAGTTGCATATGTAAAGAAACGAGTCATGACAAGGTTAGTCAGGAGAGTAAATGCGTCCAGGGAGACAGCCAAGGTGCAGACCTGAGGTGGGAATGGCTTTGGCATCGTCAAGGCAGGAAGGAGGCCTGCTGGCTGGGGTGGGGTGGGTGAGGGATGCAGTGGGAGATGAGAGAGAGGAGGGGGCCTGAGAGCCAAGGCAGGGAGTTGCAGCATTATTTTAAGA
Source organism: Bos taurus (assembly GCF_002263795.3). Lineage (NCBI taxonomy): Eukaryota > Metazoa > Chordata > Mammalia > Artiodactyla > Bovidae > Bos > Bos taurus. The sequence continues at coordinate 65,423,840 of NC_037335.1, read as the reverse complement.
AGAAATGAGAAGGCGCTGGGGGTGATGAGCAGGGAACTGGCGTGACTCCTGCTCTAAAGCAAATACTCAGACAGCTACATGGAGGGTAACAGAGCACACAGGGTGGGAGCTGAGACCAGTCTGGAGGTCAGGGAAGAAGGACCCGGGGGCAGCAGTGGGATACCTACCAGGCGCCAGGCCCTGCCAGGGGCACGGACTGGGATATTGAAACAAGAAAGACAAGGTCCCTGACCTCAGGAGGAACCAGTCTGTGTGTGTGTGTGTGTGTGTGTGTGTGTGTGTATGCATGTGCTGTATGTGCGTCTGTGTGTATGTGTCTCTGTATTGTGCCTGTGTGTGTGTGAATTGTGGTATACATGTGTTGTGTGTGTGTCTGTGTGTGTGAGTTGTGGTACATATGTGTTGTGTGTGTGTCTGTGTATTGTGTGTGTGTGTGTGGTGTGAGAATGCTGCGGACCTGGTTGTATCTCCTATGATATGATTAGGACGTGTTAGTGACATACTGATAGGCAAGGACCAGAGATGCTGGAGCATCCCACCCCATGAAGACAGCATCAGTTCAAAATCCTTGTAGTACCTCTGTAGAGAAACACCATATCAAATTATGACTCAACTAAATAATTACAAATAAGTACTCTTTCCCTCCCTAATTATGCATCATAAGCATTTCACCAAATTATTAAAGTTTTTCTTTAATACAAACTCTTGCTCATAAGTTTTTGCCTACATCTCTCCACTTTCAAATTTAAAAAATACAATTTTTTTCCTGTGTCATTCAGTTCACCTAATCAGCCTGCAAAGTAGATGACTGAACTGGGTTGGGAGAAGAGCAAAGCGAGGTTTGGAATTGATCAGGCAGCCTCAGAGGTCAGAGGTCATACTTGCGTTTTCTTACCACTTTTCCCAAGCGCCTCCAATGGCACTGGGCAATCAGAGAGTTTGTCAATGACTTGGACAGAGTCAGGCCCCAACCTTGATCTTTGAGTTGGATCAAGTCATTCAGACCTATGGTTGATTTAAACCTTGAAATCAAGAACCAGAAAGACTTCAAGAACTCAGATTCTTGATTCCAAAGTCAAAGATTCCCAGACTTCAGAGCTTTACACTTAGGGAACACCAAAGCTTTAGAATCACACACTTTCAGAACTAGAACTAGAATGGTCCAGTTCTCTGGAAATGAAGCATAGTGGGCCAAGGGGACCTTTGCCTGGGGACCCCTCAGGTGGAGACACACCTCCCTTCTTTGTTCTTCTGTCCTTCTCCCCTTCCTCCTCCTCCCGATTCTCATCCCCCCCCAACTCCCCCACATCCCCTCACTTTCCTCCTTGAGATCCCCCAGCCAGGTATCCAGCAGGATGAGTTACTGGGGAGCTTCATGGCAGGGACCGGGAGGCAGGCAGGGATGATGTAGGAGGTGAAATTCACAGGAAAGAGCCGCTGCAATATGGTGATGCCACTCCCAAAGGGATGTAACTTCTCTGAGTCTAGGTGTGTGATAATCTGGCTCACAGACACCTCCCGGGTGTGCTGGGTGTGCTGGTACAGCTGGGTGCTTCCTAACAGACCCCGTAGTTCCACGGGGCTTTGGATTTCCTGGAGAAGGAAAGGCGCACTGTCACCATCATCTTTAAGTGGGGACAAGCTCTTTCCCTGCATCCTCATCTAATTGGCTATACCCCTCTGGACACCTCTGCTCCACGTGATGCCAGACAGCTTCTGTCTCTCCATTTCTAATGCTCAGGAGGCCTTCTTTCTTGAGGCTAATTGGTATCCTACTTATAGTTTGGAACATATGGCTGGCTTCTCCGTCACACCCTAGAATTGGAGAAGCACTCAATCCTTGTTCTGGAAAGCTCCTCTTTGGGGTCATCAAATGACCTTTTGATTGTACACAGCAGGCATTCTGGCTCAGTCCCAGCTCTAACTTTACCCTTCCTGAGACTCCCTACAACCCACCTTATGGCCCCACATTCTTCCTGACCATCCCTTTTTCAACACCTACCTGCCCAAAACCTGATTCTCCACTGAGTTACAAGGACTTGCTAAAGATTCGTTAAATAAATGAGCAAATGAAGGCAGGAAACAGAACCTTGCCTTGATCCCCCAACACAGGTGCTGAATCTTCCCCTCTCCCTCACTGTCTTCACAGCTCATCTATTTGGAGACCCTCTCTCATGTTCCCCTCACCCAACCCTTCCCCTCCAGCAAGCCCTCCCTGGTCCCCCACCCCATCTGCTCTGCCCTTCTCATCCAGGCTGGGCTTTCTTTTCTGACAGGATGGAGACATGGTGAGGGGGGACTTGCTACTCCTGATGCCACCGAGGCCTTGCACGGAATATGGCACAGAGTGGGTGCCGATAGACTCTGAGCCCTCAAAGCTCCAGTGCCCGGACCTGGGCTTGATGCATGAATTCCCTGGGACCCCTCCTCATCCGTTAGAAGCCAGTCACGGAGCCAGCCCCTCTTGGCTAGCTGAATTAGACTCCTGAGCACCCCTGTCACTCTCCCAGGGAGCACACCGCCCCCTCAGGCAGCCTGGCACCAAGGATCCCTGCATGCACGCCAGTGACCATGACTCTTCCTGGGCACACAGTTTCGCAGGAGTAATAGGAAGAATCATTCAGCTGCTGGTCACACATGTGGTCCCAGGCCTCCATCTAGAGTCTGACACCGGGAAATAAGGGGGCACTGAGAAGAAGCTGTGGTCTGAGATGGGTCCACAGCAAATGACAGCGAGGACTGACACTGCTGCTCTCCTGACGCACACCTGTGTTGGGGAACAGACACAGGGGCCGAGGGCAGAGCATGAGGAGGATCTGGGCAGGTGAGCGGGGAGGACAGTCCAGGTGGAGGGTACACAGGCCAAAGGCAGGAACGACATGCCTCTGAAGGCCACAGACTGCCCAGAGGAAAGCCCAGAGGAGCTAGCTAACATGGGACACCATCCCCCTTTTCTCGTCTTCCCCTGCATTCCCGTCCCTGCCAGAGCCTGTGCTGGCAGCCTAGGAAGGAGACTCACTTGAGAAAGTAGTGGGCAGTGGAAAGGAGTCAGCTGGAGTTAATGAGAACAGCTCCACAGACGTGCGAGCCCTGGGACTGCAGGCGGGTCTGCTGCAGACACTGGCCAGCCTCCACGTCCCGGCCACCATAGATCCTCCCCATCACCTTGGATTTCCTGCCCACTGTGGAGACTCCCCTGCCACCTATAATAGAGACACTGGTTGTACCCCAAATGTTGAATAGGAAGGGCTCCCTGTTTCACACATGGGAAAATCAAGGCCTGGCCTCCAGCAGCCTAGCCAAAATGACAGGGCTACCTGGACTCTGCCTTCACTGGCTGCCACTGAGGACTGGAGAGCAGAGCACAACACATCAAGCCCTGTGAGGATGAGGACCCAGGGGTCTGGGGGGGACCAGCTCCCAGGAACATCTCCAGGCAGATGGACATCCTTGATCAAGGCTGCCAAGTGTTGGGCATGACACAGACCTCACTTCCCTCCCCTAGCACGCCTCAATGCCTTATCTTGTACATCAAAGAACTAAAGGTCTCAGAAGTTGCCAACATTACTTTCTCAAGATCATGGCTTCTAAGGGCCTGTGCTCCCTCCACTCTACCCCAGGTCTTAGGGAGGGAGATTTGCAGGCAGAAGTCTGTGGTGTGTGTGATCTGGGGCAAGTCACTCCCCTCTCTGACTCTGCAGGAGTCTCCATTTCTAAAGGAAGAAGGAGTGGGCTCATGAGGACAGCCCTGGTTCTAGGACTCATATCCGGGAGGGCAGGAGTGTGCCCAGGCCCCCTGAGGCTGGGCATCCTGGTCCAGGGCCTGGGCTCCCAGGGCCTCAGTGAGGGGAATGACACCCCTGCTCCCTGGACTCAGGCCCATTCACCCAGTAGTCCTAGAACTTTCCTCCAACCAGCCTCCAACCTCCAGGCCAGACCCTGCTAGTCCCCTCTCCCACAGCCCCACAAAGGGATTGAGTCTCTTCCCACCCAGAGGCCTCACAGTGGAGGGCCTGACCCACCTGTGTGGAGGGGATCTCTGGGCTGCCTGGTTGGAGGGAAGGGCAGAGAAATGATGAGACTTAGTGACTCACCAGGCCCTGGTCACAGCCAGCCACCCCCAGGCCCTGTAGACTAGGGGATCTTGGCCCGAATGGAGGCCCCAATGCACCTGTAACTCCCAGAGCCAACCGCTGTGCTTGCCAAGTCAGAGCACCGCCCCTCAATGCTCCCCCATGGCCTGCAGTCCAGCCGGGGGTGGCTTTGGCTGGGGAACCTCACAGCTCCAGGGTGGCCACATTCAGCAGCAGCAGCCAGAGAAGAGCAGCGGGCTGGCCTAGGCGTTGGGGGATCCCTGCCTCCCTGTCCGTTGCCAGGGTTACTGACCCCAGCCTGACCTCACCCTGCTCTGGCCCCACCCCAGACTAACCCCATTCCCACCCTGATCTTAATAACTTTTTAAACAACTCTACTTCTATAAAATTTATATACCATGATGTTCACTTATTACAAAGGACAATTCAATGATTTTCAGTAAGTTAAAAAAATTTTTATATTTAAATAAACCTTTTATTTTAGAATAATTTTAGGTTTATGAAAAAGCTGCAAAGATAATACAAAGACTTCCAATATCCCCTCACCCCGTTTCTCCTAATGTTAAGATCTTGTATTACTACAGTACATTTATCACAACTAGTGAGCCAATATTGATACATAGTTGTTAACCTTAGTCTACTCTTTTTTCTTCAGTTTTTTAAGTTTGAGGTGCATAGCATAGTGATTTGCCTTACATGCGTCATGAAATGGTCATCACAATAAATTTAATGAAGCCACATAGGTACAAAATGAAAGAAATTGGAAAAAAATGTATTTCCTGGTGATTAGAACCCAGGATTTACTCTATCAACTTTCATGTATAACATAGAGCTGTATTAATTATATTTATCATGCTGTATATTGCATTCCTAGTACTTATGTATCTTAAAACTGGGAATTTTACTTTTCCTAGTACTTATTTAATTTATAACTGGGAATTTGTATCTTTGACTGTGGGAGCTTCCCTGGTGGCTCAGAGGTTAAAGCATCTGCCTGGAATGCGGAAGACCTGGGCCCGATCCCTGGGTCGGGAAGATCCCCTGGAGAAAGAAATGGCAACCCACTCCAGTACTCTTGCCTGGAGAATCCCATGGAGGGAGGAGCCTGGTAGACTATAGTCCATGGGGTCTCAAAGAGTCTGACAAGACTGAGCGACTTCACTTTCACTTTCATCCAATTCTTACTTCCGTATTCCTGGCCTCATGTAACCACAAGTTTAATATCTCTCTTTTTATGAATTTGTTTTTGAAGTATAATTGACCTACGATGCTGTGTTAGTTCCTGTTACACAACATAGTGATTGGATATTTCCTCACATTTCAAAATGATAAGTTAGTTACGATACATCACCGTACAAAGACATTACATAGTTATTGACTGTATTCCCCACACTGGACATTTCTTACCCGTTTCATACTCATTTATTTTGCAACTACATGGATACTATTTATCTATTTCTTCTTTTTGACTGTGTGGGTCTCTGTTGCTCCACGAGGGATTTGTCTAGCGGTGGAGAGCAGGGGGTACTCTCTGCTGTGATGTGGCGCTTCTCATACGGTGGCTTCTCTTGGGGAGCTCTTTTTCTAGGGCGCAGAGGCTTTAGCAATTGAGGCGCATGGGCTTAGTTGCCCCTCAGCATGTGTTATCCTCCTGGACTAGGAATTGAACACGTGTCCCCTGCACTGGCAGGCGGATTCTTAATCACTGGACCACCATGGAACTCTCACAGCTGGAACTTCAATCTCCCTCAGCTTTTGCTTTCTTCCCCCTCAATCCTCTTTCTTCTGGTAACCACTCATTTTTTCTCTGTGTCTATAACTCTGCTTATGTTTTATGTTTGTTCATTTATTTTTTAGATTTCATATGTAAGGGACATCATACAATGCTTGTCTTTGTCTGACTTATTTCACTTTAGCATAATACTCTCTGGGCTTCCCAGGTGGCGCTAGTGGTAAAGAGCCCGCCTTTCTATGCAGGAGACTTAAGAAACAGAAGTTCCATCTCTGGCTTGGGAAGATTCCTTGGAGAAACAGAAGATTCCTTGGGTTGCATGGCAACCCACTCCAGTATTCAAGCCTGGAGAATTCCATGGACAGAGGAGACTGGAGGGCTACAGTCCTCAGATCGCAAAGAGTCAGACTTGACTGAAGCAACTTAGCACAGAACAGAGCACATAATGTTTTCTAGGTCCATGCCTGTTGTCACAAATGGTAAGATTTCATTCTTTATCAAATATATGATTTGCAGTATTTTCTCCAAGGCTGTGGTTTGTCTTTTAACAGTGGCTTTTGAAGAGCGAAAGTTTTTAATTTAATGAAGTCTAATTTACTAATTTTTTCTTATATAACTCATACTTTTGATGTTATATCTAAGAGCTCATGAAGATTTTCTCCTATGTTTCTCTGAGAAATTTTAAAGGTTGTTTCTTACATTTGAAGCCATGATCAAGTTTAAGTTCATTTTTGCCTAGTGTGGTATAATAAGTTTCTGTTTCTTAGTTTTTGGTCTTTCTTGTGGCTATCCATTTGTACCAGTACCTTTTCTTGATTAGAAAGGAAGATTAGTATTTCTCATATTGAACTGTTTTAGGACATTTGTTGAAAATCAATTCATAATAAAAAGGAAGGTTCTATTCCTGGACTCTCAATTCTGTGCCATTGAATTGTATTCCTTTCCCGTGCCCAATCCATTGTCTGGATTAGTATGTTATGGTAAAATTTGAAATCAGATAATAAAAGTTCTCCAGCTTTATTCTACTGCCAAATTGTTTAGGCTGTTTTGAATTCTTCCCATTTCCCTCTGAATTTTAGGTCAGCTGTCAAATTCCACCCAAAAAAAGCCTGCTAGAATTTTCATTGGGACTGCATTGAATTTATAGACCAATTGGAAGAGAATTGCTTACTTGATAATATGAAATTTCCTGATCCATGAACAAGAACTATTTCTCTCTTTGGACAGATCTTTAATTTCTGTCAGCAATATTTTGTAGTTTTTAATGTACAGATCTTATACTTCTTTATTATGTTTATTGCTAGGTATTTTATCATTTTCCATGCTATTCTGAATGAAATTATTTTAATTCCCTTTTCATATTTTGTACCTAATATGTAGGAACACAATTTATTTTTATAAGAAATATTGCTTCCTATGAACTTTCTAAACTTTTTTTATCCTAGTCTGCTTCATCTTGTTTTACTTTGCTTTGGTGGGTTCATTGGGGTTTTCTAACACATGCCATCATGTCTTCTGCAATGAAAGTTCTAACTTTTCCACTTAAAGTTGGATTCCTTTAGTTTCTTATTTCCCTCCTATCTTCTTTTCTCTTTCTTTTTCCATTCCTCCTTCTTTCCTCTCTTTCTCTCTCTCTCCCTTTCTTTCCTGCACTTTATAGAGTTGACATTGATAAGGATCCTGTTTTTAAAATATGGTCTATCAATTTTTGTCTTTAATTTTGAGTATTGAATCTGTTCAGATTAATGTGATGATTAATACGGTTGGAATCACATTATCCAGTTTGCAATTTGTTTTCTGTATGTCTCTTATCTTTCCTCCACTTTTGAGACAGACTGGGACATGGGGCCCTTTGCTGAAGTGCTGCAGCGGATTCCCATATACTGGTGTACACATGGGTGAATCCCACCTTTGGGTTAGAGTCCCACAGTCGACATACAACTGGCTGGTTTCCAGGCTTGATCACCCCAGTGGGCAGTGCACAGGGTGCTCCCTCCTTAACTGGCCCTTTCTGGAAGCACACAGGTTGGTGCCTGAATAGACGCCCACAGGGGGCGGTTGAAACTGCAATCTCTTTCTGTCCCTTTCTCTTTTTCAGTCTTTTCTGTCCCTCCTCCCTTTAGCTCTCCCTTAGTCCTATACCTGCACTCCCATCCCCTTAATCCTGAATACTTCTTGTGTCTTTAAGTTTCTGTTATTGAGGTTTGTCTGTCCAACTGCTCCTGCAAGTTTCTGCTGACTTTGGGCATGGCTGCCGGGGACCAGCCCTGGCTGATCCAGGGAATTCGAAGCGGGGACGTCGTCGGTGAGGATTAGGAAACAACTGCTTAATTAAACGTTAATTAAGGATATAAAGAGTAATAGAATAAGGATAGCTCAGTAGAAAAATTCAGTGAAGAAAAGAGGCTGAAATAAGGATAGCTCAGTGAGGAAGTTCAGTGGAGAAAAGAGGCTGAATAATTCAGCCAGAAGGTAAGAGAAAGAGTGACATGGTGAGACCAAGTTTCGGTGAACAAGGCCCGCACTTTATTTTCCAAAGTAGTTTTTATACCTTAAGTTATGCATAGAGGATAATGGGGGAAGGGGTAGAGTCATGCAGCAAGCCAGGCTTTCTTCCTGCAAACTTATCATATGCAAAAGCTTAGGTGATTTGCGTCATCTTCTGGCCCAGAGGCCTGTTAACATTTTAAGACCCTTTCTTCAGAAAACTTATTTTTCTCTAAAGGTGATAAGTCAAGCGCCACCCTCCAAAAGCATTAGATAAAGTTGCATTCCTACAGAGCAAAGGTGTGGTGGGCTATAACAAGAAAAAGAATTAACTCAAGGGTCCCAGGTTACAAACATTAAAGCTACTATTTACACCAGTTATATTAATCAATACACTGCCAGGGACACAGTAGGTAAGGGATATGGAGACTTAGCAGCAAACATTGGCCCAACAAGTGAAAATCCCTTCACCAATACAATTTCTAATCAATCTTTTAACTGCTCAAAGGAATCTGTATTTAGACAGTTTAGAACATCTCATGCCTCTCACAGTTTGGAGGCTCTGAGCAATCACATGTGGCCGGAAAAACCTATTCAGGCAGGCTAGAGGACTTCCAAGGGAGTTTGTAGGTTGAAACACTGTCACACCCAGGAATTATTAACTGGAGCTGTAAGCTAACTCTTTTTTCAGAGAGATAGTGGGGGACAGCCCCCCGTAAAGTCAGAGGTGTAGGTGAAAGCACAAAGCAGAAAGTAGGCAGACTCTGGTTTTGGGGCTAGATGGGCGACTCCTGAGGCTCGATCCCGCCTTTGCGTATGCCGAGCCTCCTTCCTCATGACCTTTGTCATGGGCGGAGTTCCTCACGCTGGCTCCTGGCAGTGATAGAATTCCAGTTGAGCTATTCCAGATCCTGAAAGATGTTGCTGTGGAAAGTGCTGCACTCAATATGCAATATGCAATATGCACTCAATATGCAATATGCCGGCTCCCGGCACATGGCGGAGCACCTATGCCTTGAAATACAAATACAATCCACATTGTCTGAGACTCCAGCCTTGGGCTATTTTCCTGTGTGCTTTCCAGCCCTTTGCAACCCTTTGGAATGTAGCCTGCCAGGCTCCTCTGTCTGTGGGGTTTTCCAGGCAAGAATACTGGAGTGGGTTGCTTTCTCCTTCTTCAGGAGATCTTCCCAACCCATAGATCGAACTCCCGTCTCCTGTGTTTTCTGCGTTGCAGGCAGATTCTTTACCCACTGAGCCAACTTAGTGGGAGTTTAAAGAACAAAAAAAGAAGAGAGGAGCCTGTATCTCTCTCCTCTGATTTGTAGTGTACTATTCTGCCGCCAGGTTTCTCTGTTCATGAGATTCTCCAGGCAAGAATACTGTAGTGGGTTTCCATTTCCTACTCCAGGTAATCTTCCTGACCCAGGGATTGAACCTGCGGCCCTTATGTCTCCTGCATTGGCACACGGGTTCTTTACCACTAGCACCACCTGGGAAGCGTATTTGGCCAGGACTCTCTCAGGAAATACCTGATCCATCTGTAGTCCCCCAGACTGAGGGGGAAATAAAAGGCCTTTTAGAATTCAGCAGGAAAACTATGAGATCTCTGGTGTTGTAAAAATTAACTTGTCTAGCTTAAGTTTGTGGGTTTAATCAATGCACACTCCTCTGTATTATCAACAATAAGTATAATACTTTTATTGTACCTAGAGTTACTGGAAGTCAATAAGTACATATTGTTTCTATTGTAAAATCTGCCATTGAGGAAAATAACCTGAAATGATCAAACTTCTAAGTAAATATGACTGGGATAAGAGTTTTTAGTAAATTCTCTGGGAATAATTGGGCTTCCCTGGTGGCTCAGAAGAATCCTCCTGCAAGGCAGGAGACCTGGATTCCATCCCTGGGTCAGAAAGATCCTCTGGAGAAGGGAATGGCTACCCATTCCAGTATTCTTGTGTGGAGAATCCCATGGACAGAGGAGTCTGGCTGGCTATAGTTCATGGGGCTGCAAAGAATTGGACACAAACGAGTGACTAACACATTCACACTTTTACGGGAATGATTATGTTTTGGAAATGTCCATCTAGAATAGTTCCTCCTAATTTTGGTAACTTGAAACTAAATTAAGTTAAAGGATGGTAATTTACTGAGCATCCAGAAAATTTTAAATGAAATGAAATATTGGAACTTTAATTGCTTAACAGGTCTAAATTTACCTATTCTTTCTCTCTTGTGAGAGAGAAACTAAAGATGTTTGGCTTTATTAGTCACATGTCTTGCAGCACATCAAGGAAAGAAATTGTGCTTTGGAAAGATGTGTTTCTAGAAGTTATGGGATATTCCAGTTAGGGAATGTGAATGTAAAATGCAGTTCATGGTAGCTTAAGAAAAATAGTATGTATGTGTTCAGAAAAGAAGGTATGAGGAATGGAAATATACTTTGCTATTAATAAAAGGAAAGAGGTGATTTTGTCCTAGAGCTGGTTAGCTCTACATGGATAAAAGAAGGTACAAAATATGGCTACAGAAAATTGCAGAGGATTTCTGGGAAAGGAACATTGAGAAAAGAATTTTGTATGAGGTTGGGACTGTCTAAGCTTGGATTAAATTTAAGTAGATAGATGGATTTTATCAAGAGTAGGCTGATATGAGACTGGATTTGGTTTCTTTCATAAGAGAATGAAATTTTCCTGAAACGCTGTTTTTGGTAACAGATTGTGAGTTTCTGTGATGTTAAGTGATCTGTACCTACTTTTGAATTTTTGTTAGCTCAAGGAATAATTGTTTCACAGCAACCTATGATTCTCTCTGGGTATTTTAAAACTTTTTGAAATTTTGAAAGATTCCCCAAATATCAAATTCTGGCTGAAATTCTTTTGACTTCCAGTAAACTTTGGAATGCTTCAAGGGGCCCGTGGCGCATCCGAAAGAGAGATCCTAAACTCATTGTGCTCGTTTAGTATCAGTTACAAGGGAAACCTTGTCCAAACTCACTGTTGCCCGTGTCAGATGGAGTTACCAGGCTCTCCCCAGTGTTACTGTAGCTGTCAAATAGGGGAAAGGGTTTTGGGTTCTTCTGCTGTTTATTCTTTCACTACCTAAAAAGAAAACCCCTGTGGGAATAATTGCACCTCTAGGCTCTCAAGTCGTGTCGCCCATGGCATTTTTCATGGCATTCAACTCCCGGTTCCTTCATGAGCGCTTCTGTCTGCCTCTGGGACTCCCTTCTCTCCAGGCCTTGGCAGCCCTTACCATGCCACAGAATACCTATCGTGCTGGTCACTTCCAGGCAGCCCACATCCTAGGCTTGACAGATGCTCGCACTCCAGGAATACCACCCCCAGTGTAAGAAAACATATTATAGGGCAAAAGCCTCCAGGTGAATGTCTCCAGGACACTGAACTACATTTCTGGGAGCGCTCTTTTTGGATTGCAGGTTATTCAACATGTGAGATGTAAGCCAGAAGAGAAACCTCTGGAGTATAACTTTAAAACCTGAAGATTTTTCAAAATAGACAGACTGAAAAGGAAAAACTTAAAACTTTACTGTAACATGGGCTGGGCCTTATATAAGTTGGAAAGTGGAGAAAACATTGCCTGAAAATGGCCTGAAAATGGCTCTCTAAATTATAATACCATCTTGCAATTAGTTCTTTACTGTTGCAACATGGAAAAATGGATTGAGGTTCCCTATGTTCAAGGCTTCATGGTCCTGGGAATTCCCTGGTGGTCCAGTAGTCAGGACTCCAAGCTCTCACTGCTGAGGGGCCAGGTTTGATACCTCGTTGGGAAACTAAAATCCCACAAGTCGCTTTGGCAAACAAAAAGGGGGGAAAAAGGCTTCATGGTCCTTTACCAAAACCCTACTCTATCTTGCTCCTGTAATCAAAAACCTAGGGAATCAGTAAACACTTCTGATGTTTTAGATGATCCCCTTCCAACCTTCCCCAACACTCAGGTGAGAAAAACCAAGCCCCACCTGCTTCCCAGAACCACCTACTTCTCTGGGGCCCTCTGACTACCCCCAAACTCTGCTTCCTTATGTTCCTTTATATCCTCCGTTACCTCCGGAGAGAAAGACTAGTCCCTCTGGGGTAATCTGTAGTGGAACTTCCTGTCCCCCAGGCTCAGGTTCAAAGTTAGCCCCCACCTCTGCCCCAACAAGGCCTTCACCCACTTCGGGAAGTGGCCTAGGGAACAGAGAGACTCCTAGAGTGCATGTCCGTGTGGGTCTGTCAGAGGTCTCTCTATGGGATCAGTGTGGGTGTTTTAGAGATCTGTAAGCAGGATCAGTCGGAGAAGGCAATGGCACCCCACTCCAGTACTGTTGCCTGGAAAATCCCATGGATGGAGGAGGATGGTGGGCTGCAGTCCATGGGGTCGCTAAGAGTCGAACACGACTGAGCAACTTCACTTTCACTTTTCACTTTCATACATTGGAGAAGGAAATGGCCACCCACTCTAGTGTTCTTGCCTGGAGAATCCCAGGGACGGGGGAGCCTGGTGGGCTGCCGTCTCTGGGGTCGCACAGAGTCGGACACGACTGAAGCGACTTAGCAGCAGCAGCAGCAGCAAGCAGGATCAGTATGAATCTGTGGTTGACTCCTGTACGGGATCAGTGTGGATTTGTGGAAGATTCCCATGTGAGGGTAGTGGAGTCCCTGTGTGGGCTCAGTGTGGGTCTGTGCAAGGGTTCCTGTGCAGGGTCGCTGTGAGTCTGTGGGAGATCCCTGTGTGGAGTTAGTGTGGGTCAGTGGGAGGCCCTGTCTGGGGTGAGTGTGGGTCTCTGGGAGGGCCCTGTGCAAGGTCAGTGTGGGTGTGTGGGAGGTTTCTGTTTGGGGACACTGTGGGTCTGTCAAAGGTCCCTCTCTGGGGTCAGTGTGGATCTGTCTAGGTCTCTGTGTGGGGTTACTGGGGGCCCTGTGCTGAATCAGTGTGGGTATGTGGGAGGTCCCTGTCTTGGGTCAGTGTGGGTCTGACCCACTCTTTGTGGGGGGCCCTCCATTGCTGTCCTTTCTGCACCTCACAGCAGGAGAAGGGCAAGGGACTCTCCAAGTCTGGTTTCTTGCTGTTTTGTGAGGGTCCCTTCTGTGTCATTTCTCCAGACAGGCACCTTAGTTCCAGCTCCCCTGACTCAGTGCTCACCTCTTGGCTCCTCCGAGAGGGCCTGGCAGCAAGCAGGCTCAGGATCCACGCTCTGTGCTCCCCTCTGTGAGCTCTGGAGGCCACTCGATGGCCTAGGTCACAGCCCTTCCACTCAGACCCTGGCTGAGCCTCCATGCCCCCCATGGAGGATGCAGTGCAGAGGCAGGACTAGTCTCCAGGGAGAAAACACAGCACAAGCAGGCCTGTGTCCTCTGCCCCCACAGCCCCGGGCCTGGTCCCACATTTGGGGGTACTGACAGGCATGGAGGCGGGGCCATTCCTGCTGGCTCCTGGATCTGGGACCCTCCAAGAGCAGATCTCTCCACCATGGGAGTGACTGTGACATACAGCCCCAGTTCTTTTACAAGATTGCTCCTGTCTCCCCACTTTCCTGTGTGGACGGGCCCCGGGGAGGAAAGCTGATGGCACCCTTTTCCTCGACAGGTGACTTCCCACCCGCTCAGTGACACATCCTGTCTGCTGGTCTCTTCCCTCTCGGGTTCTGGGATGAGTGAGGCTGAGAGCAAGTGAGACTTGCTATGACCCCTGCACAGTCCCTGGGCCTGTTGAGTCCCCCACCTGTCCCCTGGGAGCCTCCTTGGGCCACACGTGTAGGTAGAAATCACAGACCACGAGTCTGTCCTGGGCTCCCCGTCCTGTGAAATCTGATTATTTACATTGTGGAGAAGTGAAGCTCCCCTTCTTGGAGGCTCCATTGCCTCTGGTAGCCTGGCCTTCTTTGGAGGAGCTCCAGATGTTCTCCCTCTGTCTGGGCTCTGGGACCTGAAATAGAGGAAAATTCTGGGGTGGGGCCACCAGGAGCCATGGGGCCCCTAACTTCTTTACTCTGGGCCTATAGATGGCGGTTGGACACCACAGGCTTTTGGTCACTGCACCATCTATGGAAGCCTCTGCCCCCTGCCTCCTTCCCCGCATCCCACCCTAGGGGCACAGCGTCCTCCCCTCAGACCATGAGGTGATGGCACACACAGCCAAGAACCCTGCTCACTTACCCAGGGGAGGTGGGTGCTCTGAGCAGGGCTGCCCTCTCCTCTAGGACAGGGGTGGAATGGCCCTTGGGGGCCTCCGTGATTGCCACCGCACACTCTCAGCCTTGGAAGTGTGTGGTCCTCATCCTTGCCTCTGCCCCAGAGCACGAGAAACACAGAGGGAGGGTGACAGGCTGGGTGCATCTCATTCCAGCTCCTTCTGGGAGAAGAGGGGCTTCCAGGGCAGCTTCATCTATCCCACCGTGACACGAGGACAAGGTTTCTCCCACTTCTAGGGGCCAGCACTGCCCCCAAATGTCCCTCCTTATTCTGACATGTGAGTTTGTCTCTTACACTTTCTGAGCCTGAGGGGAATTTCAGCCTCTGAACACCCCTCCCCTACAGCCCCACGGTTTCCAGGTAGAGAGAGAGCAGAAGAAGACAGAGCCAGATCCTGAAAACGGGGAGATCTTTAGCTTTAATTCACCTTGATATGTTTTAAATGCTATTGGTTGTTTCTGTAATTCTGAGATGATGGTAACAGAAGGTGCAGTGAAGGAATTGGGGTGAAGGTGAGTCTCCACTCTGGGGTCAACCTCCCTGCACAGCCCCATCCCACCTGGAAGCCAAAGCAGGCACCTGAAAAGAGTGGATCGTTATCCATTGCCTTTCCCCCAACAGGGCACAGACAGAGGCCACCAGATCTCATCAGAAAAAACATTTCAGGAACCAAAAAAAAGAATATGTGGTAACAGGAAGCTATTAGCACACAGAGGATGCACTAATATGAGGGGAAAAAAAGGGTCTCTGCAAGATAAGCATTTTTCCTTGGAGAAGTGTTTTGCTACCAGGGATGCTGTGAAAAGCATGTTCTGATTGAACAAAAGAGGCATATTTCTGAAGAAGACAGTGCCTTGGACAGTGGAGGGGACAGCCTGGGACACTTGTTACTCGAGCCATGCTGGCAGGTTCTGCCTGGAAGGGGACCTGGCTTCCCTGGGTGGGAGGCCCACTTGCTGTCCCTGGGACTGGCCCACTTATTCTCTTTTGGAGAGCTATGGCCCATGGGGGTAACTCAGTAATCACGGACTATATCTCTTCTCACTCTTGTGTGTTCTTGGGTGGAGAGAAAACTTTGGTTGCAGTAATGTGGACATAATGGGTCCCGGAGTTCCACTTTGTACCAATTTAACTCCAAGGCATGAGGTCCATAGTGAAGCACCGTCTTCTCCATTAGGATCTGTCCAACAGCTGTCATGAGAGTTGGAGCCTCAGTAGCCCTGCTGTCCATGGTCGATGTGCTTTTGACCGCCTCTTGGCTCTGGGCTGTGGCTGTTTCAGGTTTGCCTTTTTGCAATGGCTCTTCTAGTCCTTTGTGTTTACTGGGGGAAACCCACTGCAGAAGGAGATCAGTCCTTTTTTTGAAGCAGCTTTTTGAAAGAACCTGTCCCTTCTTCAGAATTAAATGTCGAAACTTACTTCTTAGGGACTCTGCTGATTCCTTTTTCTGGCCAGAGCGACTAATCCCTCTGACCTGGTGGCCATTCGTTCTGCCAATCCTTTTTGATGCTGTCCTACTTTGGGACTCCTATATGTCTCTCACCCTTCAATGGGGACACACTTCTGGATATTTGGGCTCCCAGCTCAGGGCCACCTGCTGCCCCTGGCTGCTCCCTCCACTCGATGAAATACCATAGAGCGTCTGGGAATTGGACGTGGATGTGTCTCCTCTGGACAAGTTTTGGGAACAAGACAGAGATTCCTGAGAGCCAGATGTTTGCGGCAAGGAACATATCTGAGTGACAGTCTTTGAGAAGTGTATCCGTGGCACAGTCTTGAAGGAGCACACCAGTTTCACAGTCTTGATGGAGCACACTGGTGGCCCAGCCTCGATTGTGATTCTGCTGGTCTGTGAACCTTGAAACTCAAGCTTATGAAACTGTGCTTCAAAATTTAGATCTTCTGGATTTGAGGCAAGAGACTTTGTATTCAAGGAAGGGTTTCTACTAGACCTTGGAGATCGTGGACTCTTTAAATTCATATTAATGAGTAGGGATTTGACCCACACACTAGGTTCCAAAGTTTCTTTTCCAGCAGGGTCTCCTTCCACAGACTCTTGTTACCTGGAAGATGGGAAACATTCATCGAGGCCCACTAATGTCATGATAGAGTAAGATTCTGGGGAGGCTCATCCCCCAACTTCCTCCTGTGACTCATTGCTGGCCATTGCTGGACTACAGCTGGGCTCCAAGCTGCCTTTGTCCACCCCCATGACAGACTCACTGTGCCAAATTCTGGTCACTAAACTGAGAAGGTGGCTTGCTTTCCTGTCCAGTCAGAGGGACCTCTGAGGGCTTATGGATGTAACCAGCTGTGGGTCCTCCCAGAGCTCCCTGGGCTTCCAAACTCATCTGTGAGGGAGTGGGAAGGGGCCTGTCCAGGGAGGCATTTGCCCCTGTTGTTACTACTTTCTGTCTTGCATGGGGCTAAGGAGCTTTTCCCAAACCTTTGGTTAATAGGGCTATTCAGTGGTCCCCAGATTCACAGGTGGCCTTCAAGGTAGACCCTTGAGCCTTTTTCAACTTCAAGCTAAGTATGAATTTGAGGAGCTTGAAGAGTAGGTCCCACCTGTGCTTCACCCTTAACTTTACTATTTGTGTTTCCAGCTCCTGTTGAGTATCAGGACTGAGGACAAGAGACTCAAGGGAGGTGTTCATGGAGGCTTTCCTTTCCTAAGAGGAGTGTGGATTTTCTGTCTCCATGGGAGCATGCATCTCTCTAGGGAATGTCTAAAAGAAGGTGTCAGCAAATCTTGAAATACAGACATTCAACAGGGATCTCACTCTCGTGGATCTCCTATGCCTTCCTCCTCATAAGGACCCCTGAAACTTCTGGATTCTTCCTGCCTACTCTCAACTCTCTGATGCAGATTTCACTCTTGGATCATTCACTGGAGGTTGGCTGAGATCAGGTACAGATCTTTCAGGATCCTCCCCACACTCTGCCCTACATCATAGTGTCGCTCTCTCCCTGGTGGGATTTGTGCTGGGCACTTGGACCTCATCTTCTCTGAGTCCCAGCTGATTTTGCCTCGACCTGTGGAGGGCCTTGAGGGCCCCTCCCTGCACCTGACAAGGCCTTGGGAATTGATCTTGAGGCTGCATCAGTCTCTCAGATGCTTGTATTCTGCAGGGCAGGCCACTCTGTTGGTGCAACAACCTTTTGGAAAACTGATGCCACAGTACCTCCAAAATCTCAGGTCTGATCCTTTCCCCAGGAAGCATGGAAGACAGAGCTGTGAGCCAGGGAAGACCTATTTTCCTGGGAAAGGTTGAGAGTGGCCTGGATAAAGACTTGCTGAGATTTAACCAAAGAGGGAAAGTTCATCCTCTTTCTAGTTCCTTTTTCCAAAAGTGACATTCCAGGTTTTAAATTGCATTTGAGATGAAAGATATGCCTTATTTGGGACTGTAGGGAAGATGTTTCACAGGACCCAATCTGGTATTGAGAAGGTGGTCAGACTCAGACAGAGGGTGATTGATGGACAGTGATCTCTAACCATGCCTG
Organism: Bos taurus; assembly: GCF_002263795.3. Classification (NCBI taxonomy): domain Eukaryota; kingdom Metazoa; phylum Chordata; class Mammalia; order Artiodactyla; family Bovidae; genus Bos; species Bos taurus. The sequence goes on along the minus strand of NC_037335.1, from coordinate 65,405,820 downwards.
AGGTCATGCTTGACACATTTGGAGTCAAAGGTTTGGGTCGGGCCTGGATCTCCATGTGAGCCTAAGGAGGTGGCATTGGAGTCAAACGTTGGGGTTGGGCCTGGGTCTCCATGTGAGCCTGAGCTGGTGGTGGTTGACATGGAGACATGGTTAGAGTCAAGGGTAGGGGATGGGCTGGGGTCTGTATGAGAGGCCGAGGTGGTTGTGGTTGACATTGGGCCATGGTTGTTGTCAAGTGTAGAGGTCGTACCTGGGTATTCATGTGAGCCCAAGGTGGTGGTTCAAACTGGGACACGGTTGTAGCCAAGGGTAGGGATTGGCCCTGGGAATCTATGGAAGCTTCAGGTGGTGATTGACATTGAAGCAAGGTTGCAGACCAGGTTAAGGGTTGGGCCTGTATCTCTATGCAAGTCCAAGGTTCTGGTTGAAACTGGGCCATGGCTGGAGTCCAGGTTTGGGGTCAGTATTGGGTCTCCAGGTGAGTTTTGAGGTGGTGGTTGAAACTGCTGCATGACTGGAGTCAAGGTTTGGGGTCAAGCCTGGATCTCCACGTGAGCCCAGTGTGGTGGCTGAAAGTGAGGCATGGTTGGAGCCAAGAGTTGGGGGCGGGCGTGAGTCTCCACGTGACCCTAGAGGTGACCTAGAGATGATGGTTGCACCTGGGGCATGATTGGAGTCTTGTTTTGAGGTTCAACCTGGGCTACAGGTAAGTCAAGGGCTGGAACAATGACAGTTGTGAAGTTAATTTATCTTGAATTTGGAATGGTTCGGCCTTAGAATGCTCACTGAATAAAACAAGGCATAACTCAAGAGGGGGCCCAGGTACTGTGATGGTAGCCACCAGACTCTCACTGTGCACAAAGAGGAGACCCTGGAAGAGCTGGCTGCATGTCTTCTGTAGATGATCCCTCAAAGTGTCAGGATATCAGGGCTTCCTGGGACCATGCAGCTGTTCTCCTTTGCTTTTTATGCTCCAGAAGTTTTGGCCACCCAAGGTATCTTGCTTGTCACTGAGTGACTTGCTCCTCTTTTCCAGTGAAGTTACCTGGTAGCCTGCCTCGTCCTCTTTTTCTTTCTTCTTCCAAATTTTCAGTTCTACTCTATTGGTGATTAGTATCTCCAGCATCTTCTCAACATCCATATTTACAAAAGAGAGGCTACCTGCCTGTTTGTGGGGTCTCCCAAAATGAGGCCTCAGGTGGGTAGAGGGGAAGGTGTTCTTGCTGGAACTCTAAGTATGTCAAGGTGGAGAAGCTCCACGGTTTTGTTGTCTCCTGCCACCAGGCCAGGTTGATACAGGATTGCTTGAACAGACAAAGCTGTTGATGGCTGGTCTCCAAGGGGAGTGTGGAGATGACCTGTGGCACATGGTGCCCAGTGTGAGTGCCACGGAGTCCCCCTGATTGAGACTCAACTTTGGACCCTGATGGTGGTGGGGCAGAGGAGGGTGTCAGAGGTGGAGGGCAGGCTCTCACATAAAGGAGGCTTGGTGGGGAAGGGGAAAGTATAAGTGGGCGGGTTGAGAGGCTGTCCAGGGGGAAGAAAAGCTCTGGTGTTGGAGAGGTACTCAGGGATGAGCATGAGGAAATGAAAACTGAGGTCACTGAGCCTGGAGAAATGGTAGAAGCCCAAGGTAGGGGTTGCTTGGTCAGAGGAGCTGGGGAGATGGTGGGAGCTTGGTCAGAGGAGCTGGGAGATGGTGGGAGCTGCCTCTTCCCGCATGGTTGATGGGCTCTAGTGGGCACTGATTTGCAAACCTCACCAGGTGAATCTTGACATTCAGTTCAGTTCAGTCGCTTAGTCGTGTCCAGATCTTTGCGACCCCATGAATCGCAGTATGCCAGGCCTCCCTGTCCATCGCCATCTCACGGAGTTCACCCAAACTCACGTCCATTGAGTTGGTGATGCCAACCAGCCATCTCATCTTCTGTCGTCCTCTTTTCCTCCTGCCCCCAATCCCTCCCAGCATCAGAGTCTTTTCCAATGAGTCAACTCTTCACATGAGGTGGTCAAAGTACTAGAGTTTCAGCTTTAACATCATTCCTTCCAAAGAACACCCAGGGCTGATCTCCTTTAGAATGGCCTTGTTGGATCTCCTTGCAGTCCAAGGGACTCTCAAGAGTCTTCTCCAACACCACAGTTCAAAAGCATCAAGTCTTCGGCACTCAGCTTTCTTCACAGTCCAACTCTCACATCCATACATGATCACTGGAAAAACCATAGCCTTGACTAGATGGACCTTTGTTGGCAAAGTAATGGCTCTGCTTTTCAATATGCTGTCTAGGTTGGTCATAACTTTCTTCCAAGGAGTAAGCGTCTTTTAATTTCATGGCTGCAGTCAACATCTGCAGTGATTTTGGAGCCCAGAAAAATAAAGTCTGACACTGTTTCCACTGTTTCCCCATCTATTTCCCATGAAGTGATGGGACCAGATGCCATGATCTTCGTTTTCTGAATGTTGAGCACTTTTGCACTCTCCTTTCACTTTCATCAAGAGGCTTTTTAGTTCCTCTTCATGTTCTGCCATAAGGGTGGTATCATCTGCATATCTTGACATTAGACCTGGTGAAAGCCACCCTTGTCAGGGAACCTCCCCAGGTGTCTGCAGGGGACATGAGGAAAAAGCTGTAGCCAGGAGCTGCCAGGCATGGAAGGCTGGGCAGGCCAGGCAGGGGTGGGCACCTGCACCCCACAGCCTGCACGGCCCCAGTGCTGACTTCACAATATTCCTGGTATTGCTCACCCCAGGACATTGGCCTTACCCCGGCCCCAGGACTCCTTTCAGCTCAGCCCTAGGCTGCCAGTGTCCCTGGGGTCGCACCATAGGCTCTAGGAGGAAGAATCACCTGGAAAAGAAGGGGAAGATTCTCCACCTTTCCATAAGTGAAGTCAGGTCTGGAACCTCTTCCAGTGTTTCCAGGCAATCTCTTCAAGTTGGAAATCAGCAGACAAGTCATGATAGTGAACATGGGAGCCTAGGGGTCTTACAGGAAGTTGAGTGCACTGTCTCTTTAAGGGGACATTATTGGGAGATTGGAACCCAAGCATGAGTGTCCAAGGCCACATGATCCCTGACAGTGATGGTGAAGCTCTGAAAGCATTTATCATTTACAAAGTGTTTCCATATTCGTTACCCCTGATGCCCTCACAGCCTGCCTGTGGGGAGAATGGGCAGGCACCACGCTGCAGTTGAATCTGAGCAAAGTAAAACCAGGTGTCCTACGTGTACTGGAGGGCTCACCTCCCAATCCAGGCCCTATTGGTCCAAAGCAACCTGCATGCCGTTTTGGACAGCTTCATTCTACACAGGGAATCTGGGAAGTATCTGGGTTCTGCTCTCATTCCCAGAAGCCTCCCTTGGAGTTAGTTTCTCAAGGGAGAAGTCGTGCCACAGATCCCCTCAGAATCTGTGGAAGTGGGTTCTCGTGGCCAGAGAGGTGGGGACTAACACTTGGGGCTGGATGTCAGAACTCACCTTCCAAATTTCAAAGCTTCATTTCTCTGGATGCTCCTGCTTCTTCCCCTTCTTTCCATTCGATACTGAGAGAGAGAAATGAGGACGTAAGATGCAAATCTCAGTCTTCCCTCTCTAGACAAGCATCAGACACTAGTGTCCACACAGAATATGACTCTCTACATTTCACTAACAGAGTTCTGTGATTTTTCTTTCCTTTCACTCATTTTTAAAAGAGATAAAAATATTTTGTTTTCCTTCTTTGAAGAACATAATGAAGTATTTTCAATGTGAGATTCACTCTGGACTTCTTTCGTCACTGTTCTGCTCAAGAAACACACACATACTCAGACGCATGGGTGAATCTGAGCTCCATAAAGTAGGTCTCTGCTTCTTGATACCAGGCCCCCAGCCCTCCAACCCCTGCTCTGAGGCTCTCGGGGCTTCACCACTGCCAGAAGATCACTCCTGTCTGAGACACTGTTCTTGGCTGCTGAACTGGTGCTCAGAAGTCTATCCTCTGGCTGAGATTCAACTCAGAATCCAGTCATTGGCCTCTGGTCACTGTGTTTTGGACTTGCCTTGGAGCCATCTACCTACCTGGATACATGGGTTGAGATCTTTAAATAGAAATCCTAGTGTTCACTGTATCCCTGCTCAGCCTGGTTTGTCCCTAGAGGGATATTCATCTATTCTTTCTTGAGTATAGACGTCCTGTTCTTTTCTATCTCAAGGGTCTTATTAGTTGACTCAGAAAAGTGAAAATAATAATAGAAAAGAACAGAAAAATATGTGCTTGTGAGTCTGGACCAAGAGTTCCTTACCTTCCTAATGTTTCCATGTTTCCTAGGAGGAAGAAAGGATGAATTATTCTTGAGGTAGGGAAGGGTCAGGAAAAAGAGCCCCAGTTCACACAGAAAGGTGATTACAGTAATGACTGCCTAGGCAGTGAAACGGGAGTTCAACCAAATATCAAAAGTGCTTTTCAGAGAAAAGAGCAGATTCTCCATCATCTGAATAATACTGCTGCCCTCAGGCAACTGAGCCAGGGTGTGCACTTGGGGGCTAAAGTTCTAGGCCCACCTCATAGAGCTGTGGTCTGGTCACAAAGGGCTCTGGGGGTAAGAGGGAGCAGCAGAGGAGGAGGCTGGACTATAGCAACTCCCTAACCATCCAGCCCCGCAGCTTCATGCATCTCCCTTCCTCTGAGCCTTCCCTTCCTACCTTATCATCTGTTATATAGACATTAGTCAAGTGTCAATTCAGTCCACCTAGAACTCAAGAGAATTCCTGATTCCTCTGACATAACTGCTTGAGCCTCATCAGTACTGTAAAGAATCTGGAGTTCTCCTAAGTTTGGTTAATCACAGGTATTTTTACTCTTATGATACTAATTTTTTTAAAAAATTCAGTTAATCTTTACTATATTCAACTATGGGAATTAAAAATTAGATAAAAAATGATTTGAAATTTACAAGGCCATGAAATATAAAGCAAATTGAAATAGTTAAGCCTTCAGGGTAAATTTTTCATAAGTTGCTAGCATCTTTCAAAGTTCCAGCAAAGCATTAAGTCAATGAGCTTGAGGTCCCTCCAGCCCTTCACATTCCAGAGTGACCGCAGACCTTTTTATGCTTGAAGATCACTTTTCAGTCCTGAGAATAGCCTACTTGATAAGATCATATTTGTATAAATGAGACCTTGGTCTCGCCAAATAGTTTATGGAAATGATGTGATTTACAGTGTGCACCTGTTTTAAGTCGACATGGAGGCCTGGCAAGGCTGTATCAGTCTGATCTCAGGGAGGGGTACTGGTGACTAAGCAGCTAAGGTCAAGTATATGGGCTCTTCATCCCTATGTGACCTACCCCACAATAGAAACCCTGGACATTCAAGGCTGGATGACGGTTGACACTACTCTACACATGCTGTCACACTGTTTGCTGAGAGAACTAAGCACTGTCTGTAGAGCCCCACTAGGCCAGACATCTGGAAGACTGCATATGGCTCCCTGCATCTTTTTTTTTTTTTGGCTAGTTCTGATCTATATTCTTTTGCTGGTTTTAATCTGTATCCTTCTGCTGACATAAACCATCATAAGTGCAAGTATTGTGAGTTCCAGGTGGAATGAACTGAAACTTGACGAATGTCTCTGCCTAACAGGATGAGAAGGCAGGATGGGAGGCTCAGAGAATGATGGGGATGAATGGAGCTGCAAGGCTGAGTGGCTGGGGAGGGGCCATGTTCGAGCCTCCTCCTCTATTACTCCCTCCTCACCTTCAGAAGTCAAATGTGACCAGACCACAGCTCTAAGATGCGGGCCTAGTACTTTAGTCCCCAAGTACATACGCTGTTCGCAGTTGCCTGAGGGCAGCACTGTGATGCAGGCGATGGAGAATCCTCGCTTTTCTCTGAAAAGCACTTTTGATATTTGGCTGAACTCCAGTTCCACTTCCTGGGCGATTGATACCATTCGCGCCTTTCTGTGTACACTGGGGCTCTTTTTCCTGTTTCTTCCCTACCTTGAGAATAACTCATCCTTTCCTCCTTCTAGGAAACGTGGAAACATCAGGAAGGTAAGGAAACCTTGGCAGAGACCCACAAGTATGAGATCCTCTCTTCTTTTCTATTATTATTTCTACTCTTCTGAATTATCTAGAGAGATCCCTGAGAAGGGAAAAAATAGGACATGTATTCTCATGAAAGAATAAAGCATCACCCTCTGGGTGCCCCAGGCTGGTCAGGGGGCACAGTGAACATTTCTCTCCAAAGATCTCAGGTATCAGTTGTCCAAGTATGTTCGAGGGCTCCAGGGTATGTCCCAAACACAGTGACCGGGGCCCGGGGGCTGGATACTGAGTTCAATCTCAGCTACAGCACAGGCGTGCGAGCACTGCCTCACCAGCCATGAAAGGTATCTTGGACGAGGATTGATCTGAGGACAGTGCTGAGGTCTTAAGAGTCGTGGAGTGGGGCCCTGGACTTGGGAAACAGAAACCTCAGGGAAGCTCCTGGAGGAAGAGCAGAACCCAGATACTACCCAAGTTCCATGTAGAAAATGAAGCCATGAGGGGCCTGGAAAAAGGTGTGGCCCAGCAGGTGCCTGTGGGCTGCACTGAGCTCATAGCACCTGGATTGGGAGGTGGGACTCCAGATCCAACTGTGGACACATTTTTTGTTTTAATTAATTTATTTTAACTGGCAGATAATCACTTTTGCACATCGTTTAACTTCTCTCATATTCGTCTATGCCGTGACTGCTGTCCATTCTTCCCCACAGAGGGGTTGGTGAGGGCATCAAGGGGTAATGGATCTGAAAGCACTTTGTTAATATAAACCCTATCATAAGCTTCACCATCACTGTCAGGGATCATGTGGCCTTGGACCCTAGTACTTGGATTCCAATCTCCTAATTTTGTCCCCTTAAAGGGACACTGCAATCAGCCTCCTATAATACCCCTACACCCTGGCTTCCTCACCATGATGCAGTCTGCTGATTTCCAGCTTGCAGAGGTTGCCTGGAAGCACTGGAAGAGGTCTGGGACCTATCACTTCTGCAAAGGCAGAGAATCTTCCTCTTCTCTCCTTGGTGGTTCTTCTTCCCAGAGCCTATGGTCTGACCCCAGGGCTGCAGGTAGCCTGGGGTTGAGCTGGCAGGGGGAGTCCTGGGGGTGGGTTATGGCTAAAATCCTGAGGTGAGGAACAGCAGGAGCATTGTAAAGTCAGTATGGGGGGCATGCAGGGCTGTGGGCTGTAGATGCCCACCCCAGCCAGCCGGCCCATCGCTCCTGGCCAGGCAGCTCCTGGCTGCAGCTTGCTCCTCAAGTCTCCTGTAGACACCTGGGGTGGTTCCCTGACAAGGGTGGCTTTCATCAGGTCTCCTCTCAAGATACTCCTGGGGAACTGTGCAAAGCAACACCTACTGGAGCCCAACAGCAGTGGAATCCCACCATGTCTCCTCTGCCCAAACAGCCTCTACCTCGAGCCTCCTCCTTTTCTCCTGGCTCAGTTCCCTGCTTTGTTTCCATGCACTCAAATTAATCCTTGAGTGCCTCTCAACACCAGAGCCTTTCTTTCCTCTGCACAGTCTCTCACCAAGGCCACTTGCTGTCTCCCCTTCCCCACCATGTCACCTTGATGAAGGGACCTGCCCTCCACCTCTGACACCCTCCTCCACCTCACCACCATCAGGCTCCATGCTGAGTCTCACTTAGGGTAACTCCATGGCACTCCCACTAGGCACCATCCCACAAAGGTGATCCCCATGCTCCCCTTGGAGACCAGCCATCTCAGGGCTTGTCCATTCAAGCTGTCCTCTTTAAGCCTGTCTTGTAGGTAGGGGGCTGCCAGAGCATGGAGCGTCTCCACCTTGACACACTTGGAGTCCCAGCAAGAACACCTTCACTGCCACCCACCAGAGGCCTTGCTGTTAGGACACCCCAGAAACAGACAGGTAGAGGCTGGAAGCTTCTCTTTTGTCAACCTGTATGTCCAGAAGCTGCTGGAGATATGAATCACCAAGAGAGTGGAACTGAAGATTTGGAAGGAGAAATAAAAGGAGGAGGAGGCAGGCTACCATCTGACTTCACTGGGGATGAGAATTAAGTCACTGAGTGACAAGCAGGACACCTTGGGTCACCAACACTTCTGGAACATAAAAGGCAAACCAGAACAGCTGCTTGGTCCCAAGAAGACCTGATATCCTGACACTTTGGGGGACCATCTACAGAAGACATGCAGGCAGCTCTTCTGGGGTCTCCGCTTTCTGCACAGTGAGTCTCTGGTGGCTACTGACACAGTACCTGGGTCCCCTCTAGAGTTACACCCTATCTTATTCAATGAGTGCTCTAAGGCTGAACAATTCCAAGTTCCAGCTAAATTAACTTCACAGCTATCATTGGTCCAGCCCTTACCCACGCTGGAGCCCAGGCTCAGCCTCAGTCCTTGACTCCAACTATGTCCCAGTTGCAACTATCACCTCTGGGTCACATGGAAACCCAGGCCAGACCCCTACCCTTAACTCTAACCATGCCCCAGATTCAATCACCACCTTTGGGCTCACATGAAGACTCAGGCTAGACCACAACTCTTGACTCCAACCATGCCCCAGTGTCAACCACCACCTCAGGTTCAAGTGGAGAACCAGGTCCAATCAAAACACTTGACTCCAACCATGACTCACTTTCAACCACCACCTCCAGCTCATGTGGACACATATGCTCAACCCCAACCCTTGACTCCAACCACAGCTCACTTTCACCGACCACTATCTCAGGCTCACATGGAGACCCAGGCCCAACTCCAACCCTTGACTCCAACCATATTTCACTCTCAACCACCACCCCACATTCACATGAGGACCCAGACCTGACCCCAGTCCTTGACTCCAATAAAACCTTAGTCTCAAACGCAACCTCGGGCTCATATGGGAACCCAGGTCCGACCCCAACCCTTCACTCCAACTATATCTCACTCACAGCCACAAACTCGGGCTGACATAAAGACTCAGGCCAACTCTTATCCTTGACTCCAACCAAGCCCCACTCACAATCACAACCTCGGGATCACATGGGAACCCTCGCCCAACCCCAACCCTTGACTCCAATCATATCTCACTCCAGCCACAACTTCGGGCTCACATAGAGAGGCAGGCCCAACTGCAACTCTTGACTCTAACTAAGCCTCACTCTCAACCACAATTTTGGGCTCATATGATAATCCAGGCCCAACTCCAACACTTGACTCTAACCATGCCCCAAGATCAAGGACCACTTTGGGCTCAGTTAGAGACCACTGCCCATCTCACACTGTCTTTCCCAATCCAACCATCATCCTCTCAACTGCAGACTAAGTACTATGAAGTCTTGCCCTATAATCCAAAATAAGCCACAATCTTTGATCCCCAATGCAATTCAAATCCTGGAATATCATTTTTTTAAAAAACCAACTAGAAAGTGGGAGAACTTTATCCTCTTTGGTTAAAAAATCTCAGCAAGTCTTTAGCCAGGTCACCCCCAATCTTCCCCAGGGGAACAGGTCTTCTCAGGCCCACACCTCTGTCTCCATCACTCCTAGGGATTTGATCAGCCCTCAGGTTTGGGAGAAACTGGAGTACCATCTTTCCAAAAGGTTCATGCAACAAGAGAGTGCCCTGCCCTGCAAAATCCAAGAGTCTCAGAAAGTGATGCAGACTCAGGGCAATTCCCTAAGGCCTTGTCAGGCACTGGAAAATAAGGGGCCCTCAAGTCCCTCTGGAGGTCTAGGCAAAAGCAATCCAGATGCACAGAAGATGAGATCCTGGTACCCAGCAAGGATCCCACCAGGGAAGCACCTGTGCCAGGATGTAAAGCAGGGTATGGGAGGATCCTAAAAGATCTGTACATGATCTCAGCCAACGCTCCAATGAAGGTTCCAAGTGCAAAGCCTGAGTTAGAAAGAGTTGAGCCCAGGCAGAAAGCATCCAGAAGTCCTGGCGGTCCTTATGAGCAGGAAGGGACAGCAGATGCATGAGTGACAGATCCCTGTTAATGTCTGTTGTTCAAGGCTTGCTGCCAACCACTTCTTAGACCTTGCTTGAGAGTCAAATGGTCCTCCGGGTACAGAAAATGCAGGCTCCTCTCAGGATAGGGAAGTCTCCATGACCACTTCCCATGAAGTCTCTTGTCCTCAGTCCTTATATTCAATAGCAGCTGGAAGTGCATGTTACAAGATTTCGCGTCAGGCACAGACTGGTCCTACTACCTAAGATCCTCAAGGTCACATTTAGCTTGAAGTTGAAAAGTACTCACCGCATATGCCTTCCAAGGTTCACCTTGAAGGACACTCTGGGGACCACCCAAAAGCCCAGTTACCAGAGGTCTTGTGAAAACATTCTCATCCCCATCCAGGAGAGAAAGTGATAACAATGTAGGCAGTGCCCACCCTGGAGAGTCCCCTCCCTGCCACCTAATGATTGAGGAAACCCTGGGGGGCTTTGGGAGGAACCTCAACTGGCAAACGTCCAGAAGCCCTCAGAGGCTGACTAGACAGGAAGACTAGCCACCCTCTCAGGCCCCCACATAGAACAGAATTTGGCACAATGAGTCTGTTGTGGAGGCTGACAAAAGCAGTCTGGAGCCCAATCCAAATCCAACAGTGTTTATGAATGAGCCACAGGAGGAATCTGGAGGACGGGCCTCCCCAGAAACTTGCTCTAGTGAGAGAGTCATGGACCTCGATGAATATTCCCAATCTTCCAGAGAACAAGAGGCGATGGGCAGAGACACTACTTGGAAAGGTACTTTTGAACCCAGTCTTTTAATCACATACCAAATAATTAATATAGATATGAGGAGATCATGGTATCCAAGGTCCCATAAAAATCCCTCCTTGAACACAAAATCTGTTGCCACAAATCCAGAAGATGTATACTTTGATGAACAGTCTCATAAGCTTAAGTTCCAAGGGTTCACAGACTGGCAGAAACAGGCTCAGAGCCAGGCCACTTGCCTGCTCCTTCAAGACTGTGCCACTGAGAGGCTTCTCAAAGACTGTCATTCGGATATATTCATTGCCACAAACACCTTGGCTTCTCAGGAATCTCTGTGCTGTTCTGAGACCTTGTCCAGTGGAGACACATCCAATTCCCGCACATGTGATGTGGAGGGAAGGAGCCCTCCTTCCCTCCACTTCTACATCGAGTGGAGGGAGCAGCCAGGGACAGCAGGAGGCCCTGAGAAGGCAGCCCCAACATAAGAGTCAGCACAGGAATTTCATCTCCACTGATGCGAGAGAGACTAATAGGAATCCCAAACTAGGACAGCATAGAAAGTGGTTGGAGGTACGGAAGTCCTACCAGGCCTGCAGGATGAGCCACCCTGGCCAGAAAAATGAATCAGCAGAGTCCTTACAAAGCAAGTCTCACAAGATAATCCTGAAAAAGGGACACATTTCTTCAGAAAAAGGATTCCTTTTCCTTCAGAAAAATTCCTTTCAGAGAAAGGATTAAGCACTTTCTGCAATGGATTTTCCCCAATAAAGCAAAAAGACTGGAATAGCCCCTGCAAAAAGGCAAGCCTGCTGCAGACACTGCCCAGAGCCAGGGAACAGTAAAAAGAAGTCTGAATATGTACGTCAAGACTGTTGAAGCTCAGGCCCTCAGGACAGCTGTTGGACAGATCTTAGAGGAGAAGATGGAGCTTCACCATGGACCTCATCTTCAGAGTTTCATTGGTACAAAGGAGAACTCCAGGGCCCAGAGGTCCAGCTTACTGCTACCATAAGTTTCTCTCCAACAACCAGCAAAGGAGAGTGATGGAAAAACACGGGGGACAAATGGGGGACAAACAGTGTGCTACCCCCATGGGCCACAGCTGTCCTACAAAGAGTAAGTGGACCAGTCCCAGGGACTGCACGTGGACCTTCCCTCCCAGGGAGTCAGGTCCCCTTCCGGGCAGAGCCTGCCAGCATCCATCAAGAGTGACAAGTGTCCCAGGCCATCCCCTCCACTGTCCAAGGCACTGTCTTCTTCAGAAATACACCTCTTCTGGTCAATCAGAACATGCTTGTCACAGCTTTCCTGAGAGAAAAACTCTTCTCCAAAACAAATGCATACCATGCATATGAGAACGTTTTTCTCTCATGTTAGAACATCCTCTGTGTGCTAAAAGCTTCTTCCAACCAGAAAATTAGTTTCCTGAAATAAATTTTTTTCTCATGAGAAATGGTGCTCTGTCTGTGCCCTGCTGGCGGGAAGGAAATGGATCAGGGTTCACTCTTCCCAGGTGCCTGCTTTGACTTCCATATGGGACGAGGCCATGGAAGGAAAGTGAACCCCAGCATGGATACTCATCCATACCCTAATTCCCTCCCTGCACCTCAGCGTCCATAATACCAGCATCACAGAAACAAGCAACAGCATTCAGGATACGTCACAGTGAACTAAACCTAAAGACCCCCCTCTTCTCAGGATCTAGCTCTGTGGTCTCCACTTCTCTCTCTACCTTGAAATTGTGAGGCTGTAGGGGAGGAGTTTGCATAAGCTGAAATTCCCCTCAGGCTCAGAAAGTGTCAGAGACAATTCACATGTCAGAGTAAGGAGGGAGTTTGGGGCAGTGCTGGCCCAGAGTCCAGGGTGAGAGATCGTCCCCGTGTAATGATGGGATTCGATGACTGTCCTGGAAGCCCCTCCTCTTCCGGATGGGCTGTAATGAGATGGGCCAGGACTGTCGCCCGTTCTCTGTCCTTCTCGTGCTCTGGAGCAGTGGCGAGGATGAGGACCACACACTCTCAGCTCTAAGCGTGTGCGGTGTGGA